>NC_065524.1:17518404-17832307 GCF_006386435.1 Epinephelus moara | reverse complement strand
CTGCACGTTCTGGCTTAGCAATTTGTGAAGCTACACATGAATTGTCACTAGCTAATTAGCTCAGTGAGATAGAAATTGATTCTTAGTCTCAGAGGTTGGGAGTTCAAACCTCAGCTGATGCAAAAGGCAGATTGTGTTGCTAAATTCCTAAATGTCTTCCAATTCTTCTGCTTGTTGCTCAGAATTGCCTAAAAATGCCCGGACCCGACCCATCGCTGCGTAGCAGCTATAATTTTTCCTATTATAGTAGCCAGTTCGGAGTGTAAATAAGAAGAAAGGACTCTTAAAGGAAATGACACTAAGTCTTTGTCAACCCTTACCCTACTTTCAGTGAAGCTTCCCTTTGATGTCTGTCTGTCAAACTGTCACATGGTTGTACTTTGTGATGTCTTCTGTTTTTTAACCCTTTGTTTGTTTGACAGGTTGTGGTTCGACGAGTTGATCACCTTATGGTTGTCTGTGCAGAATCTTCCAAGCTGGGAAGTGGTGAGAAGATTGATTTGTTTAAAAGATGTCTGAATGTACAGTAATGAGTATAGCTGTCTACCCAGTGTAACATGTTTTCCCACATCTTTGCAGCATCTGGTTAATCTCTTCGCTCGCTTGGCCAATGACAACATCGGCTACATTGACTGGGACCCTTACATCCCCAAGGTTTGTGTCTTTTTCTTCCACCGCCCACTACATAGTTTACTATTTGCTTGTTTTGAGTTTTGTGGCACATGCCCTCATGTGTGTCCTGACCTTTATGATTTGGGCTCATGGTGTGTATTTCATGGCCAATGCTGCTTGTCAGAGAAACAAACTATCAGGTTTCCTTGTTGCTCCTGCTCTTGGGTAACTGAGGGGAAGTGTCTTGCATCATGCTTGTGTATCAGCTGAGTGAATGTTTTGATCCATTCAGTATGTGTTACACATAAACATATACTCTGATCCATTAATCCCAATTAAATGTCATGGAATTTTGCAACAACTAAGTCCACCCTAAGATATTCTAATGTGGAATATATGGTGTTGTTTTTCACATTTTAGATTTTCACAAGAATTTTGAGGAGTTTGAATCTACCTGTGGGGACCAGTCAGATGATAGTACCACGATATGTCACCAATGCCTATGACATCAGCCATGTGGTGCTTTGGGTCTCATCCCTCCTGGTTAGTACACTATTCATAAATGATGTGCTAAGTAAATAATTTCAGCCACAGTTAGTGGGAAGATTGATGTCTTAATGATTCCTATTGTGTCCATTTCAGGGAGGACCCAGCAAGCAAGCTCAAGCACAGCTCAGTGGCCTTTTCAACAGTATTACATCCTTCTTCCACCCATCAAACCATGGCCGCTGGTTGGTGAGTGATTTCCTACGTCTTCTGGATGACTGTAGAATAGAAGGAACCATAAAGAATAGGGATGGCTTCATCAGACAGTCCATTAGAAATTCTGTGTTCTGGAGCAGCAGTCCAATATAATTGATTTTTTTAGTGATCTCGTAAGGTCAGCGGGTAAGACACCCACTTTTCTTTAGTGTATAGACTAGAGGTCGATTGATTTATCAGGTGGGCTGATAAAACTATTGTTTGTGGTAGACCTTTGTTAGTGTCCAATGATTACCCAGCCTCTACCAGTGACACAGGGACGTGACTTAAATCACTGAAAGGAGGTGAGGAGGGGGGTGATGTGTTAAATGGAGCACTAGGTACAGCTCCAGATAAAGCATGTCCCTTCTGCTGAGTGACTGTGTTTCAGTGTATTGTTCTTTGTTTTGTATTCACATGAAGTTTTTGCCTGGACAGCAACAACGGTCCAGTCTGTGGGTCCCTTACTGAGTGAATGCTGTCACTTCCTGTTACAAATTAAAAGCCCTAGATGTCGGCTGATTAATCAGCTACTGGCTTTTTTCTGTTCCAAACTACTGTTATTAAATCAGCTTTTAAAAATCCAATATCGCTCGACCTCTACTATAAATAGTACAAAAATAGCTAAAAAAAAAAAATATATATATATATAGCCCCTAAAAACTACAACTGTGTAGGTGACAGTGATGGCAACATGAACAAACAACCCCACAACTGTCATCACAGTTTGATTCAAATGTAGCTAAACTCTGATTGGTGCGTGGAAATAGATGACATCATCTTTCCAACTGAGGCCCTCCTTCTTGAAACTAATAAGTAGGGCACAAAGAAAAAAAAAACTACAGAATGAAAATTATCATAAACAACTGAAATCTGTTGGAAACATGAGTCATGACGGTCTGAATGCTCGCAGTTAATTTAGATACACCACTCATCCCACTTGTTACAGCTATAATTCCACCATCATGTTAACACAGCATGCCATGGCACTCAGCAACAGCACTTCACAATGACAAAGTACAGAGTCGCTCGTCATCGTTTTTCTAGGAAGCTTCCTAAATGTTTGTATCAACTTCAGAGGCATCAAGAGGACATGTGAGTGAGATGGCTGCAATGCTATTAAAGGTCACTGGGAGTGCAGCCAAATGCCGTTCTGTTTTGAGGATCCCCCTCGACTAGATTTGAAGCACCACGGGCAGCAATGTGTCCTCACACATAAACCTTTATTTTTGGCAGGGGCATGAGTTTGTGTGTATTCTAGTCTGTTCCTTGGATACATGTCAGAGGGTCAGCCACTTAGCGGTGGCTTTATTACATGTAAACAGTGTTTTGCAATCAACTAAGAGTAAAGTACTACTGAGGTCAGTTCATGATATGTCGGTCATGTTTTCAGAGGCTCAGCTTAACCACCCACTGGAGGAAAGGTGGAAATTAACTCTCATGTCACAGTGTAACAAAATCAGTATTCTGTGCCTGATGAGATGTTGTTAATTTCATTTAACTTGAGTGATTTAACTTTACTAAAGTGATCCAATAATTTGCACTTGTACAAGACAAGTAGAAAAGCTTTGTTTACAGCCTATTGGTTTGTGTTTATATGTCCGTTATGTCTGCTTCTCCATTTGTCCAGACTATGCAGAGGCACACTGTCCACCCATGTGTCACCCCTTTGTCATGTATCTGTCTTTCTGTCCCTCTGTCCTCATGTCCAGATGAAACTCATGAAGCTGCTCCAGCGCCTCCCAGCCAGCGTGGTACGGCGGCTGCACCGAGAGCGCTACAGGAAGCCAACGTGGCTAACGCCGATACCGGACAGTCACAAGCTCACAGAGGAGGATATCACAGACTTTGTGGAGAGTATGATGCAGCCGGTTCTGCTGGCCATGTTCAGCAAGACGGGCAGTCTGGATGCAGCCCAGGCCCTGCAAAACCTTGCTCTAATGAGGCCTGAGTTGGTCATTCCCCCCGTGCTGGAGAAGTAAGTCCGTATTGAACGAGAGAATCTCAATTGTGAAACTTTGACCCAAGTTCTCCTTTGAAAAAATCTGGAGCACTGTTGCTAGTTTTCCGCTTTAGATATGAAACAAGGCCACATTTTGAAGTGAACACAAAGGGCTGATTGTTCTCTGTGTCTACCACAGAACATACCCAGCTCTGGAGACTCTAATAGAGCCCCACCAGCTGACAGCCACTCTGAGCTGCATGATTGGTGTGGCACGGAGCCTGGTGTCAGGTGGGCAGCGCTTTCCTGAGGGGCCCACTCACATGCTGCCCCTGCTCATGAGGGCTTTGCCAGGAGTTGACCCAAATGACTTCAGCAAGTGCATGGTGTGCCCCACTGTTTTTCATGTCTACTTCCCACAGTATACTGTATTTTTTTACCTCGTAAATGTGATATAAACATCATCCCTTTCCCCCACAGATCACGTTCCAGTTCATTGCTACATTTGTGACTCTTGTGCCTTTGGTGGACTGTTCGTCTGCCCTACATGAAAGAACTGACTTGACAGAGGTAAATCACTATTATTCCTTCTCACCTTGTCAATACAAAAATGCTTCGTGTTAAATGATCCTTGAGTTTAACTTTTTCATATTTTTGGTATGACTTTCAGGTGGAAAGAGAGATGTGCTCAGCCTCAGCTGAGTTTGAAGACTTTGTGCTTCAGTTCATGGACAGGTACGTGGAGTTTTGATAAAAGAAAACATGTTCTGCATTAAGTAGCAAGTCAAGTCAATAGCAGCAGCTTCTTTCAGTCATGCAGTTATGATCAGGTCAACTTCTTTACATCTATCCACAGTAAAATACTGTTCAAAAACGTATTTGCTCGAACAAGATTTCCAGTTAACTGAACATGACAAACTGGAGGAAGCTTAATGCTTAAAACTCAGCCCACAACAGCCTCTGAAAGACCGTAATGTCAAGCGAGGAGGCTGAACTGGAAAAGGGTTAAAGGATGAAATCACAAAAGCACTACTCTGTAAAATCTATTTGAACACCATTGAATATAATTTGTTCCTAGCTCAAGGAGAAACCAAATCATCAAATTATTTTTTTAAGAGGAGTCTCATCTATCACAGGAACAAATCAAATTAGGAATACATTTAAAATTTGAATGGTTGATTGACATAAAGTACAAGATTTTACATATTGATTTCACAGCATTCTTGAAATATACAAGTAGATCAAGCTGCATAACCAACAGTATTTCCTCTGTTCATAATCTGAACATTTTAATTTATGGGTTTTTGTTATCTGCACAGATGCTTTGCCCTGATAGACAGCAGCACCCTGGAACAAACTCGCGAGGAGACGGAAACAGAGAAAATGACTCATTTAGAGAGTCTGGTAGAACTTGGCCTGTCTTCCACCTTTAGCACTATTCTCACACAGTGCTCCTTGGACATCTTCAAGGTAAAGACGTAGTTACACACTTGTCTTATTCCACATTTTTAATATGTATGAACACACACAAACACATTTGTGACATTGTTTTAACAGGTGGCTCTGGAAAAGGTGTTCAACTTTGCAACCACCAACATCTTTGAGACACGTGTCTCTGGGAGAATGGTGGCTGACATGTGCAGGGCTACTTCCAAGGTGAGTGTTGTCCACTGAGACTCCTCGCACGGGTATCAACTTCTCGTAGCTTATTAGTTTCCTATCTTCATCCTCCATGTGCTTCTGTTTACAGTGTCACCCTGCAGAGTCACTCAAGCTGTTTGTGCCACACTGCTGCAATGCCATAAACCAAATCGCTGTCCGTAAGTGCTCACCACACAGGAATAAGCATTTCTAAAAGAGGAGGTTTTCAAAGGCATGACTTTTCCTCCATGAGTCTTTGTCATATGCCTGATACAATTTTTTTTTTTTTAAACAGATGAGGAAGTGTTGAATGACGAGGAGCTTGACAAGGAGTTGCTGTGGAATCTTCAGCTACTGTCTGAGGTGATTTAGACTGCTCATGATTGACTAACCCACCCCCTAAGTTCCTGTATTTACCAACACCTTCTATATATAATCTGCACTTCACTATATTTTCCCCTCTGTCGTGTGCACCTCAGGTGACCCGGGTGGACGGTGACAAGGTCCTGCCATACCGTTCTAACCTGGTCCAGATTTTGCAGTTGACGCTCCACCTCAAGTGTAAGCAGGGCTACACTCTAGCCTGCAACCTGCTGCACCACATCCTTCGCTCCTCAGCCCTCATCTACCCCACAGAGTACTGCAGTGTGCCAGGTGGCTTTCACCAACCAGTCAGTGACTACTTACCCATCAAGGTAGGAATATTGATTGTTTACACAAGCTTGATAAAATCAGTATTACATTTTCTTTAACTCGTAACCAACAATGGCCTTGCTTTATTTATTGTGGTTGTCCCACATATCTGCCAGTGAAATCACACATACTCCACTTATCATCCCTCTAGATCAGTGAGAGATTGTGTTTCAGAAACAAAGAAACACTTGCAGTGACAGACGTTTGTACTTTAACCAGATAAGCCGCACAACTCTTTGTAAGCACTCGCCATGACCTGGTTTGATTAATTGTCCGATCCTTTCTTTAGATTGTTAGTCAGCAAAGGCCACCTGTACTTTGATCTTATTAAGTGGCTTCCTTGGTGGAGGCATGGATAGTAGATCACTTTGTTGGATTACTGTCTCCGGCACAACAAGAGAGACAGGATGTCTGGAGGGCTGGGCAATATATCGATACTATATCAATATCGTGATATGAGACTAGATATCGCCTTAGATTTTGAATATTGCAGGTGTTGTCTGTTCTTAGTTTTAAAGGCTGCATCACAGTAAAGTGATGTGACTGTTTAAACTTAACAGACTGTACTCACTTAGTCATTATATTCACATTACTGATGATCATTTATCAAAAATAATTTTTGAAAGCACCAGTAGTTAGTGTGACAGTATAGTCTAAGTATCAATTTTGAGGTATTTGCTCCACATTATCCTGATATTTTGTTTTCTCAGTATCACCCAGCCCCACTCACTTGTGGTTACCACAGCAGTGGCAGTAGTGCAGGCCTGGGGGAATGTATTATGTGTTGCATCTGTCTTTACGTGGTCTTTGATTAGTGCCATTTACATATATGCAGTGATAAATTGTATGTCTAACCACATGGTAAGACTCATAGCTTTACCTTTAGCCTCTAATCATAAATAATAGTGTCAATACTGATGCATTTTTTTACATCGTGATTTGATTCAGTAGATGGCCATGTCCGTCTCTTAGTGCGTGGGATGCCTGTGCTATAAGCTTTGCTCTTTGTCTCTGTTCCATGCAGGACTGGGGTCGGCCTGGAGACCTGTGGAATCTGGATATCCAGTGGCATGTGCCCAGTGTTGAGGAGATGTCCTTTGCGTTTTATTTACTGGATCTGATCCTCCAGCCCGAACTTCAGCGCCTTCAGAGATTTGCACAGGGAGAACAAGACATGAACAGGTATGGAGGAAAAAGTGTTCACGTGTGCTTCCTACAGAGATTACATTCTGATTTCTACTGAAGTCACTAGCTGTAGACTGGAGTCCATTTTTGTTGATTTGGATTGGCTCTATAGTGTACAGTGCGTATATAGATGATAGTTGTTGATTCTGTGTTTTTTTTGTTTGTTTGTGTGTTTGTTTTTTAAGGGATGACGTCCTACAGAGCCTGACCATTATTCAGCACTGCCTCCTTGGAGCTGGGAGTCTGATGCCTCCGCTGAAAGGAGAGCCAATCCCTGAACTGTGAGCAGTTTTATTCACATACTTCACTCCGTCCTGACCACGAAAACCAGAGAAAGTCACTGTTGGTTAACAAGTCTTAGTATATAAGTCTCTTTAGGGAACAATTAGCGGATGTGCTCTGTTCTTCTGGAGGGAGGAACCAAGGCGTTTGTTGATTTCATATTTTATAAGAAAGTAGATCCAGTAGAAGCACCTAAAATCTCCCATGATGGCTCATACTCTATGAAATACATGGATTAAAGGCCTTCTGGATTTGCATATTTGAATACTAAAAACACTGAAAACAATAAATTCCCATTAAATGTAGAGGTGTAAGAAAATATTGATGCTCTTGAGTATCAAGATATTATGTTATGTGATACTGTATTGATTGTCAAAAACACTATTGATGTTTAATTAATAGTTTACATGCAAGGATTCGAGGCAGTGGTTCATTTTGTTTGTTTAAACCCCTGACTGCTCGATCCTTCAGTGTTGTAATCTGTCTTCAGTTATTTGATTCTTCCACACCAACATAACAACATGACGCCAGCGTAAACACAAAGAACAGGGGCCTATAAAACAGGCAACAAGCACTGATTCTTGCTTACAGTATTGCATTATATCATAATACTTATAATACATATTGTATCGCCAGATTCTTGCCAATACACAGCCCTACTTGATTGACTGAGTTACTTATATATTTACAGCTGTGTAATTGTTGTATTGTTGCTAAGGGCTGTATGGTGGAATTAATATAGGACAGATGTTTTAGGGCACTTTTTTTTTTTAATTTAACAAACTTATTCCATTTATATTTTAAGTAGCTAACTCGGCTTCCAATCTGCTTTCCCCCAGGGTCCATAGTATGGTGAATCTAGATGAGACCAGCCTCTACACAGGAGTGGAGTATGGTACGTGAGTCACTTTTTAAGAACTGTTGGATGATAAAGGTTTCACTCACAATACATGTAAATCATCAGGTTTGTTGGAGTATAATCTGAGACTGTCATATTATCTCTACCTGCAGATGAATCCAGAGAGAACTACAGAGATGCTATCTGTAAAGTGATGAGACAGCTGCTGCGTAAGTGTTCACTCTCTGCAGCCTTATCCCTAATCAAGTCTTAGTCACATTCAGCTGAACAGACAAGCTCTCAATATACTGTAGGATTCTGTCCTGCCAACTGAGTTCCTTTACCTTGTCCTGCAGATTACATCCTGGAGCACTCTGAGGATGACACCAAGTCTCTTTTCTCCATCATCAAGGTAGGCAGCTAGCAACATAATAGTATTTACTCTTTTATTTCTTTGTGTTAAAGAATATGCCAATATCAGGGTTCAGGCTGTTGCACTCTGTCATCCCCTACCAGCATTTACTACACACTTGCACACACTTGCATGCTACCTTTTGGAAAGCCACAGTGGAGCTGTGTGCGTAACTTATTAAATTGATTGTGTAGGCGTAGGTCATCACTGAATTTATTTGAATCACGTTTGCCATCTTGAATCGCCCAAAGGCTACATAGGCTATTGGCAGAAGCTGATGCATTGATCCCAGTGCCCAAAACTAATCAATATTTTTGTCTGTGATACCTTTCAGATCATCAGCGACCTGTTGAACTTCAAAGGTTCTCACAAACATGAGTTTGACTCCCGCTGGAAGAGCTTCAACCTTGTGAAGAAATCAATGGAAAACAGAGTGAGAAATCGAACAATATATTGTCCTTTTGTACAGTTGTCATCCCCAAAGCTTACATTAAATGCATTAGTGATAATGATATTACATCCTATGCTAAAACTTGACTGGCACTCTAAAGTGTATAATGCCTTGCTGTTATATTTGCAGCTTCATGGGAGAAAGCAGCACATCAGAGCTCTGCTAATAGACAGAGTCATGCTCCAGCATGAGGTAAGTCCTTCATAGAGAAGTTACCTTATTGGATATCATTTTATCTTTGCCATTTATAACTTTAAAATTTTGTCTTTAATCAGCTGCGGAAGCTGACAGTGGAAGGATGCCAGTACAGGAGCATTCACCAGGAGCTGATGAGAGATCTGTTGAGGCTTTCCACAAGCACCTACAGTCAAGTGAGTTCCACAGGACACTCCACAGCAATGCATTATTTACATTAGCTTCCGTTTTGTTTTTTTTTACTACAGATTAGCCATTACACATTATGTATCTAAAATGCATCTAAATAGTGTAGTAAATGATATAATAACTGAGATTTTTCATGACCTTGCAGGTACGCAGCAGAGCTCAAAATGTGTTGTACACTGCACTGGGAACCTACAATTTCTGCTGCAGAGATCTGATCCCTCATGTCCTTGAGTTTCTCGACCCGGACAACGGCAGTGTCACACAGCAGCAGTTCAAAGTAAGACAGTCCCCTCTTGCACATCTGTGTCATAAAGGAACTCAAAGTTTTATATTTTCAAGAATTCAAATGTTATATTTTCTAATTAATGTTTTGTTCATGTCTCCAGGGTGCCTTGTACTGTCTTCTGGGGAACCACAGTGGAGTGTGCCTGGCCAATTTGCACGACTGGGAGTGCATTGCACTGACATGGCCCGCCATCGTACGCTCTGGCCTCAGCTCAGCCATGTCTTTGGAGAAGCCCTCCATTGTGCGGCTCTTCGATGACCTCGCGGACAAGATCCATCGCCAGTATGAGACCATCGGCATTGACTTCTCTGTAAGAAAAACACTTTTGCAAATGGCTTATAGAATTAAAGGGAACTGTGATATAGTAGAAGCTCAATAACTCAAATACACATACCTTGAAATTACAGATCGGCTTTGAGTGACTGTTGAATCTATATCTATCTATATCTAAGATCAGTATCAGATGATTTCCATTTTTTAAATTGAAAATATATGATAAAATTGTATTGATTCCAAAATATTAAGCCATGAAAACAGTAAAAATATAATTTAGTGTCAGTACAGAGGCCCAATTAAACTCAATTTAAAAAAACAATTAAAAACGTCAAATTCTAATGTAGAATGTTGACGGTGTTGTCCGATGCAAGGCAACACAGCTAGAGTTAACCCGACACAAAATTCAAATTTTATTATCAAATTATCAGTATTTTTCTCTCTGCTGTTGTCTTTGTCCATTAATTCACTCAGGCGAAGCTTACTGAAGCTACCACAATTCTCTTTTTAGTATTGCGGAAAAGTTTTAACCAACATTGACCCTACAAACCTCACACTTGCGCTGTTCCTGATAAAAGTGGTCCTTAAAAACTTGTAACACCATCTGGCCAGTCTCTATTGTCTCAAATGACTGTATTTATTAAACTGCTGGTGCAAAGAAACACACTCCACACATCAGAGGCTGCATAGAGTCAGTTTATTAATTCCCATCCCTAACAGACTAGTTATAGCAAAGCTGCAGCAAAAACAAAGGTTATGAAGATATATACTTACCTCAGCCATCTTGTCTCCCTCTCTAAACAAATCTTGCCAAAACCAGTTTCCAACAAGCATATCTAAAGAAAGTGAGACACCTCACAGCCTTATCATCTTTACAACTGGACAGTCGGAATCTTCTCTCATGTCAAAGGTTGCACAGCTCCTTTTGAGTTATTCAACAGATTATTTAGGTGTGATTCAGCAATTTTGTATTTAAATTTGAGTACATTTCTACCACAAAACTAATCACAAAGTAGTCACAAAATAGTTAAATGGAACATTTTCTTATTACTCTATGGTCTCCTGTACTCCAACAAAGCTATGCAAGGGAAACACAGTATTTTATCAGTCTCCCCCATATCAACTCTCTGCCTGAGTTTAACAAATCACTCCCTCCTATTGGGGCTAGCTTTATGTTTAACTCCGTCCCACATGTTTGGATGAATTATGTCACATACTATATGTTTTCCATCTCTTTAGATCCCTGCTGAGTGCTGTGATGTGGCCAGACAACTTATGATCGCAGGAAATCCTGTTCCCAAGGAGCCTGTTCTTCAAGAGGAAGAAGTAGGAAAGGGTTTGAAGAGACAGGAGCTCAAGAACGCCGAGTCTGTGGAGTGAGTTCACACCAGGAGCAAGACAAAAAAATCATCACCACACCAGAGATCTTCAGTTAAATTCGGCTCATCGAACACTTAGATATAAAATGGTTTTACTTTGAGTCTCCAGTTCATATCATGGTCTTTTGCTCCCACATAATAAAACACTTAAAAACTTCAAAGTACTGACACATAACCCATCTGTTAGGATGATACACTTACTGTGCAACCTAAATGTGAACATTTGGTTACATAACAGATGCAAATACTGATACTGTTCTACATTTTTGTAGGAAATACAAACAGCTCATTGGTGATCTGCTGGACTGCATCAGCAACAGGAACATGTAGGTCATTTTAATATTCATCAAATCCTGTTTATATTTATTTATTTATTAGTCTGTAACACCTGCTCTGTTTAACATTTCAGGCCATGGAAGTTCGAACACATTGCAATTGGCTTCCTGTCATTGCTGCTGAGGGATGATCACCAACTCCCACCACCTGCTGTTACGTTCTTTGTGAAAAGCCTCAACCATGACTCCCTCTATGTCCGCAAGGTGTGCCTCACACAAATTATGAGACATGTAGTAGCAGTGCTGTGATTCTGCAGCGTATGGATGCATTCCAGCCTTTCCTGTGGACATTTTGTTTGAAATGTCTCATTTTCTCCATTAGGTGGCGATATCAGCCGTGGCAGGGATAATGAAACAAATAAAGAGGCAGCATAAGAAAGTCCCCGTCAACCCCTCTGAGCTCTGTAAGCATCATATGGTTTTGTTTGTTTATCTTGTGCATGGACATTACAGTTTTTGTATCTTATTTTAATTCCAATTTGTAATTATAGCTTCTAAAACTCATCTCATAACAATTCATATTTGGTAGGTGGAGTAAAGGAGGCAAGTGGTATTGTGGCAGGGGACCGTCTAGACAACAAGTGGCTCCAGTATAACAGCAGCAGCCTGCCACGCACACAGCAAGACTGGGATGGCTGCGTGTTTGTGGAGAAGACCCACTGGGGATACTACTGCTGGCCAAGGTTTGTATTTTATGTCTTATATTCTTTACTTGACTGTCTTTTGCTATCTTGATATATTTATCTGTAATGCTCTCAATCAGACAACATCTTTCACCTTGTTTTTATTTACTACCACCTCATTATTCTTCTCCAGAAAACTTATGATGTATGCACCACTGGAGGAGCAACCCAAACAGAACTTGGCCAGAGAGGAAATGACAGAGGTTTGTGCACAATCATACACACATCAATAATATGAATGCATGTTAACTGTTAGTTAAAGTAATTGTAATGCCCTTCTTTACAGCGGGAACAGATCATCTTTGACCACTTCTCAGACCCAGTATTCATTAACCAGTTCATCGAGTTCCTCTCTCTTGAGGACCGTAAGGGCAAAGACAAGTTCAGCCCTCGCAGGTTCTGTTTGTTTAAGGTGAGATTTCCTGAGAGTCGTGTTAAATACAGAAAGCAACTTGAGTCAGCCAATAGAGAATTTAATTTGTTTCCTTCTTCTGCTCTCCTTCCAGGGATTGTTCCGCAATTTCAGCGATGCCTTTCTCCCCCTGCTGCAGCCACACATGGAACGCCTAGTGGCTGACACCCACGAGAGCAAGCAGCGTTGTGTTGCGGAGATCATCTCTGGACTGATAAGAGGCTGCAAGCACTGGAGCTACTTAAAGGTATGGGATTGAAACTCACCATGAAGAGTCACCTGATTTTTATATTGCAGTTTCATCATGTTCTTGGCTTTATGGTGCGTCTCCTTCCAGCCACTGCACGAACTCACCCGTACATACACTTGTGCTCTTTTTCAGGTTGAGAGCCTTTGGGAGGTTTTGTGTCCACTGCTCCGTACTGCCCTGTCCAACATCACAATAGAAACGTACGCAGACTGGGGCACCTGCATCGCCACAGCCTGTGTAAGCTTTTGCTTGTTCATCTCCAACATGTCTTCATCTTTCCTCTTGTTAAACTTGTGTCAGACATCCTTCCTTCCATATGACTCTGTTGTTTCTGTCTCGTACAGGAGAGTAGAGACCCACGCAAGCTCTACTGGCTGTTTGAGATGCTAATGGAGTCTCCAGTCAACGGAGAGGGGGGCTCCTTTGTCGATGCCTGGTGAGTAGAAAGGTTGCTGCCTGAAGCAGATGTTCATGTGACTGACAAACTCTGATGATTGCGCTTCTTTTTCCTTTTCCAGTCGTCTCTACGTGCTGCAGGGAGGCTTAGCTCAGCAGGAGTGGCGTGTTCCAGAGCTCCTCCACAGGTTGCTGCAATACCTGGAGCCCAAGCTCACACAGGTCTACAAGAATGTACGGGAACGCATTGGCAGGTGAGGTCCTGTTTACATCCCTAGATAATATGAATGCGCTATTTGTCATTATTCGCTTTTTAAAAACTCTGTTTCATGTGTCTTATCTTATCCTCTCTGGTTTGGTGTCTCTCCAGTGTGCTCACATACATCTTCATGATTGATGTCAACTTGCCATACACTCAGCCAACCACCTCCCCACGCATTGCGGACTTCACAGAGCGAATTCTGTTGCAGCTGAAGCCTCTAAATGAGGGTGATGAGGAGATCCAGAACCACGTGACTGAGGAGAATGAGGTTGGAGAGCAGGATGAGAGGACGCAAGCCATCAAGCTACTTAAAACAGGTGGGTCGAGAATCTGTCACCGGTCATCTGAACACTATCACAATACTGCTTATTGTAGGAATGGTTGAAACAGTAAGGAGTTCAGTTTAGTGGAAAATGAATTCATTTTTGTCAAACATCCACAATTAAAGCAGATGATCATTCTTTAAACATAAAAATTTCTGTCTTCAAATGTCTGCAGTGCTGAAGTGGCTGATTGCGAGTGCTGGTCGCTCCTTCTCCACTGCTGTCCCAGAGCAACTACGGTTGCTTCCCCTGCTCTTCAAGGTGACACACTCACTCATTAATTCAAAGCTTTGATCTGATAGCTTTGTCACTCCCAGCTTAAAAATTTTGACGCTTAATGTATGCACCATGCAGGGACTTAAAATGATGCTGGCGTTCCCATTAACCTATCTCTGTCCTCTGCTCCAGATTGCTCCAGTTGAGAACGATGACAGTTACGATGAGCTGAAGAGGGATGCAAAGACATGTCTGTCTCTGATGTCTCAGGGACTCCTTTACACAGAACAGATCCCCATGGTCCTCAGTGCCCTGCAGGAGGTGAGTCATCTGGCAGCTGTGGCTGCTATTCCACTTTTCACCTGCATCACACATGACTGGGCTTTTTTACACACCCTCACATCTTATAACATATAAGGCTACTAAGCAAAAAGATGAAAGCTTCAAAGGGAATGACAACTGAATGAGATTTTGAATCTGTTACATAATATAACGTGTCAGTATGGTAGTCTGCAGCTTCCTGGAGAATAAATGAGAGCTGAAAAAAGGTAACTGTGATAGTATTCTGCAGAATTCATCTGTGATTTTCGGATGCGCAACCAGCAACATGTGCAACATGAAAATAAAGAGAAATAGCAACATAATATGCAAAGTTGATAAATTAATTACTTACTTACCCTGAACAGTCCCAATCTGTGAAATGATGTGAACCACATGCAGAGATCGATTTGTTCAAGCTCACAAATTTTAATTTCACCATTTTAACCCATTTTATATAATCTGTGTTTTTAAAATGAGAGGCATTCCCCAAAAGAGGAGCTCCATTACAAAATCCAGGGCATGATCTGTTCCTCTTGTGAAACAAAATGCTCAGTGTGTTATTGATGTGGGATGGGTTTATTATTGTGTGTTGCAGATTGCTGGCAGCAGCTCCTGGCACGCTCGCTACACGGTGCTCACATACCTCCAGATTATGGTTTTCTACAACCTGTTCACCTTCATGAGTGATCAGAAGGCAGTGAATGACGTTCGGGCACTGGTGATACGACTGCTGGAGGATGAGCAGCTGGAGGTAAAAACAACCTCTCATTGACAACTGTGAAACATTAAAACCATTAAAAATGTAAAGCTGAAACATGTAGTCAGTCTGGCATGACCGTCACTGGAAGATGTTTGGAAGATGAACAGGCTGATTAAATAATAATCGCCAAGCTATCAGCCAATACATGCTTGTTTATGCTAGCCGGCAGTCTCGCTGTCTTCCAGCTTCACTGTAGTGATTCAGCACTCTCCTCCTGGCTCTCCACTCTCTTCCCCCCTCCAGTCCTCTAGCTGTTGCTATGGAAACCACAGGCTGCAGTAATCTGTTGCTATGGAGATAACGTTCAGATTGAAGGAGGATGAGAGGGAGAGGGATGGAGTAGAGACAAAGGAGAAGTGGGGGATGGATGAAAGTAGCCATTTTTATTTGGCCTCTTAAACTAATCTAAGCCTGATTTTACAGGCCTTAGCTATATGACACTTTCATTGCTCTCAATTCTTCAGGATCACCTTCATGAGAGAAATACATATGTTGACAGAATTTGATTAGCTGACACTGGTGCCAAGACACATTTTAGGCATGACCCTTGTCTTTCTTTATATTGCCAAGTAACCTATGTTGCACAAAGCTCAAAGCTTAACCCATGAGGAATCTATCTTCTTTTTTAAGGGAAGTAAGTCAGTTACTTTACAGCAAAACTAAACCAGGAAAACTTAACCTAAAAGGCCTTTCCTCTGGAGAACACTACTCAAAGATATGCAAAACACCCATTTAAAAGTTTACCTTGCCTGCTGAGAATTTCCCAGAGAAAAGAGACATAAAATGTGCAACAGACCATTTTAGCTCACATTATGGAGAAGCATCTCCACACACATATCCACCCCCAGTCCCCAGCTGGCTGCTATTTCCATCCAGCTGGCCAGTGTACACACTAGTGCAACACCCTGCCTAATAACATTGTTGCTATTGTATGTCCTATACAGTGTAGCGAAGAGCTGGTCAGTAAGGTGCTGGGGCCTTGCTAGTTAGTATGGGCAGGTAAAGCACCAGACAGGAATGCTACGCTAGTTACATTATGCCATGATGGCCAGAATTTATTATTCAGTCAATCAATTTAATGGTCACTTGTAATCATAAAAGGTAGAATTCCAATGAAATGTAATCCCGTCAATCCCTTCAAGCACCGTCTATTGAATGTTCAGCCAAATGAGCCACTCTTTGTAGGGCTTTGCAATCCTGTCCGGTGCTGTGTACATATCAGGCAGTGATGTTTCATGTCAGGACACTCTTGGTGGTGCAGGACTAGAAATTCTTACGCATTTGAGGGGAAACCTCGAATTTCCTAGAGTGTCTGAGGTGAAACAGTCTTTGCCTTGCCTTTGTCACAACTGAGTCAGTATGCAACGCCCAGGTCAGGCCATTGATGATGTTGACACCAAGGTACTTGAAGATGTCAACCCTCTCCACTGCGGACTTGTTAATATAAAGGGGGGCGTAGTTCCTCTCTTTTCTCGGGCGTAGCTGCCGTTCTTGCCCAGGATAGGGTGGTGTCGAAGATGTGTGCTATGGCATCTTCTTTTGATCAGCAAACTGTTGGGTCCAGTGTGAAGAGCAGATGTAATCCTTAACCAGTTGTTCAAAGCACTTCATCACTACAGAGGTGAGTGGCTGGTGTTGATTTCTTGGGCACAGGAATAATGGTGGGGTTTTTTTGCTCCCTCATATCCATTATTTTCAGTGTAGACACGTGAAAGCCGTGCTCAATAGCAATTGGGTGCACAAGTGTTCCCAAGTGCCCAATTTTCAGGGTGCAACAGCTGCGCCCTGAGAGAAACTAAGTTCAACTTTGGGAATGCAGCAACGCACACTTGACATCAGGTGACAAGGAACAAACAATCACAGCTGGCGACTATCTTCCGTAAATATCAGTCTTTGGTAAATATGGAGTAGAAGTTGATCATTTTAGTGCAGGGCTACCCAGAGCTTTACGTCCATTATATATATTATATATTTCAAGCTCAATACACACTTAAAAAAACAATGCCTCTGGGCATCGGTGGCTTGGTGGTAGAGCGGGCGCCCCATGTGCAGGGCTGTTGCCGCGGCGGTCCGGTTCGTGGCCCTTTGCTGCGTGTCATCCCCCCTCTCCCTCCCCCTTTCATACTTACCTGTCCTGTGCATTAATGGCAAAAATGCCCCAAAAAATATCTTTAAAAAAAAAAAAAAAAAAGAAAATGCCTCTTAAAAAAAAAAAAAAAAAAGAAAATGCCTCGAAGAATACCAGCTCTGAACTTGGGATTTCTGCTTAGTAGGCCATACTACTCAGCCATATGATCTACACAAATCAACGTAGAGAAAGTAAGGCCACGGTACAGTGCTGGTTATGGTCGTTTAGCAACATAAGGCACAACCTGCCTACGCGCCCTTGAAAGTTGGCACAGAGTAGCACCCAGCACCCGACCTCACATTTTCCAGGCGATAAAAAATGTGGCATATGGCCTGGCCCTTATAATTGTCCATGTTTTCAAACTGTAGCCCTAATTTGTAGGCTGCAGAGCGTGTGTTTATGGCACCTTTGGTGGTTCTGGTAATCCATGGTTTTGGAACGCGTCTGTTGTTTTACAAATTAAATCCACCTCAGCATCAGTGTATCTATTGATGTCTGCTTAGACTTTGACTGTGGTGTGATGGAGCATGCTCCAGACCAGATTAACTTTTAGAACGCCTGTGACCATATTATTCACACTTAGGATCCAAGCCGCAACATCTTTGGTTGACTGGGTCTCTATTAGCGTATGTCAGCTTTAACACTAATTTGTTATGTGTCAGTAAGTGTCACTTTACATTCTAAAGTTTATGTAACAACCATGTAGAATAAAATTATCTTTCAAGTATCTAATTAACAGATGAAGTAAGCAATGTCAATTACTTCCTTGTTCCTTTCAAGTCATTATAATGTTAATTACTGCCAGCAAGTTCCAGAGTAATCATCTATTAAATATATGTACTCAGTTGCACCATTATGTGTGTTATGTTCTGTAGTAATGCATTACACTCTGAAATTCAACTTTCCCATCTCCTCTGTCTACCTTTGTTTTCTAGGTAAGAGAAATGGCCGCCACTACACTCAGTGGCTTCCTTCAGTGCAACTTCCTGTCCATGGACACCCCCATGCAGGCACATTTTGAGGCCCTCTGCAAGACTTGCTTGCCTAAGAAGAGGAAGAGGGAGCTCGGCTCTATAAAGGACACTATACCCTCTGCTGGTAAGGAACATGTCTAGAATACGTGACAATGGACTAAACATGCTGTTCTCTCTCATTTTAATGGAATCCCACCTGTCGTGTTTTTGTAGACCTGGTGCGGCGCCATGCAGGTGTTCTCGGGTTGAGCGCTTGTATTCTCTCCAGCCCATATGATGTGCCCACCTGGATGCCCCAGCTGTTGATGGACCTCAGCGCTCACCTCAATGACACACAACCCATTGAAGTATGTATAATCGCCTGTTTATCACTATGCTGTCGCGCTGGGATTATTTTTCAACCTCCTTTCCCCCCCAGTCGCCTAATGCTTGTTGTCAATGTAACCTGTGATATGTTCACTGATAAAGAAAAAAACAATAGCCATAATTTCTGTTTGTCGCCTTCCAGATGACTGTGAAGAAAACTCTGTCGAACTTCCGACGGACTCACCATGACAACTGGCAGCAGCATAAGCAGCAGTTCACAGATGACCAGCTGCTGGTCCTCACTGACTTACTGGTCTCCCCATGTTACTATGCCTAAAACCTGGTAAAGCATTTTAACTTCACACTCTTCTTGAAACATAAATATTACTAAATGTTTTCACAAGCGCATCCCAAATATATGTAACTTGATTATTATTTTTTTACTGACTACAGTCAAACAAAGCTGATAAAGGGATAATTTTATAGGCATAAGAGAAAACTCCCTGAGCCACCTTTTTACAGTCATGCCTGTTTTTGTTTCAGTTTGGGATGAACCCGGACTGAACAGACACCAGCCTGCATTGGGGAGGAGGCTCCAGTTCCTGACTGCTGAAAGGCACAGCATCACCCTGGAAGAAGAGTGGCACACAAAGCAACTTGAGTTGTGGCACACACAGGATTGAAAAGTTGTTTATTCATGTATTTAGCTCATTACATTTCTACTATACTTAATATTTAAGGATCAATCATAGCAGGGATGAATGACCTGCAGTTTGTAACATTATTGTACAGTTTTATTTCTTCTTATTTTTTTTTTCGGGGTTTGTTTGTGTGCATGTGCACGAGTGTATGTGTGTGCGCGTTTATGGGATGCTTGAAGACATCCGCCAGTGTCCCACACATTTCTCAGGATTCTATCCCAAGTATCAACTCTGAGCCAACACCATGTCCAGTGTCGGACATACTCTTTACTATCTCCCAGTAGTGAAGTGTTTGTTACAAACCACAGAGCGCTGACTATTGAACAATGGTCTCTTTAAGTTAGACTTAAACCTGCAACACACAGTGTTTGTGTGGCTGTTTGATCTATTATGATTATATGCATCATGCATGTATATATCATGGTATAGCAAATATGCACAAACATATTTATTTATTTATTTGACTTTTTTGAAGTGCGGTTTTTTTTTTTTCATATTAAGTATTTCTGAGATAAAGTAGACGAGCTTTTAGCAAAGGAGCCTATTGTCATCCACTCTGGCAAAGAAAGGGAGAGGGCAAGCTCCCCACTGCTGTGCTGTGTGATGCGTTTGCTGTGAGGACGTGAGAACAGTTTGATGACCATTTTATGTTTTGGTGCAAGAAAATAACCACACCACCTGTCAATAATTGTGACCTCTTCCCACTTGTTCCCGTTATCATTTACCTTTTTTTTTTTTTCTAAAACCCACAGAGATGAAGTGAAATCACTTTTGTTTGCTTTCCCCTGATGACTTGAAATCAGTCCAAGCATTGAAGCATTTAGTACCTCACTTATGTATAGTGTAGTGCCAAAACTGCAGTGATTTTTTTTAGATGTACTGTTTGCTTATTGAAAGAGATGTCAATAAATTGTTTGTAACAAAAACTGCATTTGATGTCTGTTTTTTATGCCTCCGTGCTGGCGATTGCTGTGGCCTGAGGCATTATGTTTTAGGGTTGTCCGTCCATCTGTCCCATTCTCAAAACCAAGATATCTCAAGAAAGCCTTGAGCGAATTTCTTTTAATGTGGCACAAATGTCCACTTGGACACAATGATGAACTGAGCAGTTTTGGCGGTCAAAGGTCAAGGTCACTGTGACCTTGTCTGTCATGAACATGATATCTCAAGATCGTCTTGAGGGAATTTCTTAAAATTTGGCACAAACATCCACTTCAAGTCAATTATGAACCTTTTAGAATACAGTGGTCAAAGGTCAGGGTCACTGTGACTCTCAATGTTAGAGCCATTTCTGGCAAGTCCTAGTTTCCTGTTTTTTTCTGAGTCACTTTAATGGGCCACCTGACCTGGCATCTCGGGAGCCGTTAATTAAAGGCAGGTGTGCTGAAGTGACTGGAGCGTGGAGGACACCATGGGGTTACAGTCATTAACCACTGTCTATTTGGTTAGTCTTAGTTTTTATTGTTCGATGAAGTCGTTTAATACCCCATTGATCTGAACTTTGTTTTTGTAAAGGCCTATTTATTTATTTATTTTTTTAATGCAACAGTCAAGACAATCAGTTCATAGCCTCATCTTGCAAGTCTCCATACATCCTGCAAATCAATCAACTCTCAAACCAATACCAAAGCACCCTGGGTCATCAAACAGTGAAAACCAAAGACAGTGAGTTCATCATATCTCCCGTTATGGCGTCTGTGTACAGCTATTTTTTAACTTATTTGGAAGCCGCAATATTCATGAATGCAGTATCTCAAGGAAGAACTGCAGGGAATTTCTTCAAATTTGGCACAAGCATCTACTTGGACTCAAAGATGAACTCATTAGAATTTGGTGGTCAAAGGTCACAGTCACTGCGTCCGTCTTACCTTTGTGAAC
This sequence comes from Epinephelus moara, assembly GCF_006386435.1. Taxonomy (NCBI): domain Eukaryota; kingdom Metazoa; phylum Chordata; class Actinopteri; order Perciformes; family Serranidae; genus Epinephelus; species Epinephelus moara. The sequence continues at coordinate 17,811,243 of NC_065524.1, read as the reverse complement.
GTTATATCTCAAAAACGCTGTAAGGGAATTTCCTCAAATTTGGCACAAATGTCCACTTTGACTCATGGGCTGAACTATTAGAATATGGTGATTGAAGGCCAAGGTCACACTGACCTCATAAAACATGTTTTTGGCCATAAATCAAGAGTTCATGTGCTAGTTATGACAAAAATTCACACAAATGTGTCATAGGATGATGAAGTGATGACATTTTATATCCAAAGGTCAAATGTCAACCGTGACATCATGATGTTTACAAAAACACTTTCATGGCTATTAGTCAGTGTCATAACTCAGGTACAGAAGTGGAGACATTTGGTCAGATAGGCTATTGAACTGGTGACACTAATCTTGGGTGTCCATCTTGAAACTGCTCATTGTATAGGCTAGATCTTATGTGCTGCTGAGGGGAAGATGTGTGTGAAGCATCCATGTTTCCACAGACATGTAAACTGTAACTGCAACTTGACAGAGGCATACAACCGCAAGGCAGTGATTCTGGTTTACAAATCAAACGTGCTGAGAGAGTGTCTTGGCCCTCCATGGCACACGATGATTACTGTCCCTGCTTTAAATATTCACAGAGAATCATCACTGTGCGTGTCGCCTAGCAACCACGTTGTTGAGCTGCTGTTCCCAAGGACGGCGGTGAAAAGCGGAAAAAAAAAGAATTAAAATTATTTAGAAAATGGTTTTATTTTTGCGAATTTGTCGTGCCAAACGTCTTCTAGCTGTTATAAAATCAGTGTAAGCTTACTATGTATTTAACCAAGTCCATTTTAAATATTACGAGACCATTTTTTCGTAAAAGCTACAGTATGTTGCCATGGTGAAGAAAAAAAAACGATTTGCCGCGGTGGTGATGTGTCGTGCGAGAAAATGGTGTAACGGTCTCTTTCACTAAATGTGAATTTGTATTAAAACTGAGGGAAAACGACAGTTGTCACCGATAAATAAGTAAAAACAGGAAAAGGTGAGGTGAGTTGTTACAGAGGGACCACTTGAATGCAGTGGTTATGCTCATGCCCAGATACGTAGGCAGTGACTTCATACTCATTTTTCAGTGCACGTCCAGTGGCCGTCGCTTCTGTATAAGAATGGATATATCGCCAAGAAAACCAACATGCTATCATCTAATTTCGCTGCATACGCGTTAACGAATAATACAGACATGTGAGGAGACGTGTTTAATGTCAGTGCTTGTCAGTGGGCTGCCCTGTTTTGGATTATTTGCTGTTGAAATACGTTTTTTCCAGAGCCGCGGTGCGTTCACTTACTATCATACTGCTTAAAAATGAAGATGGGCTGTAACAGATGATGGTGATGATGGAGGCACGATCGATTACAGATGGTAGGTTATGTTTTCTCATCGTATAGAGTATTAGATACATTAAAAACAGCAATACACATATTTCCTCTGGATTTAAGCAGACGCTGTGTGTGTGTGTGTGTGTGTGTGTGTGTGTGTGTGTGTGTGTGTGTGTCTGTGTGTCTGTGTGTCTGTGTGTAAGGTATAATTGGCCAAATGCAGTGGTGCATAGCTATATCCTACTGTACCTTGTGTCCAACATGTCACCGCTCCATACTAAAAATGTACCTATTTACACCTCAGCTTGACTTTGCCTCGCTCCCTTTCATCATCTATGAATTTAGGCCTGTTAAATGTGATCTACTGCACAACATTAAAGCTAATATATGACTTTGTATCCTCTGTAGCACTCTACCAAGGTGGCAGCATTGGCACAAGCAGCAGATGCTGTGATCATCATGTACTCCGTCCATACACGAGGAATAACGCTGAAATTGATGACTGTGGGATCCTTATAAATTGTTAATAATACAATGAACACCACTGTTACACCATCAGACCTGGTGGATGTGCCAAGACAGCAGACCTTCAATGGCACCCTGGGCACGACCCCATCAGGCTGGGCTGTGATTCATACCGCCACCTTGACCTTTTGTTCCCTCCTGCTCATCTTCATCTTCTGCCTGGGCTCCTACGGCAACCTGGTGGTGTTCCTCTCCTTTTTTGACCCCATGTTTCGCAAGTTCCGCACCAACTTTGACTTCATGATCCTCAACCTGTCCTTCTGTGACTTGTTCATCTGCTGTGTGACTGCTCCCATGTTTGCGCTGGTGCTCTTCCTGGATGCAGGTGGAGGGGATGGCGTGTCGAAGAGTTTCTGCTTCGCCTTCCACTTGACCAGCTCGGGCTTTATCATCATGTCCCTGGAGACAGTGGCTGTCATTGCTTTGCACAGGCTGCGCATGGTGTTGGGGCAGCAGCCAAACCGCACCGCCTCCTTCCCCTGCACGCTGGCGCTCACTGCGCTGCTGTGGACATCCAGCTTCACCATGGCGGCTCTCCTTACAATACGAGCATACCCACGCAGAGATGGACCCTGCTTGCCCCACTTTGGCCTGGGAGGTGGACAGGCCAGGGTTGTGTTGTATGTCTACCTAGCAGACTTTGCCTTTTGTGTCGCTGTGGTGTCTGTGTCCTATCTGATGATTGCTCAGACACTGAGGAAGAACGCACAAGTGAGGAAATGTCCCGTCATCACTGTAGATGCCACATGCCCTCCACCCCCACCACCTCTCATTGCAGCAGGCTTTGAGAGCATGCAGTGTGCTGTTCAAGGCCCCTCTCTGTACCGTAACCAGACTTACAACAAACTGCAGAACGTTCAGACACACTCTTACGTTAACAAGACCAGCCAGCCTCTGGTTCCAGGCGCTGCCCAAGGAGCCACCTGCTGTCAGCTGGTGTCTACAGTCAACTTGGCCACTGCCAAGGACTCCAAGGCAGTTGTCACCTGTGTAGTTATAGTGTTCTCTGTGCTGCTTTGCTGCTTGCCCATGGGAGTTTCACTGGCACAGGATGTTTTGTCACCAGAAAGTAGCTTTGCACATTACCAGTTTGAACTGTGTGGCTTTGTGCTCATTTTCCTCAAGTCGGGCATCAATCCCTTTGTTTACTCACGCAACAGCGCAGGCCTCCGACGCCGTGTGCTGTGCTGTGTTCAGTGGGCGGCACTGGGCTTTCTCTGTTGCAAGCAAAAGACTCGTCTGCATGCGATGGGGAAGGGCAGCCTGGAAGTCAATCGCAATAAATCCTCCCATCATGAGACCAACTCGGCCTATGTACTGTCACCCAAGCCACAGAGGAGGCTGGTAGACCAGGCCTGCGGGCCCAGTCACTCCAGGGATTGCGCTGGTAGTCCAAGGGCCACAGGTGCGCGCAAACCTCGCCCCCCAAGTACCTCGACACCTATCAACACCCGCATCGAGCCCTACTACAGTATATACAACAGCAGTCCCTCTGCAGGGCCCAGCTCCCCCACCAGCCTGCAACCTGTCAGCTCTCAGACATTTGCCTTCGCCAAATCTTATGTAGCCATGCACTACCACACTCACCAAGACGCACTACAAGACTTTGAAAGCACCTCAGTGCACCAGATTCCCATTCCCTCAGTCTAATCACAGAGCTGCTAAACAGAAAGGTTTGGACAATGTTGACATGGCTTTAAATCAAATATGAATCAAAAGACGAACATAAAAACAGCCCATTTTATGTATTTGGAATCTGTATTAACCTTTTGTTCTCTTCTACAGTGGAAATACATGTTATGTTTTCTTGAGTGGACAAATTAAAGAACCAGTATTATGAGCCTTGCCATGAGACTAAAGACAAGCAATAGATTTGTAATGGAAGTGTCTGTTCTTTTACAGATATTGCATTTTCTCATAAATCTGCCCGTGTTGCACAAGCATGTGCCAATATAACCCAAGGCTCCGTAGGTTTTCATTGCAGCCAAAGACTGCAGTTGCTAGATCACTGCTGTTTTCTCTCTGGCTGAAGTTGCTGAAGTTGCTGAGCGCTGATATAAGCTGCTGTAGTGTCGGGCTGCTCTGAAACCCTGCACAGGCCCACACATGGCTGTCGATGGCATGTGGTTGCACTTTGATGAACTTTTGCTTCTTGAGAGAAATGTGTTTGTGAACCTCATACACTTTTCAACACAATAAATGTTTGGCAAGTGCAACGGATCTGTGCTTTAATTTTTTTTTTTTTTTACTTGAGCTATTGATTAGTCGATCAACAGAATATTAATGAGAAGCTGAGTCAACGTTACTTTCATTTTTTTAAGAACAAATGTCAAACTTTTGCTGGTTACAGATTTTCAGATGTTAGCATTTGATGCTTCTCTTAGTCATATGATAGTGAAATTTGTATCTTTGGGTTTTACTGTTCTCAGACAAAAAACATTTGAAGATGTCACCTTATAAAACATAATAACCATTGTCCACTATTTTCTGATATTTTTAAGACAAAACAAAATCAAGAAAAATGGCAGATTAATTGCTTATAAAAATAATCGTTAGTTGCAGTCTAGTTTTATTATTGCTAGCTGTGTCAGTAGCTAATGAAATGATCATAATGCTGGTTGCTTGACAGTATTTCAGGCCTGCTGGGACTGAACACCTGATGTTAAATGAGAATACCACCTTAAGTAAGAATGCCAGTATGTTATTTACACAGCCTGGGTAAGTTCAATCATTATATTTGTAATCATGAGCTACTGTCTTTTAAAGCCATAAAACACAGATTTAAGTCTCAAACTTATGATGTCATTAAGCATCAAGTCTGGAGCTGCTCCACAGACAATGAATGGAGCCTGATTTTGTGGATCCACAGAATGTATTTTATAACTAGCCTAAATGAGCTTTAGTCTGTTGTAGTGTTCTCAGCTCTGAAACAGAAAATGTACCCATATACTCACAACATTCCCCTGGGTGCTGTCATTATCGTCTCTAACATCTCTCCAAATTCATTGTCTGTGGAGCAGCTCCAGACTTAATACTTGATGACATCACAAATTTAAGTTCTAGCACTCTAGTTTTTGGATTTTAGAGGGATCGGTTCATGTTTACTAATATTTTTGGACTGTATTAGACCATAGGAATAACATGTATGAATTCTGAAAATGGGCAGTTCCCCTTTAAGAATGTGAAAACAACATACTTGTGTTATATTAAACCCAAAGTGATGATAACTCAGAGAAACAACACTGTTTGAATTGGCATTTTATGTCTCACAACCAACACTACATTATTCTATTTTTTGATATATTCATGTAAGTGATGGAATCTCAGATTATTTCCAATTATGTCCACATCCACACACAAATGTTGACGTGGTATTCTTTACATTATACCCTGAGGTTACAGATGAAGCTTTGCAGCGTCTGATATTTTTTTTTTAAACTAAAAATCACTGCGATTAGAAATAGAAATAACTGCAGTGGTCGCTGTTCAGCACCTCAGTGTAAATTAGAGTGGTGTTAATTATTTTGCAGCTCCAGTTGTTTTCTTTTAGATAAATGAAAGGAAATAAAAAGGTTTTCACAATTGGAAAGGATTATACTATACACACAGCGTCAGCACCCTCTGGTGGCCTTCAGTGTAACTACATGTCCATCAATGAAGGCTCAACACACTTTATGCTCTTTCCAGGAGGGAAATAACAGACTTATTATTTTATATGTGCTTCTCATGGTAATAAATACCAAGGAAAACCTCTTGCTTTGAAAGATATACATACAGTCATTAAGAGGAGACATGTATTGCTGATTCACTGCTTTTCTGTTGCAAAGAGCAGCTTTGGTCCCGGTTTACTTCCTGTCACTACTGCATTAACAAACATTCGACCAGGAAATACACTTAAGCCCATTTAAAATGTTTATTTTGGCAAGTTTTAAACAGTCTATAGACCAACACAAACACTGTAAATGGGTCCCAGTGTATTTCCTGTTGAAATGTTTACTTATGCTGACAGGAAGTACACAGGGATTAAAGCTGTTGTCCTTGAAACAGAACAGCAATGAAAAGGTCTATATCGCAAATGTCTTTCCTGTGTAGTAATGCAACACCATATATGAGGTTTCACGTTTCAGTTTTTATTCTTTGCTGCAAATGCATTGGTTTGTATCCCTGTGATACAGCAGTGATCAGTCTCCCAGTGCGCATCTTCATAAAACCACAGAATACCTCTTACAGGAACCCACAGACATTCTGCACGGCCAACAAACTTAGAGGGAATTTTAATCAACCACTCACCTCTGTTGCTATTCCACAGCACCGTCTAATGCATAAGTTACACTCACTCATCCTGTAAATTAACACGATACTCACTCTCACAGCTGCTAAAACATTTTCACACTTGCTTTTTGCATATCTACAAGTACAAAGTGCCAGGGTCAAGCAGCTAATCATTTCATACCACACTCACACACACACTCAAACACAAAAATAAACTTTAAAGACAATAAAACCACCACGAACGATGTGATTCTCCTGATGATTATGAATCCCCCGATTCATCACTCCTTTGCTTGCAATCAATCAACACAAAGTGAAGCATAGATATGGGGTACAGGCAACAAATCCACTGCCTTGTGGAGCGAGGCGTCCGTGTTTTCACAAAGTCTGAACAAGTCTGCTGGATCAGGCTGTGATGTAGCACTACCCATTGCACAGATAAGGGCATGAGCTGAGGCCATGCTCCCTGGCTACGTCAAGTCCAGCCTCGGGACCAAGTTTCACCTCGATTTTGGCTTTTAGCGCAGTGTCATGGGCATCTCTCTTCCTCCATGAAACAGGCTTCTGTTTTATGATAACTGTCCTCTCTCTTCAAGTGCACCTTCCTCTGTACGTCCTCTCTTTGTCCTTCATGCGCCGTTGCTGTCATATGATATTTGTCAGTTTAGCTGGAGATTGACAGAAGTCCATATTCATCAGCAGTGTCAAGAATCCTGCATATGACCGGAGACTCAACCTAGGGGGAAAAAACACCGATGTCAATCACCTTAAATGTGGTGACAATCATTATAGGCCTCTTGTCTGCACACAAGAATTGATTTGTTGTCAACTACTAAATTAATTGCCAACTAATTTGATAATTGGTTTGAGTATTTTTTACAACTTCTCTGATTCCAGCTTCCTTAATGAGATTTTTATTATTGTAAAGGGAGTATCTTTGGGTTGTGGAAAAAACAAGACATTTGAGGACATCATCTTGGCCACTGGGAACACTTACCAAAATTTCCCGCCATTTTCTGACATTGTTTAGACCAAACAACCAATCAACTGACCTTTCGCTAGGCCCCGCCCCTTTGTGATGTGGGCTGTGGGCTCCATGCTTAGTCCGACACTAAGCATGGAGCCCACAGTGTCACTAACTGCAAAAAATATTAGCATAATTTTGGGAAAAATGAAAGAGTGATTCCAGAGAGAAGCAGACAGAGGGGTCTACAGTCTGTGTTTGAAGGATATATCCAGGATGTCAAACTGACTCAGCAGCAGCAACAGGTTAAAAAGACAAAGATAGTTAGAAGCTAAAGCCGAACTATAGGCTACAGATCACAGTGTAAAAGTGAACCACCACATCACTGCTGATCGCCACAGAAGACAATGAATATAAAGGGAAACTTCGTCCATACTGAGCCAGCTGTGTGGCATCACAGTGTGTGCAGATGAACAGTGTTTGGCTTTGTCAGAGGTCTTTGGCAGAGGCAGAGGTCCTGGTGCTGCTGCCAGCACCCAGACCTTCGCCGCTGGACGGGCAGGGATCTCCAAGGGAAGCCAAACACCCTCCATCTGCGCACAATGCGATGACACACAGCTGGTTGAATATCAGCAAATCCCTGCTTCCCTTCACTGGTTCCTGTACAACAGGGTCGGTCTTTTTTTTCACTATTATAATCATTAAAAAGCAAAAGCAGCATGTGTATACATTCAGTAGGCTATATCTTCAGTAGCTAGCTGGCTAACCCTACACTTTTCAGGGTTTGATTTTTGTTTTGGAACAGGGAAGAAATGTGTATCTTTTTCCAACCTCTCCAGGTAACGAGTATCATTAATACACGACGTGCCCCAGGCACAACATTTAGCTCCAAATCCTCAAAACCAGCCTGAAAATGAAGGAAATCTGAAACAACTGCATTAGAGGCACAGTTGTGTTGTGGACAAATAAAAACAAGTTAGCGTTGCCCAAACACCTACATATGTTTGGACTTTCCGTTTATTTAGCTCTCCAAACTGAAGTAGAGTTTAGCACTCGAGCTAAGGTTCAGTATTAACCTGATACAGCTTGTGCTTTTTTTTCCAGTAACTGTGACTCATTGGTTACTAGAGAACTTACCCCGAGGATGTACTGACAAGTCTGAGGCTCCAGCATATAGACAGTGACAGCATGGGGAGACTCAGACTCCTTACATCTGACAGAGAGAGGGGGGAAAAGAGACGAGTGAATCAACTAGGAAACATCGAGGGTATTGTTATACTCATGTGTTGACTCAGGGCAGTGACACTGAGCTGGCGCTGTGGTTCCTCCCCCGCCCATGACTGTTCACTCACTTGAGCTTGACAATGACCTGTCTGGGCTTCCCTGTCAGATCACACACATCCCCGTGGCCATAGAAGTGGGAAACCAACCTGCCAAGGAGCGGAGAGGATGAACAGAGAGAAAAATCAACAACAATCTCAGTTTAATTTGCATCCAGATGAGGATTCAACAATATGAATGGCTTACTTGACTTTCTGCACACCATCATCTTTGAGCTGGTAGGATCTGGCAACGTTCTTCTTGGCCCACTCCGTGTGCTCCAGGGCGTTCCAGTTCCCGACCACCACAATGTTCTTTCCTTGCTCTTTATCCTGCGGCACAGAGGGACATTTTCGTCACTGTACAACTGCAATCTAATGTACCGGACAATCCTATATATACAATTAAAATAAACCAATTATGCAATTACACATTTTCTGTTAGCTAACGTTTATGTAGTTAAAGCAGAGCCAAAACACTTACGTGATAAATCAAGTGGCAGAAAATGAATTGCCATCTATTTTGGATATGTTCATTTTTGAGGCAAAGATGGCAAAAGTTCCTCATTTCCAGCTTCTTTATTGTAAGTATTTGCTACGTGTCTTTGCCTTATGTAATAACAAACTGCATGTCTTTGGGTTTTGGACTGGTAGGGCCCGATATGACTGTGTTTTGCAGGATGAAAAATGCGAGGCGCACCACTCTGCCACTCTTTATTGAAGCCGTCCCCGATCAGACAAAGCACGTTTTGCAGCTAGCTGCATCTTTTTTGAATTGTTACTAGGCAACCACTGAGTCACCTGTCTTTAGCTTAACCTGTAATTAGCTATGAAGTAAACTCACAGATCTGTATTGTAAAATCTGCATGAAGAAAAGACAGGTGGAAGGCTGTGATTCAGGGTGAGAGGCTGTTACCAAAAAGTACCTTGGTAACAGGGAAATGGAGATCTGTGTGTGTACATGAGACCCTCAGAAAGAGGAGAAATCACAGGGAGTACCATCAGCTGGTCCAGGAGCTTCACCTGGATGATGGTTGGTTCCAGTCTTATTTTTAAGCCAAGTCTAGCCCAATGATTCCAAGCGAGATGAAACTGTTTTAGAACATTGCAAAGAAAAGTTGCAGTGGTGTGGTCTCGGCATCTGAGTTTGACTCAACCTGGCTGATGGTGTCATCTGCAACTCAGCTGGTCAAATCACCAGCGCTGGTTCTAAAACGTAAGACACGTCACCTGTTTCTACAGCAAATCAGGTTGTACTGAAGTCTGCTGCTCAACTCAAAATGACCACAGAGGGCATGTTTGCTTGCTGCAGCAGGTGCTCTGTCCCCGCTGAGCCCTCTCTTTCAGTCGCTGCTGCTGCTCGCTGTATGTGCGTATTATGATTACAGTCCACCTGATGCTTGTTTTGTTTTTCATCACTACTACAAATGCAACTGTAGCCAGTATCTCACAATCACTATCCTCATTCATATTTTAAAAAGCTACAAATTACATTCATCCACAAAATAAGCCTGAAAAGCTGCAAACAGAGCAGAGGTACAGAGAGTTGTTGCACAGAGATGATACACCGTCTCATCTAGTTGCTTAAGTGTGAACCGGCAGGGTTTTAGAATGTTGCAGAACGGCGAATTGTAAGTAGCTGCTTCTTTAAACTCGCCTCGTCGTGAATCTTTGGTCTGAACCAGGCTTAAGATAAGCCGGGGACAGTTTGACAATTTGCTGTCGAGTTGACAGTTTGTTCAGATATGTCTTGCAGCTTTCCTAGTGCCACTTTGAAAGTGAGCCGATGTTAGTCTCATACAAACCATGCATGTTGCTACTATTTGTTATCGCTACCACAGAAGGGCCACATCTCAATTCATGTGATTGGACAATAGGAAAAAACAGCCATGATGTTAAGCGCTTCTTCCGCTTTGAGTTGAAGTTCTTTTTAGCTCAAAGTGTTCAGGGTGACCCTACAAAAATGCAAGCCGCATAGAGCGGAAGAATGTGAGGTGCTCAGCGTTGCAAAAACAGCGAGTAAAATGCTTCACTCTCATTGAAAACAATTACAAAAAATCACCCCAGGCTGCTAAAAGGAACTGTGTCTGATTGGGGCCAGACAAAACAAGAAATCGGAAGACAGCCCTTTAGGCTTTAGGACACCTATTCTTTTCACGTTTTATAGGCAAAACAATCAGTAAATAATTGGCAAATTGATTGATAATGGAAATAACTGTTAGTTACAGCCCTACAGTCGAGTTTACCAGCTTAAACGAATACTAAGAATACATTTTATTTTTTAGATACTCCACATAAATCACCCAGCTTCCACACTAACAAGGAGGGACTCTTACCTCATGGTACTGATGGACATGCTTTCCATAACAGAATTCATATTTCCACCACCCGACCCCCTGAAACACACACATCAAGAGGATTATATGTCCCTGCGTGGTTTATGAAACACTGCTCAGGTGGTTTAGATGGAGCATGCCTCACCCCATGCAGACAGTACGAGCCACTGAGGAACTCCTTGATTAGCTGGTCATCCGTCAAGCGGGAGATGTGAGTGGTGCCGACAGTGACCTGAGACTGTCCTCCCACAGTCATGGGTTTGTGAGTGGAGCTGAAGGCCTCCTCTCTCACTGGTGATGTATCCTCCTGTAACACGTCAAAGATATAAATGAGCCAGGTGTCGCCAGTACAGGCAGTCCCCATTTGTCCCCTCTGTCATACTTCTGCGCATGTCTCACCTCTCTGGTCTCGGTGGTGGCGCTGAAAGGCGGTTTAAGCTGCTCCTCTTGCTCCTTATCCAACTGGGCGAGCCGACGAGGCCGCAAAGGGGAGCCAGCCAGAGCCTGGCAGAAGATGGCGTTCACTGGGGAGGACTTGAACCTACAAGGAAACAGTTAGATTAAGAAAATGCACACAAGACGTACACATACTTCTAGATGTATTTCCACCTACCTGTATTTTGGGTGTGCGCAGAGGAGCGGCGTCAACACCACCACCTCATATTCACAGGTAGTGACCTCAGCGACCGACAGGATCTCATGCTTGGCCTCCGGATGGCAGACGTACAGCACAGACGTGGAGCGAGCCTCGTTCTGTTTCAGCACACAAGGAGTCCCGTTACCCATCTCCAACGAGAAGTAGGGAGTCAGCTGGCCTTCTATATTCTTAGTGGGCACCTGGACACAAGCGGGAAGAGTGAAGGAGACAAAAAAAAGACACAACAAATGTGAGAACTGACAGCTGGCCTGACAAATATGGTTGGTTACTGAAGTTTCGTTTTCAAGTTTCATTATACTTACTTCAGTTTCAGCTGTTGATTTAACTTTTTCTGTCTCTTCAACTTTATCTAAAAAATAAGAGATTATTTAGCTTTAGCACCATAAAGAAAAGAGGAATACATTGAATAACATATTTCTAACAATATCATAAAGTTTCGTTCACAAATGAACTCACCTGTCTCTGTTGACTGGCTCTTCTGTGCCATATTACCCAGGAAGTACTCCTGAACGTTAATCTTCTGTGGAAACACACATGATAAGTGCTCACTTCTCACTCATGTCATCTGAAAATGATTTTACCCTCTAATAACACTGACCTGGCCAGTCTCCTTCTCTTCATGATACTGTCTTATATGCTTTCCATGACATACTTCATATGTCCAGTATGACTCAATCTGCAATGTTGGCAAGGCAAGAGTGAGTTTAGAGTCATGCATGACCGAACACCATTGTTCACCACAGCAGAAACTTAACATCAAGTTTTTAGTTATGCTCTGCTAATGTAGCGTGAAGTCCATCTGAACACAGTTTCAGTCTCTCTGAGAGCGGTAGGGAAATCAGAGGGAAATAAAAGTGAAACTCGTGAGGTCTCACCCTGTAGGAGCAGCTGCTTCGTTTGAATAGTGGATCCAGCAGTTCAGCCGGAGTGGGCCCACTGTAATCTTTATCGTCATCCTAAGTCGACAGAATACACCAAAGAAATACATTAAGGGTGACCGAGATAAGACAGCGTATAAGGAACAGGAGCAATAAAAAACAAATGAAACAAAACAAAAAAATGGCACAACACAGATTAGCATCACAGAATTCAACTGAACAGAACAGACACTGCTATCCACAGGGACGCTCTCCCTCTGGGGTTTACATGCCATATTTAGAAAATGTGGAATCTTACGCAGGTCATTCAGATCCTTTTTTTGGACAGCTACATCTTTTTTAGTTGCAAAAAAGAAGTGTTCATCTTCAGATTTGTTGCCTCTCTCAACTTATCAGAATCTGATCATATGAGAGCTATTGTTGCGTGCTCCAGTGTTGTTTTTTTATTTAGTTGTCAAACTGTAGCTGGTTCTGCATCCTCTTAAATCGGCAAAGAAATCCCAGATATGATGGCCAAAGATATAAAACAAGTCACAAACTGCAGCTAAATTAAAGGAAGATATTGGTTCGTCTTGTCCCTGTTAGAGGTTTTTTTTGGGGGGAAGCCCTGCGAGTCAAATTGTGATATGTAGTACTGGGCTTTGTCAATAAAATTGAAAATTGAATTATGCAATTGAGGATGGAGCACAGACTGCACATCTCTCAGTGTATGCAACGCAGTGTAGTACAGGGAGTTATTGAACTGTTTCAAGACTGAAGGAGCAGAGTTGTGTCATACCTTTTTTGTAACATTACTAAGGGTTCACATGTCTAAAAAGAAACTCTCTAAGTCATGGTAGAAAACTTAAATCTAACCTTTTATCCTGCTAACAGCTGCCAAGCAGACACTGCCTGCTACTTTAAGAAATTTTCATACGACTAAATGAATATTTATACACATCCTTTTCTTGTGGAAGCCTGAAACCAGACCATGAAAGTAATGAAATAAAGGAATAATAAGACAGCGTAACACTGCTCTGCCTCCATCCCCACCACATACAACTTCACAACTAGTTTGCACTATTTTTAGCCCAGGTTATACATATATATTATACTCATTCATAAACATTTACATACATATGCACATACCCACATCCTCATTTTATTTTTACTGTGTAACAAGCCTGTGCAATTTCCTCACATGCAATACTGTAACCACTTACTGTGCAATCATATCCAGATATTTCTGTATTTTTACAGTAATGACAGTTATAACACACCATGTGTGTATCTTACTTCATCTTGTCTTATCAATCCAGTGACAAAATGCTTTATAGAATCTAACAGCTTTGCACTAACCCAGTGGGATCAATCTGAGTTGTTTTGCCTGATATGTTAATAACTTGTGTCATAATTTCTGTAATGAGTTTGTAACTATTATCTGTGGAAGCAATAGAAATGCTGGTGGCTTACCTCATCTCCAGATGTCAGAGAAGGCAGGAGACATTTATACTTCTCCTTCTCTGCTGTTGTCATAATGACAAAGTCATCTTCCTTGTACAGTACACCTGACGTTGGCTGAAATCCACAGACAAAGGCTTGTTACTTACACTGTAACGTAACAGTAATGAAGACAGAGGAAACTATCTGTGAACATAGCTAACTATAACACCCCCCAACCTCTTACAGTAAATTTGCTCCCCTAAAAACTGTTCCTAAAGAAGGAGACATACCAGCGTGACTTCAGCGCCTGGCCAGTTGATTTTAAAAGGGATTTCATCTGTAAAGGACGGGTACCCTCCTCTGTTTGCTGAGACGCCGCTGCAGACCTCCAGCAGCCCTCCGACCATCACCACCAGCAGCCCAGCCGTCATGTCTCCTGTCCGGCTGCCGAGCTCCTTCAGCCCGCTCCTGGTGTAAGATAACAGCCGGCTCACCTCACACTAATTGCGGCCTGAATGATGAATTAAAAGCTACTACAAAGTCCGAGCAAATGTGGTTTTGACAGACGAAGGATATGTCTGTATGAGACGGATGTCAATACAGCACAAATTACAGGAAGTGAACTGTTTACTTGCCACGTCGTGTTCCGCCTCTGCGATGGGCTGAAATAACAGCAGCGCCCTCTGGCGGCGACTCCAGGTACGGCAAGAGCGTTTGGCACCCTGGAAAGCAAAAACAAACCCATTAAACCAGTGTAACCTTAAAAGTTTGGGGAGCAAAACTAATAGGCTACCAACTTTTTTCTTTAGTAAACCACAGTTCTAAAATTGTTGTTGTTTTTTTTGTATATTTTTTTCTACTGCCAATATGCATTGCCGCCTCAAGTCAAAGTGGCAACAACTTTAAATACCTATGACCAAGTTTTGCCCTAGGAATCACATATAATACAAATTTTGCATTCACTCTGTAGCAATTGTGTGAATTACACTGTACAGCCTTATTTTGCATGCTATATTAAAAATGTTTGCAGCATCACTGATCATTTCCAGTCATTACAAACCATTAACCACAAAGTCATCACTCAGATTCACAGAACCTCATTTTCAGTTCTAGTTAAAATCCCAAAATGTCTTAAAATACCAACTATGCTCGGCTAAATGATGTGAGAATAAAGAATCTGATCCAGAATCAGATTTTTTTTTCCATCCATAAAGCTAGAGAGGGAGAACTGGATTTTAAGGTGTTCATGAATGGTAAAATGTACAACAATATATTAATTCATAATTCATTATCCACCACTCATACTGCAGGATTGTGAGGAGGCTGGAGCCTATACCAGCTAAGCCAGTATGAAAAAATATATGTGAAGTCTGAGCAGCAGGTCATTCCACATTTTATGAGCCATGAAGGCAAAAATAAATAATTTTCTGGTAGTATTTTCCATAACGATGCTGTTAAAAGTGAACAGAGTTATTATCCATCTCAAAATGCATATTAATACACAAGGAAACTGGAAATAGACTGCCAAAATGAAAACGGTTTACTGTATCTGACTGTTTTGCTATAAACAAAGCACCATGTAGCCTACGTCTCTAGCTGATCGACAGAAGGTCAGTAAAGTAAATATTTCAGTGATCTGAAATGTGAAATTTACTTCCCTCGTTTTCATCAGTGAAACACAATTTCCCCGATGTCTTGCTAAACCCAACCACATCCTCATATGCTGAGAATAGTACTCATAAAGAATCCATTGAACGCAGACCACAGCTCGCCTGAAGCATTTGGCTCCTTTTGAGTTGAGATGCTAGAGAGAGGTTTCCAGATCATGTAGGCATAAAACAAAGGCAGATTGCCTCATCTCTGCCTCGTAGTGGATGGATTTGGAAGTGTGTGTGCTATAATACATAGAGCTGATGTTTTAGGGTGTCTCACAATTAATATTTTTATCGGGACTCCATGCAGAACTGAAGGTGAAAGGCAGTATGAAGATACGACGTGTGATAGATTCTGCTGAGAAGCCGATTTACTGAGCATTGCCTGGGTATTATGTCGGCTGACTTATATACAGGCCATGACGAGAGCAGCTCTGTGCCAAACGTGCAGTGTCCTTACTCTTTTCTCCTGTGACTCTGTTGATTCAGCAGTGCTGTGTGTTGAATGAAAATAAATAATGCCCCCCCCCCCCCCCCCCCTCCAACCTGAGCAGTTCACATAGAAACAGCTCTCAGTTAACAGGAAATTTAAAGCATGGACCTTGAAAATGTGTGGTGTTGCATTTCACTGTCAGGGGGGGAATGTGGAGAGCCTTGGACTGATTGAGTGTAAACCTGAGATGGGCATTTTTTTCCCCACCTGTTGGTGGAGCTGTTGACATGAGAATGTGCAGCACAGGAAGCAGGAGAGAGGAGAGAGATTTGAGCAGAGATTTTGAGACAAAGAGTGAGAGGATTAGGAGGAGAAAGGGATATGGAGGAACAGGGAAGGATACAAGCGAGAGAACATCCCACTAGATCATCCACCCTCTGCAACCACTCCCTGTGTACATACAGACAGCTTCCACTGACACATCTGCTATGTAAACACAACATATGGATGTAAATATTTATGTGCACACCACCACCCTGTATATGTGCACAGAGTAGCTACATACTGTATATGATTATAACAGATAGATAGATAGATAGATAGATAGATTTAGTTTCCATGGTAACAATTACTTTGCAATTTTAATTATGATTCTGACAGCATTTTTCTGGTCTTGTTTCTGGTTTATCTGATAAAAAACGTAGATATGTATGATCATATATCACTCAACTCATCTGTAGAAATGTTTCAGAAGAAGATTGATGAACTTTCATGTCTGTACAAAAAATATAAAGCTATACCCTGCAGCTGGTTAGCTTAGCTTAGTACAAAGAGTGGAAAAAGGGGGCAGCAGCTGGGGGAAATACTCCCCTCTACCCAGAATGTTTCTTAAGAGCCACAACAGGGCTCTTTTTCTTTTGCCGAGTAGTTTCCACACTTACTTTGGGAGTTTCAACATCCACCATTTCTGCTACTGGAGATAGTAACTGCAAAGGACTTACACGATTCTCTTTTGTGAGAATGAATAGATACTGATAGCTACTGGGGAAAAAAATAAGAGCGCTATCCTCTTCCTGTTTTGGTTGTGCAATGGTTAATGCACTTCCTTTGTGCTGTAAATAGAGCGCGGCAGGGATGATGGGGTTTTTTTGGAAGCCGACGTAATAAGTTTGCGTCGCCCTGGTTCCCTTGTCAAGAAGCCTGTGGGATTTTTCAATTGGATTTTGGATAGTCACAGAAAATAACAGTTTATGATACCCACTGATTTCGAGACGTTTTGGTTGCGCAATGGTTGATGCACTACTTTTGTGCCGTAAATCAAGCCTTAATTTCCTCGGGTGATTGTACCTGGTGGCAGATAGAACTGCGCATAGAAGCGAGGCTTATAGGGAACCAGTCTAAAAGCTGATGTTGTCATTAGCCATTGTGTTACATTACATTCTGCAAGCAACCTTGTTTTCATAATGAGAGGTGAGCCTGAAGAAAAACACTTGTCTGTTTCCACCTAAAACAGCAAATTGTTGTTGTTACGCTTGTTTTTACAGTTTGCTGAACTGACTAAATGAGATATAACATTAATCAGTGACCTCTATGGGTGCTGGTAAGCAGGTTTTGTTACCTTTGAATATAGCTAGGCTAGATTTTGCCCCTTATGCTAAGCTAACTTGCCACTGTCTCCAGCTATATGGTACAGACAAGAGTGTGGTATCGATCTTCTAATCAAACTCTTGACAAGATGACATATCACCACACCTCATAAAAATTAAGGTCTTTTAATTACTTATTTTCCAAAGCAAACAGAGCCGTTGTCCGTTTTTATCACATAGAATGTATAAATATATGGACGTAGTCACCGTGACGTCACCCATTGGTTTCTGAGGAGCGGGTTTGAAGCTCAAAGTAGCCGGCTCTGGCCGTGGCCATCTTGGCAGTGCCTGACTCTGCCCAACTTCTGGCCAATCAAAAATGGGCAAAGAGGCAGGCCAAATGAAGCCTGGTTGCTTAAACACGCCCACCTCGCTCGAAGCTGCTAAGTTAGCTAAGGCTAACAAGCTACTACTTTGGCTAGCCCTGTGGTGTTGGCTGCTCCCGCTCATGCTCCTGCTCATGCTCCCGCTTGGTGCCAGCTCCCTCACGAAACAAAATATCCAAAAGGCACAAACATGGCTGAGAGGTCAGGTTCAATGACTTGCGAATTAGCTAAGATGACGCCTAGCAGACAGCCAGTGGCTAATTAGCCACCCGTGATGGCGCCACCTGTCACTCAAAGTGACCACGCCCTTAATTATGCACAACTTTAAGTTTTAAATTTAAATGGATGAGTTATAAAAAAAAAAAATCACCCCCTGTACAGTTGTCATGAAAGGGGAAATTAGCTATAGAGACCAAAAACAGTTGTCATGAAAGGGGAAATTAGCTATAGAGACCAAAACAGCTTGGTTTTTATATATCAAATGCCCTTCAAAATGGCAACATGCTAATGATTATCCTGAGACCTAAAGAGAATTGAGATAGCCTACAACCCCCAAAATGAGTCAAAACTTCTTTAGCGTCTCCATCCTCCTTGTTGTTCACAGACTTTTTCAGAGCCTGACTGGAGCTCACTTGAACTCACCACTTTGAAATGAGCATTTTCATTTATTTCACTGCCATCCATGGGGTGAACTTGATTTGCATAGATGCCTTCCACACACCCTCACCTTATGCATAATTGATACAACTGTCATCTCCCCAACCATAATAACATCATTCCAAAGGGAGCAGGGAGAAATGAATCTTGGCATTTGAAGGTCTCGAGTGAGATTAAGATATCTCCTGAGCTGTCGCCCAAAAATACACATAGAGTGTGTCAGACGTCAGATCAATATTGTCACTTGTGCTGGATTTCTTAATGACATTCAATATTGATTTGGGTGAAGCGTTTGAACATGTTTTATTTATTTATTTTTTGTAATTTATATGTTTTACCTTGCCTTGTCCCTTTAGACTTACTGCATGTTTAATTAATCAATTATGACTCATTGTGTTCCCATTTATGCTGCAGTCTTATCAAACTAATAAACATTACATCATGTCCTTTCTCTGCTGCCCACATCATACGGACTCATTTAGTCTTCTGACTTTGTTGGAGTGCTGAAAACACCAAAAGGCTCAAACTGATTTCTACTGTTTTGAATAATCATCAACAAACCAGTGGGTGTGTTTACCAGCTTAAAGACTGAAGTGTCAGAACATGTGGTATGCTTCCCCATATTCACTTTACAGCACGCTTAAGCAAACTCTTCTAATCCTGTCTGCTCTGCATGTACACAGTTGTCACTCATGCACCTGTTGTGTTTTAGTCAAAATAAAAACACTGTGTTATTGGCTAAACGAATCTTGTAAGGCCCTACTCCTTGAATAAATGCTGCAAAGAAGCTAAAACAACAAGTCGGTGAAACATGAAAGAAATGGATTTAAACCATGCCAGTGGATCAGAGTGTTGCTCTCCACATCCCCGCAGAGACGGTAATGAGAGAGTATTTTTGTTTGGATGGATCTGGATAGGCTCCAGATATTCACAGAGCTGGTCCTCACTGTATTTGCATGTGATTGCTGCTTATCTCTTACACAAGAATATCAGAGAGGGGTCAGTGGAGACACAACATCCCAGAGTCCATGAATGCATCGTAATGACACAGAGCCCTTGACTGAATTTAAACCAAAGCCAAAGTTTTTGATAAATCAAATGTTGAGGTTATGATACGTCTAGAATGTCTGTTTGGGTGTTGAGCCAAGCCTTATATAAATGCAGAGTTGGTCTTGGTTATTTGGATGTGATATTTTGTGTTTACAGCCAGGCTTCTCTTCCAGAAAGCTCTCAGCTTGGGGAAACCTCCAATTACAGCTTCATCACAACCAAGGCAACCCAACCCGACCATGACCATTCTCAAAGGTGACCATGGATGTTTATGTAAATGCTGTTTGTATTGTCTCAGACTTTAAGCTGTGTCACAGAGTCTTGAGACACTACGCTCGGATACAAAAGTCACTGAAACCCCAGAAGTATGTTTTGTCTATAAGCAAGAACAGAAAGTGGGTTAACTACTTGAAAATGCATTCTAAGCAGTGTGCATAAGCTCTTCTAGCTTAGAGAAGCTAGGGAGACTTTGAGAGTGAAAGTCATTTAGTGGTTCTTCACAGTTTGAGAGTGAATGGCACAAATACTGCAAGGTAAGGAACAGAGCTCTCGAAGGACCGGGCGGAGAAAGGAAACTGAGATTCTGTGGATATTTGATCAATATCAGCTATTCAGCAAGAAATGGCTGAATATTAGAAAGTAAGCCACATAACTATGCTACATCCTACTTATATGGATTGGAATCTTAAAAAAAATCATGAGTATTCGGTTCAACTAGAATTCTATAATGCATGCTGATATTTGCTAAACAATTCATATGTGTTGGCTGCAAACACCTGTGAAATATTGGACGCAGGATATTGCATCTCTGTCTGTTTTCTCTAAATGATCATATCTATGAAAGATCATTTTAACTGTCAACAACCCACATAAGCTATTGACAGAGCAAATAAACATCCCTTTCTTAACAGTTCTTTATCCTGCCCATGAGAAATACAGTATGTACTCAGTTTGCTGAGTCATTTATATTCGACTGGCTGCTCTGGTGTTATCGATGCAAAGAAACCCTACACAATCCATCATCATTTGAATGCAGTCACAAGTTTGCTTTGGCACCAATTTGGGCTGCAGATGGGTTTAATTGGCTGAGATATGTGAGAGATGATGGCTTCTTCCATTTTCTGTATGAGTACACTGTCCACCACTTAGCTGATAGGTAACACATTCACAATATCAGACTAATGGAGGACAACTGAGAGTAAACACACAAAGTATAGAATTTAAACTTCAGCGTGTATATTTGCAGCCCAGTCATTAGAGGGAAATGTTGGCACTGTTTGTTTCCTGCAGACCACGGATACATTACATTGGTATGTTTTACATGCAGACGGCTAACAAGCTGCAGACCACTGCAGACAACAGTTCGAAATAAACAACAAAAGAAGTGCTTCATCCGCCAGTTCGCCATCAATATCCTTAACTCAACAAAGTGACTGATGAGTTTTAAACCACAGACAGACAATGAGCTGATTTATTGTGTTTAACTGTTTTGTAATGACTTTACCTGCTTGTTTTATTGACTATGTGTCTCCATTTTATAATGTTGTCTTTTATTTTTGGTGAGCCAAAGACACATTTATAAACAAAGATATATTCTATTTCTATTCTATTCTAAAACTGGATGATATTAGTGTGACATTGGCGGCACTTCCAGACATGATTGTTGCACCAAAACAGGGCACTTTAAGCCAAAACATGATCTTTTCATGACCCTAACCAAGCTGTTTTTGACTCTTAACATAACCACACATTCACCACATACTAATGTTACACTTTAGTGGTTTGCAGAAAGGTGCAATGTCAACATTTATCCTGGTCATTGGGTTGCTATTTCACACTTCAAGATATGGAATTTTTAAAGCAAGCCATGATATTGGACATAAATGAGTGAGCAACCCTAAACTTATCTAACCTAACCTAACCCAATCTAACCTAACCTAACCTAACCCAACCCTAAACGTATCTATCCTAACCTAACCTAACCTAACCTAACCTAACCTAAACTAACCTAAACTAACCTAAACTAACCTAG
The DNA here is from genome assembly GCF_006386435.1 of Epinephelus moara. Classification (NCBI taxonomy): domain Eukaryota; kingdom Metazoa; phylum Chordata; class Actinopteri; order Perciformes; family Serranidae; genus Epinephelus; species Epinephelus moara. The sequence goes on along the minus strand of NC_065524.1, from coordinate 17,789,765 downwards.
CCTAATCTTACCCTAATCAAATGACTCCTGAACCTTATTGTCTGAACTAAGTCTGTGCTTCATATATAACATAACACCCAACATATACAAACATCTAGGAAGAGAAGGCCTCGCTGTTACATTGAGGTGCTATAATGTATAAATAATGTATAAAATGTGTGGATAAGAGCATCCGTATCCATTACTGAGCACATGAGGCCACTGCAGGCACTACACTGAGGCTAAAGTAAAGTCTTGATGAAGTCCAGTCGAGTTAATCTCAGCACCTCATGTATATTATTTGCTCCTTCGGCTGGTTTCACATTTAATGAACTGTATGTATTTGTATGCACGTCACAAAATAATGTAGCCAATCATTGTGCTTAGTATGCAGAGCGTTCCCCTCTATTACACTTTGCTCTAATGTTCTTATATCTACTGCAAGTTAAGAGAGTGGCTCTAATTGATTCAAAATTGAGGCTCATATCATCACAAAAAAGAAAACACATTTCCATAATGCGCATCATTCTGTACATTATATGATTCATCCAGGTGTATTGGGCTTTGTAAAAGTAAAAAGACAAAATAATACAGTCTTGCATTGTGCCCATGTTTGTATGCAAGTTATTCAAGGTCTTCTCTCCGAGGCCCACAACAGCTTCGTGAATATTCTTTCTGTCTCACCATATGCAGTGTTAACTTACTTTCTAACTTACTTACTTTCTGTTCAACACTCGAACACAAAACACAGAAACGGCATATTTCAATTTCACTTAGTGTGCACAAGCGTTGCAGCTGCAAGGCTCTTTTCAATTCATTCTCATTCAACACTGCACTTCTTTCAGCCTCCAAAGTTTTCCTAACTTCATCCCTAACATCAGTTTGCCAGCAGTCATACAGCCACAGTAAACTATTTAGTAAACAATGTATGGTGTTAACACTCAGATGAAAAAGACATGCTGAAATTATATTGGCAGCTTGGTCTCACACTGCCTCTTTCCCAAATGGCACAAGGAGTCTGACCTTTTCCTGATCTCAGCGCTGTCAAAAGATGACCTTTGTGCACAGCATCACGTAGTCAATGTGTACGAGTTAGAGTCTTTAGACACAGCACAAACCTTGCCTTTTCAAAATCACATGTCAATAGTAACACTGTGAGCAAAATAACAAAAAAAAGCAGCAATTTTTATTTTGTATAGCTCGACCATATTCCAGAAGTTATTCCGAGTCTGGTCTGTCTTATAATATTTTAATGTCTCGAGGAGTTTTGCTAAGAATCACAGAAAACCACAAATGAAAAAGAAGAAGAGACAAATTTACTCCAAAGTTCTTCAGCATTGAAAGAGGCAGCAACTGAATCTCCAGTGAATAAAAGAAAACTCAATTCAAACACCCACATAAAATCTGTTAATGTTTTTTCAAGACTTTCTCACACCTCTTTTTTGGGGGAGTTGAGAAACTTAGTAAATCAATAAACTTCTGTTACACTTCTCGGTTTGTGGGTGTGACCTGAGGGAATTGCAGGAGGAGGAGGTTGAGAATGGGCAGCTTGGCTTCCCTGGTGGGTCAAGGTGAGTCTGTTAGCCTGATGGCTTGTTCACTCTGCAGATGTCACCTGGTCATTATCCTGAGGCAGCCATCTGCCAGTTGGTCCTGCAGGGCCTGGCCACTCAGTCTTCTGGGCCCTGTGTGACTGGCAGGATCCATGCTGCTTTCTCTTCTATCCTGACCCGCTATCCACCTGCCTCCAGTGTCCAAAAGGCCAGGCTGGTCAGGACCAGAGGGAAGACAGAGGACACACGCAGAGAAACAAAAAAGCAAGCTTTGAACTCTCTGCCACAACGTAAACTGGGATAAATTAATGATGCATCTGCAGTTTTTACCTGGGCTCCCCTCACAGCTGAGTGCTTGGCTTCTCACCCTCAGCGCTGCTGGGATGCAGAGGTACGCTGCCAAAATAAACTCCAGCCTCCCCGATCGGCTCACCGATTTCACTTGCCGCTGGTTTTACCTAGAAAGTGCTTGACATGATTATTCTATTTCTCAAAATTATCTGTTGAGAGAATCCTCTGATACTAAAGCTAATGAAGGGAGGCGTTACATCAGAAAGTTAATTGTCAGCCCTTAAATCTTCCAGAAAGTGTCTCACGGCAGGTAATTATCTTGGAAAATTAGAGCCTTACTTTTGGACACACTTAATCATGCCTTCCTTCAAGGTGTTAGATTTGGCTGTGACTTCTGCTTTTAAGATGTAATTTTGACTTGATAGGGTTTTTAGGTGAACCTCCTCGGCTCATTACAATGAGATTTAATTTCTGAAGTGAGGAGAGGAATCTTTTAGCACATCAATGAGAAATTAATGTGTACATTTTCCCTATATATTTGCCCATAGGTGTGGTTAAACAGATGAATGTGCTGTGTTTTAATATAGTTGGTTAATAGTGATGTGACGGTTGAAGATGTATTTTCAAGATTGAGGTGATCTCTCTTATGTCTGTGTGTTAAATATGAAGCTATAGCCAGGGGGGGTTAGCTTAGCTTAGCACAAAGACTATAGCAAGGAGAAACAGGTCTGTATAGAAACAGAAATGTAAAAACAATCTGTGATTTGAAAGGTTTTGCTTTAACTTACACGTTTTTTGTAACAGTTGCCCAACAATTAACACTGCAGACTGAGACAGGAAGTGCTAAAGAACTGTAGTTCCTCTAATGGCCACTTGAGGCTGTTTCCAAAACAGTCAGTCCCCATAGACTGCTGCAGGAATGAGTCCTAAAACCTGGAAATAAGTTAGCATTTTAGCACCCCTGGTTCCCTCGTGTCAAAGTCACTGGCTTTTTTGAATGGGTGTTTGGTTAGATGTCTAAAACACACCAACACAAAATATGTCTGTAAATACTTAACTTATAAATTTCGAAGCCTTTTGGTACCTTAAAAAAGATGGTTGCTAACAGGTGGCTAAATGATACCAAAGAACATTGTTACACTGAACACAGCATTGCAGCCTTGTTGTGGTGGTTATGTTAAGTCATGTGACTGTAGTGTATTTTTTTTTTACAGCCTAACATTAGTTTTTCCACTTCTGGCAAAAAAACAGTGTTCTTGCTAAACAAAATGGGTAAGTATTATAAATGTTTGTTTGCCGCGGAGCATATTTTCTGCAATAATCCAAAATCCTATGGAAAAAATCCCACTTGCTTTTTGACGAAGGAACCAGGGCGATGCTAACTTCTGCACTGGCCCAATTAAAAAAGGAGTCCTATAGGGGTAGTAGTCACCAGAGGCAGCAAAATACAATATTATCACGATACTTAAGTCACGATAAAATATTATTTTGATGTTGCAATATGCTGAGTATTGCGATAAAATATATTGTGTCTATCACAACTGTAAAAAGGAATGCTTTGTCAACATCTGTTTTATCTAATAAAATCGAGCTTTCAGTCTTTACATCGGACTTCAATCATTCTATTTGCAACAAAATGTATCTAGACTGAAAAAAAAACAATTAACTTTATTATTCAAAGAGGCTACCTAAGTTTAATTTGTTTTTGTAATATTGATAATTTATATGATAAAAAATCAATATTACTACTGTCACTGTAAAAATCGTGATACTATGCTGTATCAATTTCTTCCCCAAATTTTGATATAATTCATCTGTTTTATTTTTATTAAGGCTTAAATTAATGCACAGTTAAGGGCATGGCCAAATATGGTCACGTGGTTGGTTCCAAAAATCCAAAATGGTGACAGCTAAAATGCCAAACTCGAGGCTTCAAAACAGGAGTCCACAACCAATGGGTGACATCACAGTAGCTATGTCCATTACTTTTATAGAGTCTGTGACTGAGATGCAGATTGATAAACTTTTGTTTATTTACAAATTGCAAGCTGTGAGCTTGAGGTGCTGGTATTTGCATTTTGTAACTTAGGTGAGAGCCCTGCTAGCTTTATCCCCCTGCTTCAACTCTTTATGCTAAGCCAGCGGCCTCTTGCCTCCAGCTCTGTAGTAAATGCACAAACTCGAGTGGTATGGATCTTCTATTCATCCAGCTCTCTGAAAAGAGAGCAAATTTCCCAAATTTACTATTTCTTCATTCAATTTCAAGCCTCAGTAAAACATATAAAAGGAAAAGCAAATAACACAGTGACTCGTATTCAGCTTGTAAATTCAAATTTGGAAATGTTTTTTAGCAGTTCTTGACTAAACTGCACAGTCATGCTTGTGACGTCTAACTATGTAATGAATGAGACCCGAAGGATCTCACAATTAGCTTTTATTTGATTAACTACTATTTTATGTTTTAATTCATCGCTGCCAATAAGAGAAAAGGAATACCTGTTGGTTCTCACTGAAGAGGAGGAGGTTACAACTGTGCAAAACTTGTGGTGAAATACATTTTGTTTGTCAGGAGTCAGCACAAGTTAAGTATTTTCATCTTGTAAAACTTCTTTTCCTCTTTGACCTGTTTCTCTGTGAACTTTGCTTAGGTCATGCACTCCTCTTTTTTCCCAGTCCTGCTGTGTCACACATGCTGATATCGGGGACTATTTGAGGACATATTCACACATAACCAATCAGGTAAAAACCCATAAACACATTCATCTTCTGCCTGCCAGTAATGTCCAGGAGGCTTTCAATTTTTTATCATCTCCACACTTTCATCATTTTCACTGACCACAAACCGGCTTATACACACGCACACACCTATACACACGCTCGCACACCTTTGATCTCGTAGCCTCGGTGATTCTGATATTTCATCCTTGACCCACTTTGAACTCGGGACCTGCAGTAATGTGCTGGACATGAATGGCTGCGTGGGCAATCTGCTCCTCCTTTCCTTCTGTTGTTTTTTTGGATCAATTATGCTGTTGTTCTGGAGGACGGCACACCACAACTCCAGGCTTGGCTGTGTTTCCAGCCCCTGATATAGAAAGGAGAACTATGATTGTGGGAGGCCCACCCTCTAACCTGCCTGTACCCCTGGCAGCCAGAACGGGCCAGCTGGTACTGTCAGCAACCCTGACAGATGACCTGCTGAGCGGATACTTTTAGCTCATGATTCACCCATCATTATACAAACATACTGTATAATGTACAATGTACTGAAACAAAGTCTGCTGTCGTTGTAGTTGCATCTGCAAAGTGCACACGTTTTTGGCTTGAAAACCTAAAATATGTCTTTTAGAGCATTACCACAAAGAGTTGAGGGCCATTTTTGGCTCTTTTTTGTGGTTGGTATTTTTTTTGTAAGATACCGTCCTTCAGCAATGGAGAAAATCAGCTATAAATGGAAAATGTCATGTTTAAAAAAACTGAGGAGAATAACAAGTGTCCATTTACAACACAATTTGCACCAATCTCAAGCAATTAAGCAGACAAAAATCCACCGTTGAAGAGGACAAGATACTAAACTCAGACAATAAACCAGAATATAATGCAGCCACAAGTCATGTTGTGCTTCATTTCAGAGCACGAGCTCACTTACTGGAAACATTCTTGCTCTCTTGCTCTCTTACAGTATGTTTTCGCTATCTCTGTTACAATCGCCACCCACACAGATAACCTATGGCTCGATGCCATCGAGTTTGTGCCCATTCTGGAGGCTGTTAAAGGGCATTGTGGGTACAGTGCAGGTTGAGAGGTCCAAAAGAAGCAGTTAATTAAAACATGTCGTGCACACTGCAGATCGCAGATGGATCACATACAGCAGCAGTGTATATTTATGTATTTAAATGCTAAATTGTTTCCTTTACTCAAAGACAAAAAGTCCTCCTCTCTGATGGATTAGAGAATAAGATATTTTCTGATTTGTATTAGACTTTCACAAGACTCAAGTCAATTAAAACACTTAACAAATTTGTGTTCTCAAGTGTATTTCATACATACTGTATGTATCCTTGCTGGAGCTGTGTATTTAGATGAATCTCTGCTCTGCACAGCAGCCACAAAATCCCCTCCTGTATTAAACTGCTGCCTACTTAAATAATACGCTGTCTGTTTATATGATATGATGTGATTTGACACTTTATTCAGTCTGAACAGAGATCAGTCTGAGCACAGATTGAATTTGAACTGCATAAATATAAATTCATGAAGCTTGCACTGAGCAGCTGAATTGAAATTTCTTGAATACAGCAATTTGAAATTGAAAGTAAATACTTGAAATTGAATGTGACAATTATTGAAATGAACCAACTTACCAACAATTATAGCCCATTTCACAATTCATATTCAAATTTCTTCAGTTCAGACTGAGCGCTGAGCGCCTGAACATCTGGAGGGAACTTTTGTTCCCCGAGTGACTGGAAGACAGCTGCCTCCTCTAAGGCTGCCGACAGTGGTCTGACACTCTTCACTTAGCCAACTGCAAGCCATGTGGCGCTGTGCCTTTCTCGTCTCCTCAGCCAATGAACAAGTTTGCTTCACACTCGGTAAAAGGGATGCAAATTACGTCTTATAGCTGCTAATACTGTGGTGAGCTGAGCACTCTTATGGGTTTGTTGCCTTCCATCTAAAACTGTCCTGCCTCCTTCCTTCCACAGATGTCTTTTGGGCAGTTTTGGACGGGGTTGTGCAGAGAAGGGCTTCATGTGGACATCAATACAGACTAACAAGACAAACCACTACAGAAAAATACCATAATTTCTCTCACACAGTGCCAACTAAATAAACTGTCGGCTTCACAAATATCCTGTTTCACCAAAATTAGCATGTATATGCAGGATTTTTAAACACGGAAAAACCCATTTAGAATAGGTGATAGACTCCTTTCCCATTGCCAGTAGACCAGTTCTACATACACAACAACTGCAGCAGATCAGTCAATGTTTGATGTCACAACTGGCCAGTGAACAGGGCAGTAAACAGTAGCAGCATAGAGGACTGTGTAAGCTGTATCGCGGTAACTTCTTTTACATATTCTTACTTGTTCAGTCTCTTTTTCTATCTCGGTGCAGACTAATTTGGCAAGATGTTTGAGCTCTGCTTGGGCGGAGATGGATGGCATTTTGTGGTGGTGCGTCATTGCATCTCGCTGGTAAAGGAGCTAAAATTAGCGCGTTCACCCAAGTGTTGTGTTTCCATCAATGCCAATCAGAGCCAGAGCAGATAAATACCCGTGACTACTGCAGAGTCATTTGACCTGGATGTGAATACGGATTGTAACCTGTGTATAAATGTTACTATCCATGGTTTACAGAACAAATGATACCAACATTTTCTTTTGGCGACTGAGCTGTATGTTTTCACAGCCTATGTTCCAAGCACCGCTATGGTGAAACCGCTGATACACTGTTCACAAAAATACAACAAAGAGACACGCATGGTAAGTTTTTCACCAAGTGTTTGAGAACAGGACAATCGTTGGCCGAGAAGATGAGTGAGGCACCACGCCACATGTCTGGAGGTTGGCTAAGTGATGTTAGCTCACAGTTGGCAGCTTTAGAGGAAGGAGCTGCCTTCGAGTCCACTTCAATGGCTGCCATCAAAGTGAAGCCAAAAAGGTGATGAAGGGATCCCTCTTTGGCTGGAGCTGTCAGTCCAGGGGCTGGCTGCAGGGACCTAGGAATTCAATCTCTTTATAATAGTCTGCTCAGATGCAAGTAAAGTCAGAACGCTTGACTAAAGGGGAAATAATACAAACCCATCCATTCTAAATGCAACATAAATGTAAACACAAAAGACAGTTTAGGACAAGGAAATGTATTAGAGGCTAAGAGAGGTGACCTTGGGATGACTGCAGGTTGTCAGAGATGAATCACTGCATACTGAATAATGTGAAGGTTCTTTAAAGTACTGATAAAGTCAGAATATTCTATTTAAACCTTTAAAGTAGGAATTTGTCACACATTCATATGAAGATATAGATAGTCTCCTATAATGTAACAGCTAGAGAGATGACCACTACTGTACTATAATTACCCTTCTGTTAGGTGCTGCGCTGGCTGTAAATGTGAGATTCATTTCCTGAAAGATTAAACCAGAATCCAGAGAGATCTGTGTATGATTTCAAGATATTTGCCAAGATAATCACGTTATTATGGCACAAAAGTAACCACCAAGTAACCCAAGAGTGAAATAATTTTAGTTTTCTCAAATGTCCACTCTTAAATCCAGAGAATGATGTTATTTCTGTAAATTGTACTCTCTTAATGATGCCTTGTACCAAATAAAGAGCTGATTTACCTACTGTGGTTTTAATAAAAAAAAAAATAAGGTACTCAGACTTAAAAGTAAAGACAAGCTTTGAATTCATTTATCCAGATGTTCAGATAGCATTACATTGACATGGAATACTGTGAACGGTAAATGAGCATTGCACTGTAGTTACACCACACCACATTTATTTGGGTTAGAATCTGTTTTCCTGTTTTATATATTGACGCTTTTACGTTATCTCCTAGAAACATCTGCATGTTGAAGCCTCACTGAAGCCTGGAATTAATAACAGAATTGTTAAATAAACTCAGGAACGGTTTGTTGAGCTTTCCAAGACCCTAAGGATAGTTTCTGATGTGCTAATTTGATCACAGTTGTACAAACCCGAAGCAAGTGTCAGTAACATGAAAGGGACTGTCGGGAAAATCCTGCACATGGAAGCTGCGGTTCGCAGCTTGGCAGTTCGCTTATTTGTTTCTCTGAGGAGATGAGCATGTAAGCGAGGATATCCACAACACCTGTAAGCACATCAATGTCAAATATAGCACAGATGCGCTATGTATAGGGGCTGCATGTAGTGGTTCTCTTCTCTGATGTAGGAAATCTGTCTTAATGCTGCATAGAGGTGCCCTTATTATGTGTTACTAGTGATGTAAAGGTTCAGTGTGCAGGATTTAGGGGGAGTGTGAATTCTTTAGTGTATTAACACCTGAAAATTAGAATAATTTTGCTTTGTTGTCTTAGAATGAGTTATTTACATCTACATAGGGAGCAGTTCTTTGTCCAAGGAGTTGAGCCATGTTGCACAGCCATGTTTCTACAGTAGCCCAGAATTGACAAACCAAATGCTGGCTCTATCTATACATAGGACTGTTGGCATTTTCTCATTTCGAAATTGCTTTATACAGTGTCTTTACCAGTTAGAATCCCCTGGTCCATTTGTTTTTAAGAGGGAGGGGACCTCTGTGGATAATTCAGCTCTCAGTAAAAACCTCCTGCACATCTGAATGTGAAGATACCAGAGAAAAAAGGTGAACACACATTAGGAGGTACTGGGCTAGCTGCCTGTCTCTGATGTGCCAAACAGCATAGGAGAAACACTGATTTGTATCATGAAACTGTTTTAAACATTGTTTTTACCAGTTTTAATGTTTGGGAGAGGAAGAGACCTCTACGGATAATTCAGATCCTGGTAAAAATGTCCTGAAAATGAACACTGAAGGAATGCTAAGGTAGTTTGTGCTTGGCACTCAGGAGAAAATCCAGCTGGTTGCAATCTGCAATCCTCACCACTAGATGGCATTAAATCCTTCACACTTCTTCTTTAAATGCAAAACAAAAGGTGAAATTTGGGCATTAAATACATGTACATTTTATTGGCATAAAGGATATTACAGTACATAATAACTGTGTGGGTTTCTACTTTCACTGTGGTACTCAAGTGCTGAAAACACTGAATTAATGCATTGTTGTATAACACCAATGAGCCGCCTCCTGTGGTCAGTGTGTGGACACTGCCATACTACCTGCTGTATGAGTGCACACTGTGCAGGCTCTTTCAGGGCTGTGCATGGTAAAAAGAGCACACACTGTAATTCCCTTAAGCACTGCGCATTACAAAAGGCTTTATGCATGGTAACCCCCAAGCGACCCAGCAGGACAAACAAAGCTCAGTTCTCAGTGAAGAGCTGCAACCACCTAACAACAAAGCAAAACAAGAGGGACCTGAATGAAGATATGCCAGTATAGTACAGTCACATTGGTCAGAAATGGGCTCTTTCTTTCTGTTTAACCGGGCTCTGGTATTAAAAGAAGAATAAATAATAAATCTTATTTGAACAGTAGTGTAAATTCCACCAGTATGGCACTGTTTGCCCCCAACACTTCCTCTCACTGGAAAATCCCTTCCTCTGTTTGTCTGGCTGGGAGGAATTTTCTCTTCTTGTACCTTGTTATAGTCTGTTCTCAGCATTTTCAGTACTTACTGACCTCGTTACAACACCGTATACTGTGTGTGAAGTTGTGGTCCCTAAACAACAAGACAGAGCATTTATCAGCATGCCTTCCAAAACAACCCATGTGACTGCTCCAAAAATTGCTTATATAAGTGTTTTCTGATCTGCCATCACATATCACATTTGTAACTTCTCGAAGAAATTCTGTGCCAGGATGACTTCCCACTACTTCTGCCTTTTCTGCTTAAACTGGATTTACACTTGATTCATGGTTTTAACTCCAGTCCTGCTGTATATACCAACCACAGCGTGGGTTTTGATGTTTACAGTTCGCTAATGGATTCCTCCTCGACGCACATATAGTTCATGATCTTGTGCATCAGTCATATTCCACGGTGTTTATGTTCTTTCATTTTCATTGTGATATAGAGGGATGATGGGTTGCACACATAATTATAGAACTGACATTGCATCCAGGTAACTTGTATTTCACCTTAGTTGTCTCATTAGTGAACAGAAGACTACCGTGGTGCCATCACTGTGTTTAGGTTATTCATTTACCGTGACAGAGAGCAGTGATTGTTTACAGTTTAAATTGCTTTGCTATGTTTGTGTTACTGAAAGAGTAGACATACAATATGATTTGAACTTGATGTTGATGTTTGAACTTGATGAACTTAATGTTGTGTTCTCTAACAGCAGTTTCCACTGACAAGAGGGACTTAAAGGAGAAAACACAAGCAGCCCAAGTTAACCAATAATGTGGTGTCTCTGTAGCTGTTGTAGCTTTATTGTGTAGCTTGACGAGGCGCACGTCAGCTATAGCCCATGACTGCTACGTATATAAGCTCCAGAGCCATACACTTCTGATGTAGAAGTAAAAATCCAGCTTTAAAGTAGACAGGAAAGTTATTATTCATGCCAAAAGCAAAAGGTCACTTGAAAAATGTGAATATGCCCTGTCAAACAAAACGAAAAAAGCGAAACCTCACTATTTAAAACTGAAAGTGAAACTTATTAATGCTCTCTTCAAAGTCAGACTCCAATAGAGGGTTTGTTTCAGCAGAAATGTGTGTGTTTGGGAAGTACTGAGCATATGACTGGATAAATGGCTCTTGGATTGAGTTTTTAAATGGATGTTTTAATATAGTTTTGCTGTTGTTAATTAATCGTGGTCCAGTCAATCAATACATCAATGTGTTTGTTGTTTTCTATGGAGGTCTGCAAGAAAAACAATGTTTTCTTTAAGAATTGAAGGTAACACAGTTTGACTAATTGATATACAAATTGTCACTTTTCCTTTAAATGTGGCACATGCACTTTATCGTCCTTGAAATTCTTCTTGTTCTTAAACATACCATTGCATTTTTACATTTTTAACTCTGTAACATGAGACGGAAGATTTGTCTTGACTCAAGTCTCAGCACTACGAAGACAGTCAGCCCCCCGTATAATCAAGCTTGGAGAGGAACGATCATTGTGACAAATGTCTCCATCCGTGCGCAGAATTAAATACCGTACAAAATTCAAGACATAGGGATGTGTCTCACTTAACATGTTCCTTAGGGGGTGGAGCCCCTTTGTATTAAATGAGGCAATCAGTTGTATTCTTTTCTCCTCCTAATGAAGATAAGGTAATCGGACTGAGCGGTGATTCAGCATCTCACCGAGATGTCCCCAAAAGCTATGTGTCTCTTGTAAATCAGTGGGGTGCTGAATCCTAAATTATAATTTCTTTTGATATTTGAACTCGCTGTCAAATTATATTTTTATCATGATGGGAGGGAAAGTTGACAGTCAGGACATTTTATGGGGACTGACAACTAACAGATAGATACAGAATCTATCTGAGCAGCCAGACATTAGAAATATGAGAAAAGATGTTTAATGAAGATATACAAAAACAAATCATATGAGAGGTCACTGTGGAGAGATTAATTAGGTGGAAATGTGTTGCATTCTTCATGAATCAACTTTAAATCTACAGGAACTTCAATAACATCAGACATAAAGTGAGCACACTGCACAATTATCTCTAGAGAGCAACAAAGTTCACTCAAATAATGAAGATAAGCTCGAAACTGATGCTGATGAAGAATAAGAGAATAAATAATATTAAATGTTCTCAGTGTGACTGTAAAAGCAAACAGATGGCGGGGGTTTGTGCCTTCCGCTGTGATTAACTGGAATCTGAACTTAACATTCAAATAATAGTAATATCACTACAGGTTGAAACTGAGCTCATGATGTTTTTAACTGCAGTGCTACACTGAGACATCAGATACATCAACACCACTTTACCTCCATCTGCTGCACCTACTTCTCTCTCTCTCCACCTGTTGGGACGGTTCATGTATATTTTGCGTGTCTCTGATGCGTTTTATTCTGTCACTGTATCTCCTTTTCAATCCCCAGGAAGCTCATTTTATGACTTCTATTGCATTAATTATATATGTCTGTGTGTGTATGTGTGTGTCTGCCCTCACTTGATGCGGCTCTATTCTTGTCTCAGACTTGGTTTCCAAGGTGCCCCGTCTGCAAACACGTCCAGTTTATGACTTTGTGGAAATCAGGCATGTTTAAGAACCATGGAAACAGAGACACGTGTCTAAACTAGAGGACCAGCCCAGACAGGCATGAGCGCCGACTTTATGGTTTTAAGGCCCAGACACACCAAAACTGACTGTGTTTTGGCCAAAATGTAGCACTTGAACACACCAAAAAGAATACAGCCAACTAGCATAAGAGGAAATAACTCTCCATACCAGCAGGCATTAGTCTGTATTTGTAATTAAAAAAGGGAAAGAGAAAGACTGACAAGATGGATTCAAGATGCTAGTTAGCCTGTTAGCACATTAACAAGACAATGCAAGATTGAAAGAAGAAAGGGTGTTTATCGAGTATTAGCTAACCATAAAACCAACAATTACAAACCATTTCTGTGAAAGAGATCAATGGCTATAAAAAAACTTTACTAAGATAACAAGTTTGTTTCGCTACCCCACCCTTTTGACTTCAGTCGTTTGTTTTCTATTTCTTTTCTCATGCACTGAGCTGAACTGCCAGTCAGAGTGATTTTAATGATGCTGATTCATATGCTGAAAAAGCCAACAAGGATCGTAAAGGGCTGACGAGTTCCAACAGTGGAGGACACACCGTGAAAACTAGGGTAACGTACGCTCACCAACAGCCAACCATTAGCTTGGTGTGTCAGGGCCCTCAGTCTTAGATCAAATTATTATGTCTCAGACTGGGAAATTGGGGCAAAAGTCAAAAATCTGCACAGCTGCCAATAAAAGTCAAAGCTCCCTTGCAAGATATGCCATGAAGGCCCCTGAGCCCGTAGACGAACATGTGCGTATGTCAAACGTTCTTATGTGCAACAAAAGTAATGACTGAAAACAGGTCCTTAAAAAGCTTTGTCATTTTCATCTCAGCTGCTTTAAAAAACAAGACAGTAATTTATTTCTCACAGAGGAGCCGACCACTTGGATGGGTGTTATGAGTTTGGTCAGCGTGCCTGCTTTACACAAAGAATACATGATGAAGCCAACTTTCTGAACAAGTTCATTTAAGGACTAAACCTCACTTTGAAAAAGTTCTGTCAAAAAGCAATTTTCACATGCAGCTACTTTTCATATCCTCGGAGGTAAGACTCGCCTTCAGAAAAACAGAGTAGGATTGGGGAGGAAAGGAAAATATGAACCAATGTGCCCGGAAAAGGGGGAAAAAAGCCTACAAGGTCTGTGAAGCTGCCTGGTGTGATTGGCCCTATTAAACAGACATTTCTGTCACACGTACAGTTCCATACATAATTCATCATTGTTTTGCTGTATTACAACCTTGTTTCTTCGTCTTCTCAGTATCACTGACACTTCTGTTTTACATTCAAATATACAGTACATGTTAACTCCATCTGTTTGAATTCAACCTTTCATTTAAATACAACTGGACTGAAGCTGTGAATGTGTGTCTGTTAGTCCCCAAGACATGTAAATCCTGGTCCATTTTCTCATGAACTTTGCTCCTGTTTTTGATAACATGTCTATCCAGTTGATATAGAGTGAACTACGCAGGATGAGAGACTGACTTTTCCTGTCACACTGCATCATCCTTCCATTTAATCTCTATCAAAGAATGCAAAAAGCAGATCGCTGACCAAAATCAGGGGGAGCATCATAAGGGGCTGGTACAAAACAGGCTTATCACTAGATACAGGATATGGCTCTCAGTGCTATTACGATGTCATACTGAATGAGGGAGATATAAGTCAGATAGTAGGATTAACATTAAGGTCGACAGAATGCAGGGAGGGAAAAAAAAATCCTTACAAAAAGCCACTGCTCCATTATTTATCTTTTCTAATGGAATGGTTCACTGGTTGAGAAGAGCTTTGAGGTCACTGCTTTGAAAACTTTCCAAAGTTTCAGCGATGTGAGTACTTAATTCATGTGATGATATAGTATGAGATAGAAAATATATATATATGTAAATAAATAAATGATGAGCTACGTTTGCTGCCAATTTATAACGTTGCATCAAAACACTGTAACCAGAAAGTTGTTTTTACTAAGAAAAATGGCACTATAGTGTTTTAAATGAATAAGTTTGCAGGACAGAGCTAATTAATTCACAGGCTGACAAAAGAAGTAAAAGTTAAATTCAAGCGCGATAACTATAATAAATCAACAAGCTCACCTCCACTCATTACATATTTGGTGCTGAATCCTCCAAAACAGAAACCCAAGAACCATCCACTGGACAGAGCACTAATTAAATGATTTATTAATCCTCAGACAATTCAGACAAACACCGCTCCTCTGTGTGCAACTCGCCCAAAATGTCTGTGCTGTAGCATAAAATGAAATATCTGTCGTTTGTAAAATATGTCAGAAAATATGCTGTTCCTCCAAGAACGAGGCAGCGCATTTATGCTAACTGATTATGTAAGAATGAATGCAGTGCCCGTCTTTATTTGGAATTCAATGTATCTGAGGCAGTGCTGGAAGGGCTCCTTATTTCTTAAAAGCTTAGCTTAGCATAAAGACTCCAAACAGCAGAACAACAAGCTTGGCTCTCCCCGAAGGTAATAAAATCTGCCCGCCAGGACCTCTTAAGCTTACTAATTAACAGATTATATTGATTTTCTTATCTCTGGACAAATCCAGGTGAGCTGGTTCCAGTCTTTATGCTAAGCTAAGCTAACGGGCTGCCGCCTTTGTATTTACTGAGCGTGTTATCACTCTTCCCTAACTCTTGGAAAGAAAGCAAGCAAGCATATTTCACAGAATGTTGAAGTATTTCTGTAAGGGTATGGTGCAGTGGTTTGTAACCATGATCTGGGGACCCCCAGGGTTCTTTGAGGGTATTTAATTCACTATAGAAGTGAGCCCAATGTGAGTATATATTATAAGAGGGACTGTTCTAATCATAGGTTCACACAGTTATCTCCTCACCTGTAGCTGACATTTTTAGAATTCTGATCTTAATCCCATCTAATGACCAAAATCCTATCAAAAACTTCTCAAATGGGGGTTTGTGACCTCATGTGTATCAATTTAGGAGTCCTTGACATGAAAAAGATTGAGATCCACTGGAGTAGTGTCTATCGGCAGGAATGGTATAAAACATTCATAACTATGTTGTTTCATCTGTGTACAATCGCCTGAAATGAAGAATTGTTGTGTTTTCATTATCTTAGAATGAGCCCTTTATATTTACATATAGAGCCAGCCAGTTTCACTCTGAAGTCGTTGAAATCCTGCCCTTGGGCATTAACTTGCAGCATCAGACACTGACAAAAAATGCTGTCCTTTAGTGTCGGCATGATACAGTTTTAATAGTTTAATGGCGCTCGGCAATGTCAAAGGGAAATGTGGCTGGACAAAAACAAAAGTTAAGGCGGCGAAAATCCAAGTAGAGCGGTCAGGAGGGGTGGTGGATGAGTTCAACAAACACAACAAACTTTCACCCCAGAGAGCAGTGCTCAGGTCTCGTAAGATTGTAAAGCCAAACACCGGTCTCACAATGAAGTCATTATAATCTGGCGCTCGGGCAATGACTTGCAGCATCAGAAACCAACAAAAAAAGGTATCCTTCAACGTAGGCTTGCTGTTATAGTTCACCGCCAGTGGCAATTGGCAAAACGGCGGGGGAAAACGCGGCAGGACAATGATGAAAGTAAAGGCGGCGAAAGTCCAATTGGGGCAGGCTGGAGGGGTGGAGGGATGGTGTATGGGTCCAACAAACACAGACTTTCAGCAGTGTTCATGTCTCATAAGATTGTAAAGCCAAACGCTGTTCCTTTTTCCTAAACCTAACCACGTGCTTTTGTTGCCTAAACCCAACCATGTGTGTGTGTGTTCTTGGAGGAAAAAAAAAAGTCAATTCGCATTGTTGTACTGACGTAGTGTGTTTAGTTTGAAAGAGATTGTATATAAATGGTGAATCCTGTGAATATGGAAGTGTATTTCGAAAGAGGACAATGCGTGAAACATGCAGAACTTGACACAGCGTCCCAGAACATCAACAACCAACGCACCCAGGATACGTTGCCTGTCGTATCTGGATGTGGAAAGTCCATGACCAAACGTCGATATGTGATGAGGTCGAAGTGAGAATGTGTTGATGAAGCAGAGTCCGTCATGTGGTTATTGTACTGTAGGCCAATACTCACTCTAGATAGTGCCGTTTGCATATTTTGTGTCTGCCAAAACTGTTCTTCTGCATGCTTGGCACACAAGAGATGTTTTAGTTTTGCAACCTCACTGCTAGATGCCACTAAATCCTACACAGTGGACCTTTAACAATTAGCGATAATGAAAAAAGAACAACCTTTTATCTATTTAAATCACATATGTGGAAACACAAATAAAGACTTCCAGAGCTGCAAACCACTGCACATTAAAAATAATGTCCCTACCTACTTAAGTAGTTGTGCTGCAGCATTTAAGGCTGAAACTATAGTGTGGTTACTTAATGTTAGGAAAGATCATTTATTATTTAAACAAAGAAAAGTGGTTCATTAATTGGCTTAGAGGATTGTAGAAATGAATTGAATGGTTAAAAAATAGCATTCACTCCCTCTTAGGCCACGAGCTGGGGAATAAAATGTATATCTATGTTACTGGCAGCGAGGAAGGATTTGAAATAAATGTTTACTTGTTGTTGCCGCAGGGCTGCCAATGTGCAAAAGATACAGAATGACAATTTAACTTTCCCAAGACAGGCTTCATCAGTCAATCTGCTCGGGCAGGTTGAGGAACGATATTGGAGGAAGTGTTACAATTTTCATACTTAACAGCATTAGTGGCAGAAAAAGCTGTCTGCTCCACCGAAAATGTGAAGACTTGCCGAGATGCAGCTACTTGGAAGAACACTCTGTTGTTGTGCTGAAAACCTGCCAGGATCAAAGCCCCAAACACTAACAGCCACCGTCACTCTCTGGCATCACTGTGTTGCTGAGGTAGAAAGTAGCATCCTCGCATGAAATGTTCACAAAGCCTCGACTCCGAAATCTGCTCTGACTCGCTCTCACCTGTACAGTAAAAAGTGCATAACCAGGCTAGTCTAAAGACAGATGATTCACGAATGCTTAAATCTAACAGCGTGGTCAAAAAATGGGGAAAAACTCTAATTAACAAGCATAAATCAAACATCCAGAAAAAGAAATCTATTGTGCAGAAAATAACATGCTGTGTATCAACTAGGGCTCTTACTTTGAAAAATTTATATAACATTTGAACATTAGATCAAATAGAATTTGACATTTACTCTGCAGTGATTTGTTTGAATTCAGAATTCACAGGTCCCAAGCACAACAGACACTGCCTTGTACTCAAACAGAGGCCGTTACTGAAATACAATGTTGATCCATGCTCTGTTTCCCTATTAGTAATTAAGCTGTTGTGGTTCCATCTTCCCTAATGCAAAATGGAGAAAACAAGCGAGCCATGCAGAAAAGATAATCACACCATGCCATCTGAGAAGTAATTTGTGAGAGCATCATATATCCATATTAATGTATAGAAATGTGTTAAAAGGTAAGGCTGTTTGCTGACTTTTTAAAATATGAGTGGCTTGCAGTAACATTAGCTTTTGAGTGAGGCAGCGGAAACATTAAGTCCAAACATGTGCTGATGTGTGGTGGTTTGGTAATTTACTCAGGGGCACTCTTTGACAAAAGAAGATTAACATGGATAAGGTGGAACAAAACCAGTGATCAATTTGAGGAGGTTTATGAATCCATATGTGAAAATTTGGAGGCCCCCGCGGTTCTTTTGCTCTCAGGAGAGCCTTGGCCTCGACATCAGAATTGGTGAACGGTCAGAGAAGAAGCAGGCTCTGTTCCGCTGTGCTCCGAGCGCAGCAGACCCGATCGATGCGTCTTTGATCGCCTGCACTAGCTCTCTTTTCTCCTGCCTCAGCTCACCAGGGGGGAAAACTGGGTTCTTCATCTGAATCGTAACCGTCAGACCTGGCTCTGGTGAGGTGTTGGTAAGCTGCTGGTTTAGCCTCCAGCCTTACACATTTTTGGCACATAACCACTCTCTACACTCCCCGACAGGAGGATCAGAATGACAGGGATCCCTCTAAATATACGTGCACCACAACGTAGCTGTGGTCTGCCGCTGCCAGGGGAATGCATGTGTCATCTACAGTCGCTGCAATCCAGAACGACATTTCTTCCAAAAGATTGCCCCTGAGCTAACATGCCATGTTTGTTTACACATGAATAACCCATCACTCCTCATGCCTGCTCACTATGTCAGTGGCGACAGCCCCAACTGTTGAACCATATACAGGTTATACTGTATACTGAACGTTTATTTATACAGTATTATTATCTGTAGAGAGCAGACAAAAACAAAAGCATGAATGACAAGTTCCATTTATTCATTCAGATCATTTCCTAGCAGGTGAATACATGAAGCAATCTTATATCTTTTATTATCAAATGGCGTTTTACATCTAATTTATTGTTTATTAACTTCATATATTTCTTACACATTTGAAAAAGTAGGTGTTAAAATCTGTTGCATTACAGTGTATAATGCTTCCTATTGTTTTGGTCACTCACTGGCACTTAGTTATGAATCATCCACCGGCTGATATGCAAATTTCCTGGGCTGATGGTTTTTTTTCTTAGTCTGGTCAGACTGATGTTCTTTCACTGTTATTTGCAATCTGTTTTTCCTCGTCTGAAAAGTGGAGTGCTCTTAATTCCGAGAAGCTTGAGCATCATAAATACCACTGATGTGAAATTGAGCCCACCATTCAGCTCAACCTTGATCTCATTTGTTTACCATCAATTATAATCCACTCACTAACCCTGCCTACTTATTTACTCTTTTCATGAATATTTTGTTACTCATTCATGCATGCTTAAAGGACAAGGCTGGTGTAGGCTATATTTTTTTAGACTGTCAATAACTATGTTGGCCTCAATACTTTCTGACTTCCTTGCCCTGTCTGTGGCACTCAGACCCAAACCCATTTACTGCTACTTAACACAGTGATTTTCACAAATGTATAATTTAACCTTTGAATAAGGAAAAAATAATTTCCTAACACAGCTGGGCACTGTAGTTGTCAACACATCTTACTAAAACATCAGTAAATATGGCATTTGTTGGGGTAACACATTCTCACTCCGACCTTGTCACATATTGACGTTA
This sequence comes from Epinephelus moara, assembly GCF_006386435.1. Taxonomy (NCBI): domain Eukaryota; kingdom Metazoa; phylum Chordata; class Actinopteri; order Perciformes; family Serranidae; genus Epinephelus; species Epinephelus moara. The sequence continues at coordinate 17,769,989 of NC_065524.1, read as the reverse complement.
AGTCATGGACTCTCCACAACATGAAAGGTACCCTGGGTGCGTTGGTTGTTGACATTCTGGGATGCTGTGTCAAGTTCTGCCTGTTACATGCATTGTCCTCTTTCAAAATACACTAAAGTTTTCACAGGACATGTACCGTTTGCATACAGTCTCTTTCAAAATAAACGTACTTTGTCAATACAACACCATGAATTGACTTTTTTTAAGACATGCATGTGGTTGGGTTTAGGAAAAAAGAACAGCGTTGGCTTTATAACCTTACAGGAAGTGAACACTGGCCTCCCAGGTGACAGTCAGTGGTTGTTATCTATCTATCCTATCCACCACTTGCCTTACTTGGACTTTCACTGCCTTAACTTTAGTTGTTTTCCCGCCGTGAGTGAGGCCGGGTTGGTTGGGGACTATTTTCAGCTGTGGATTAATACACACTTGGAGCACCAGTGAATATTTACAACAGCAAGGCAGTGTATGTGACTCCAAATAAACTACATGGTAATTACAGAACTTGGCACCCAGTAATGATAAATGACTGTAGAGATGGACGATGCACCTCCACTTCCTCCCAGTGGACAAAAATTAAGCCAAAATACCCCGGATAGGGCCGCTGCCATCTTGCGCTGGTGATGTCATCTGGAACCAGAGTCTGCACAGTAGCAATCAATATTGAGTTCCTACCCATATACCTGTCTGACCAATCGTGAGCAGCGTCATTGATCTCACACTGATTGGCACACACTGCTGTCAGTCATGCCATCAACTTTCACTTTATAAAGCATCAAATAACTAGTTGTAACCAAACTTATGAACACTTGAACATACATCAGCGTGATATGAACTAACGTAAATGACAGCATCTTTTGGAAACATTTATTTGGTGTGTATTTTGAGTTTTTTGTCAGGACACTAACATGGAGGGGGCGGGGTTTATGATCTATACTGCAGCCAGCCACCAGGAGGCGACTGAGATGTTTTGGCTTCACATGTAGGGAGCTTTCATGTTTGTTTTCATCCATCTTTATATTCAGTGTATGGTTTTGATGTGCAACATTAAAAGATAAAGTGCCAAATTAAAAAAAAAAAAAGGAAATTAATAATCAGATATCATTGTTACATCATGTGCTATCACACGGGCATTAATGGAAAAGACAAACCTGAATTACTTGATAAGCATTAAATGATGAAACAAATGTTAATGAAACATAATTAATAACCTAATAATCTATTAGTGATCTTATTACAAAATATTACCTAGTAAATTTTGTGTGTCAGTGGGGGGTAAATTGGTGATGGCCTAATTATCACTAATGTACATGAATTGTGTATGTAAATTAGCGATGATGAGGTTATGTGCACAGAGTAATTACTTGCGGGAAAGTGTTGAAATCTACATTGCATCCATTACTGTACTGTTACTAAGCACTGTTGGTGATGGCAAACATCAGCTCTTAAAGCTGTTAACAGAAACCATGCCAGTTTTATTTGGCAGTCGATTCTTGCAAACACACACATGCTGAGAAACACAACACGGCAGAGAGTAGGTATTAAAAAGGAGCGAACGTGATCTGTACATTCCCTTTGATCTCAAATGAGGTAGAGTCTGTGAACTGAATACTGACTTGTCTTTGCCTCCAGGCAGCACGGTTCAGTTGAAAAAATAGCTGTCAGCAATTTAAATAACAATTCATATTGTTTGCAATCATGAAAATAGCTCATTTGTATCTGCAGCTTGTGATTTATGTGAGATCAAATATAGGGCCCTGCTCCTGCCTGTGGTTAGTATGTGCTTATAGCCAATGATGTGTCTCTCTACATTCATGTAAAGGAGGCTGGTGTGGTGGGCTAGTGTCTCAGGTGACTCTTCTGCTTTCGCAAATAGCCATTGTTCTGGGTTCAGTGGAGTTGAAGGTCTATCAGATTTAATTGATGGAGACCCTCCAGAATCAATGAGGCTAGGAAAGCAGGACAGCCCCTCTCTTCAGCGAGCCAGGAGGCCATCAGTGGGGGAGGCAGGATGAGGGCTGTGTGTGATGTTCATGCGTGAACCCCGGGCTTCAGAGTAATGGTGTGTGTCTACCCCGGTGCCACGCCACATAAACTTAGGACCTCCCTGTCAGATCCAGACACAGGGCCTACGGCAACGCACAGGAGGAGTCTGCAAGAATAGACTCAGCATCCCAAATGCTTATTTGCTATCACATGGGTGTCACAATTAGGACACATGCTATGTCACGAAAACCTCACCAACATTTTTACTCTCTATGATTTAAGCACTTCTTATGCTTGCTTGCATGGAGGCTTGTATTTAAACTAACAGTATGGGAATGCTGTTTTTATACCTTTATTCATAGTGCAGACAACATAATGTAAGAAAGGGGTCCTGTAAACTTTAATGAGCCACACTTGACTGTTTGTAGTCACATTTATCTTGCAACAGTGGGTCTCTAAAAGTCCAAGAAGAGCAAATGGTGAGTGGAAGACCCTAAGACAGTCACTAAATTGAGCAAATTACAGAGCGAGCACAATCATCTGCTATGCTTAGGGGGCCAGCATGCAGCACTGGCAGTATCCTCAGAGCACCTCACTGCAGCATCAGCAGTGTCAATGGACTGTGCCCAGTCTCAACATGGAGCATCTGGACAGCCAGTCACACCACATCAGAATGATCAACGAGCAGTCTTGACAAACCAGAAACCTGACCTGTTTCACAGACAGTGATCAATCAAGAACTGGAATCAAAAATGTATCTGTCTGTCTGAGACCCTGGACAACAGTAGCAGACAGAGTTGGTCAGATTTTCTCCTTTACTGTTCTAGTAGAGCTGCCATTCTGACTCTACAAAATAATTGAGCAAAAAACCAAGAGTGGCTGTAGTTTACAGTGATTTTAGAACAGCTAAGGGGCGTTGTTCCCCTCTTATTGTAGCTGTTCTAAAATCTCTGTAAACCACCGCCTCTCTTGGTTTATTGCTTTTATTAAACGCTTGCTACATATACCTGGCAATGTTTGCAACAAATGCAACAAAAATGCAATAATATATTGATAACAAACAATCATTCTTATGCCAAGCAATGGAGTTCCTCAGCAGCATTTAGCAGAATGGTTACCAAGCAACACACAGACGCAGTGGGAAGTGCTGGCTGCTTTACAAGTTTGCGGCAACATGGAGACAAAGAGGTCCCCGCCCCCCATGGGCTCTCGAATACCTGACAGTGGGAGAAGGGAAAAAAGTTCTCACCATGTTCCACTTACATTATAACCACATATTTATGTTTCTACCACTGGCAGCTATTACGCTCACTTCCCCCTCGCTGTTGTCACTTGCCAGCGATATCATTTTTTGAACAGAGTAGCCTGGTTACCTGCTGAGTAACCAAACTAACATTATGCTATAACAAAAATGATATCGCTGGCCATTGCCAGCAACTGACAAACATAGATAGAGAAAAGTGAGCATGGTAGGCTACAGATCAAAACAAGATAGCGACGTTATGTTACAATATTAACTTACTATAGATTAGTGGTGTGGTTTTTCCTCTTTTGACGGAGATAAAAGGCTCCACCAAAAAGATCTGGTGGCAGCAACAACAGGTATTTTCGTCTAGCGAAGCGACAGCGCACAGTAGGTTCCCTGTCTGCTCAAACATAAAGTTGCCCTCTTTAGCTCTGTGTCCCTGATGACAATTGGTGAAATAGTAATTCTAAAATAATAATGCTGTCACAGTAGCGAGCTCATAGAGTTTATGTCTTTGAACGTGCCTCAGCCAATCCTAATCAAGGACTGCACTATCGTTTTATAATTAATAATATAGTTGCATCGAGCGATCTGGTGATCCCCTTGATTTGGTGGTGGTTCATCTGCATAGAACCTTGTAAGGAGGAAACCCTGTTCAAAGTAAGACTGCACACACTGTTACCACGTGTTTATAGCTGTTAAATTAATTAACAATGTTTGTTAGGCTCTGTTATCAAGTCCTATGTAATCAGTTTGACATACATTCACAGTTTTAGTGTGTGAATCAGTGTCAAGGGACACTGCTGCTATGATTGAAGTTTTTCCTGTAAACACTGCAGTCATCCATCACAAGGTTTTGCAGTAACGGTTCGAACACATCTGACATACAATTTCATTTAGTTAACCAGCAGGATTTTGCCACATGCTACCTCGGTTGCATTTGTAAGAGGGGCGTCTGTGCTTTCAATCTATGTTGACCAATAATGGTTTATTTTCTGATAAATAGCCTACTGTAAATTGGATTCAGGTGGTTCTTGGCTGAAAAATTATTTTGAGATGACCCCGTCAGACCATCACAGTTAAAATCTGTGGTATCATTTGTTGCTTGCAGAGCAAAATGAGTAAACTATATGCATGACATCTGAATTACCATACCATTCGCCTGAGGCTGACATAGAGCGTGTATAATCACCTGTCTGCTGTGTAGCTGGTACAACAGCCACGAGGAAACACTGGAATATTTTAGGAAAGTCAGTAATGCAGCGCTGAAAAAGAAATCACAGGAACTGTAGTTGCTGAGGCCAGCTGACTGTTCTGACTGAACATATAGTTTCATTTAGTCCAGTCAAAGGTAATGCAAGAAATAAGGCTGAAAATCAGACAGCAATCAGGAATAAATCAGCCTTATTTGTTACCCTCTCCGTGAAGCCTGCCAAACTCCATACCCGATCAGCACCAATCACATACGAGCATCCAGTGGCACAGCAATCAGCAACAGAACAAACCCAGCTGTTTGGGAACATCTCTTACAAGCAGACTAAAGCCTTCCAATGAATTTACTTTTAATTTGTTCACGTCTACATAAGCAGATTTACGTGTTGTTCAAATAGCATCTGCTGTTATTTTTAGACAACCTCAAATGAATGTTTCTGCATGTCATGAATTACATTTACATAAAACTGAAATGTCTGAAAACCTTCCCCGACCTCGCCGTCGCCTCTCTGAGTGGGTAGAAAAATATACCCAACCTCTGCATTGCCAGAGGTGCTCCTGAGGTTGAGCTTAATGTATAAAGATGGGGGGTGTGGAGAGCATGTAGGATGAGACGTTCCTGAGTTGCACTGGGCACATAAATAAGGGAGCAGCACAAAGCTATCCCCCAGGACTGCTGTCAGTTGGCATCTTAACACGCTGGATACTAATGAGAAACAATGCTGCATCACGCACCTTATGCAACATGCAACACCCAGATGGATTGGGTCTTTTTTTTACAGGCTTACAGTAAGATGGAGGTCTGCAGCATCTTGCATATAATCAATTACCCTTACAATATGATTCCAGTTCCTATTCATAAAAGCTAGATTGCAACATCACAGGGAGTATTATCTACAGAGAATCAACACACAATCACACACTCAAATACAAAAAAAAAAAACACCACGCTATAACTTCCATCAAAACACACTTTAAATTCCACATAAGTTGTATTTCTATTCGAGCGCTACAGAGAAAGTTTTTAATTTAGTCGTTAACTGTCTGAAAGGGTAAATGTGACTGCTCTATGAAAACTGTATGAGATGAAATTCAAAATTAAGTAATATAAATGAAAAGTTATGTTATCAATGCAGGAGTGGTTAAAGTCCAATTACTGCTAGTGTGGTGTGTTTTAGTTTTTTCTTTCTCATTTCAGGAAAGTTGTCACAAGTCATTATACTCCTGGGCAGTCAAGTCCTCTGTGACAGATAATTTTACTTTAGAGGAAACTTTACATCCAATTAAATCCACAATTTAAAGACACCAGCTTTTGCAGTTGGAAAATGTTGAAGGGATATTAAATATAGATAAGCAATCAAAAGACTCTGTTCGTGATTCACAAACTAAGTTGAAATAAGTTGTATGCCATGTAATAAAAATAGACCCTGTAGAGACATTTACAGACAGTATAGGATGCCAGTATTGGTTAAAGTGGACATTTTCACTTTGCAACTGCTTGAGAAAAAGCCCAAAAAATGCTTCATTGTCATAACATTTCTAGGCTAAACTTACTACAACACTATTGACTTATGAGATATCTTCAAATCTAAAAATTCTTTAAAATATTTATACCAGTTGCAAATATATAATTTATATGGGTTCTAACTTTCAGCATTTGGATCAAAACTCTCTGCTTACCCTGGCTCTTTCCACAGGCAAAAGTAAAATTCCACTACCAGGTCCTCTACAACTGACAACATGTCGTATGTTGTTGGCAGGTTAGTTGTTTTCCAGTTTTTTGCGAAGCTACGTTAGCCAACTGAGGAGCTCTCCATTGTTCCAACAGCTCATAATTGGGACGCCCAACAAAATGTCCAATTGTCAGACGGCCCCATATCCCAAGAGTAAAAGTATATTGCTCCAAAGTCCCGTTTCTCCAAAAATAGGCTACACACTCACCCAAACAGACACACATCTTACTATATCTTACTATAATGACGAAAACTCTGTGAGTGTTTCTGTGTGTGTGTCTGTTATACGTTTTTCTCCTCACTGACTTGGTCAATCCATGTGACATTTGGCACAGTGGTAGAGGGTCGTGGGAGGATGTGAATGAAGCAACATTACATCAATTGGCCAAAGGGGGGCACTATAGCAACCGATTGAAATTGCAAACTTTGAATGGGCATATCTCATGCCCCATATGTCGGAAAGACGTAAAACTTTGCACAGAGATGCCTCTCCTCATGAGGAACAAATTTGCCTCAAGAACCCATAACTTCCGGTTATATAGATTTTCCGCCATTTTGATTTTTTTGAAAAACACTTCAAATCGATCTCTTTCTAGGAAGTTTGACTGATCTGCATGAAACTCGGTGAACACAATCTAGGGACCAATATCTAAAGTTCCCTCTTGGCAAAAGTTGGAAAACTTTTAACTTACTAAAACATCTCAAGTGTTTCACTGATCACCATGCAACTTTGTAGGCATATGACCACACTAATCTGAGGGGACCCCTCTATTATTGACCCGATCAAACAAAATGGGGGCGCTAGAGAGCTAATGTCTTATCTAGGCCTAACCGCCATATCGATTTTTACTAAACTTGGTAGATATGATAAAAATGGCTAAAATGCGACCGATCGCTGTGACTCCCCCTGTGGCCGAATATTGTTGTTGTTTTTTTCTAATTTTTGGTATGACTAAGTCATGGCATGGTATGCTGTACATAATCAGGGAAACTGTCAGCGTGTCATTCTGTCAGTCAGTCATTCTGTCTGTCCCACGTTTTTCTGCTCATTGACGTGGTCAGTCTATGTGAAACTGCACATAGGCATTGAGGATTGGCATAGGTAGAAGGTGACAAAGCTACCAATGGGTATGGACTATTGGCTTATTATTTGCAGAATGACGTCATCAGACCCTCTTGACCTGCCCTTCTTTATTCTGATTGGCTACATGTTGCCTTCGTTGGCTGGGTTGGTTAAGTTTAAATATGATGAGTGAGATAAGTTAGGGTTAGTTAAGGAATGTCAGGGTAAGCCAATCAGAGGAAGTGCAGGTTGGGTCGTGCCTTTGGTGGAGGCTGGGCTGTTTCTCACAGTTGGATATTTCAACCAACAATCCATCAAATTATGTTCAAGGCAGCTGTGATATTGCAATACTAATGAGGGCTTAATCCTCTAAGATGAGCAAGCTACTCACATTTCTTCATGGATGCACATGGGTGATTGTTTGTCCAATTCAAGGCCAGGTGTTTGAAGCAGCCGTGTGGTGTAGTTGTAAGTTACCAGACATCAGTAACAACAGCCATATCTATATACAGAAATGCTCCCAATCAACCTGGGAAAAGAGAGTGTGAAACATTAGGAGGCAGGGCTAACTGATTGCAGGCCATGAATCTTTCAAACTGCAGGGAATGTGTATTTTCAGAGAAATGGGCCTTCGGAGCGATGCGTGTTTGTTTTCATGATACTAGGCTGTCCGACAAGTGGGCTTTTGGTCCAATGGGACATTTTTCAAACAACTGGAGTTTCAGAATTATGAGCCATCGAAACAATGGCAACACCATCTGCTGAGGGAAGCTCAGTATTAAGTCTACAAACATTATGGCAATATCAATATTCTCATCTCTTCAAGAAAGCACAGAGTATTTCCAAAACTGTCAAACTCTTCTCTTAACATCTACTCTCTAAATAGCCTAACTGTTTAAGATTTGTTTTTTGAAAGATATAAAGTCCCAAAATGCTTTAACACTTTGTCTTGACAACATTATGAGGTGAAAGTTACCACAAACTGATATTTTTACAATAAACTGTAGCAAATGATGAAAATAATGCAAGTGTGAAAGGAGTTTCCTCACAGTGATGAAACTCCAGGGATGATCTTTTGAATGTACAGCTCCTATTGGCTTTACAGAGCTTTTTAGTGAGTTTCAGCACACTGTTTAGTTATGTGGTCCGTAACTTCACTGTTTGGGTTCATTGTCACTGCTCTCATAGCATCATTTTTTAGCATAATGATGCATTAAGCAGCAAAAGAGCCAAAAATTTCCCTCAAAATTTTGTTAGAGACCAGAAACTGAGCTGTAAGAGAGCACATGTTGGACTTGTGTACTACAAATTAATGCTAGTGTTGCTAGTTCTGCAAAATTACTATTTGCTAAAAAGCTTGTCATATCATCTTCAGAGGTGATATGTCAAAGCTGTGTTCAAAATGTGTTTCCGCTGCCCCCAAGTGGCCAAAAAATCAGCATATTAATTTCTAGAAGATGCCTATATGACATTTATGTGGGTTCTAACTTTCCTCTTGAGTCAAACCCCTCTGCATTATTAAATCTAGATCTTAGCTGTGCATGTTTCCGATAGTCATAGTGTTCAGGTGGAGGAAATGGGCTTCAACAGGAATGAGAGAAATGCTGTCCACAGGCTCTGACTGCATTTGTCCAATGCAACCACTTTAGCATGGCACATCTGTTTGGATCAAGGTTTCAGGAGCAGACAGGGGTGGCAGAAGACTCCCAGTTAACAGGAGGCCAGCGTGCTAGTCCCCTGCAGTCAGCCATGCAACGCTGACAAAGGAAATTCAACAGCAAATACTGAGAAAGATAGCGAGGCTGAAATGTATAGCCAAAGAAGAAGAACATATTCAGCCACACCACAGAGGTATAGCTGACATGAAAATCCATATCCATGAATTTCTTATAAACAAAATAAACCTCTATAAATGTGTTGCGGGGAAACACAGATACACATTAACATTCATTCTTGTTCTCTTCATGTGCAAATTAAACTGAACAGTAACAATGTAATGGTGCCGAATGCAAAAAGCAATTGTAAACAACGGAGAGACAACAACAACGGATCAAGATTAATTCAATTTGAATGGAAGGCTTGGCTCAATGCAATTAGCATAACCTTAATGCTCACTGTTCGATGGGCTCTCAGAGGGCCTGAATCTGTTCTTGTATTTTGTTATTTAAGACTTGGAAATTCCCCAGTGACGCACAGGCAATGGAAGAGCAATAACTGGTTTTCACAGCTTCAGATCAGTGCAGCTCTGACGTGTGAGGTGACTGTGAAAGAGAGGGCTCCATGATGGGAGGGGGCGAGGGCTGCTTAAAGGTCCGTCTGAGAACCAGACAGCAACAAATTATATCGGAGACTTTAAAGAGGAATGTTTCGCCAAATGTGAAGTTTACTTTGGGTTTGTGGTGGTTAAGACATTAGAAGATGTTTGACTCTACAAAAACCGACAGGCACAAATGAGTCAGGACAAAAAAGGTAAATATAAAAAACCTCTTCAACAAGAAATGTACAAATAAAGTTATCCACTGGTAATAGTTATCAATGTACTGTAATTATACATTTAAAGGCACAGGCCCACAGTTATGGCTTCAATACTATTAAAACCAATTTTACAATTAATGTTGACCAACAGTCCAAGCCAAGATTAATCATTAATAGATCCAATTAAAATCCCCTGTATTACCTTATACAAAATATCAAGAGATGTTATGGATAATCCATATATTTATAAATGGTCTTTATCTTTTTTGTGTGCATTTTAATTAGCAGCAAGGAGTCAAGCAGTCTTTCAATTAGCTTGCCACCTGTAAAGCACTTTGATTTATTGATTGATTTTGAGTTAGAACATGAAAAAAGAACTTGTAGTCATGTATATGTACAAAGATGAAAAAATATTATAATAAGATGTGACATCCATAACAAGATATCATACCAAATGCTTGTTTAAGGATGAATCCAAATTTCTAACATAGGGGTGTTTGAAAACATGCTTTAATTTCATGTTTAATCATGTCCTGTCCTTGTTGCAGCTTGTGAGCTATTTCTATTTTCTATTTGTGAGCGGGGGTTGGGTTGCGCAAGGGACATGTCTCCCTCATATTTAGAGGGAACAATCATCCCCCCCAATAAAAACATGAAAGTAGCAGAGGAGTTTTATTTATTTTGACATAATGTAAGCTGTTTACTCCCTAAATTGATGCAGAAAAAAAAGCACAAAGTGATGCATAACAATGACCAGAATGTAGAAAAAAGTTGTGTTTGTATTATAAATTCTGGTGGAGGACCCCTAAACCAACCTTTGTGTCTTCCCCAATATTAGAACAAAACCCATGCCCTTGGATGGTTGATTATCATCTAATACATTGGGTCACTCATGCATGTGTTAATTTCTTGTATTTCATTTATATTTTGCCGAATATTGATGAGTCATCTGTGTAAACAGGTTTCCCTTTATAGGTAGATTTGACATAAATTCATCTTCCCTGTCTGATTCAGGTTCATGCTGCAATTGCTGAGTGTGACTAAAGTAAAATGACTGATGATATCCCAATGACCTCTTTGAGCTGTTTGCAACCTCCAGTATGTTAAATAGCAAAGTGCAGCTGCATCAGTCCACTGACTTGTGTCAGTACAAAGATTATAAGTACAAATGTACAGATAGGAAGAGCAGCTGCAGATCTCTGGATTTGTCTTTTTGGATGCAAACTTGCGCTCTGCTAACCTTTATGTCTTTAAAGTGTAGTGACACAGAGAGATGGAGCCACTGGCAAAGACCAGCTTTTGCAAAGGGAGAGTTGCTGGAGTGTGGGCTGCAGAGAGCAAACACAAGGGCTCCATGTGCAGTGACGCGTAATAAAGACATGTCAGGGAAAATAAATGTTACATGCGATTGCCAGATTCTGACACTGATGCTCGTTCACTAATTAAATATAAAAGGATTTCCTTTTCTGCAGATTACAGGGATTACAGGGTGCACTAGGCAGGCAATCAAATGACAAATCTAGCAGCCATGTCAAGATAATCCGTAATCATCTGAACTGTGCCAACAATCCTTTGCAAAAAATTCAGACATAATGACATCACGAATAAAAGGAGTTTTATTTGTGTAACAAAAGTTTGCACCTGCACTTGGAGGAATACCATCCTTGACATTTCTCTTTTGCTCACATATCAGATTAACAAGTGTGACCTATAACTGTCAGCAGCTTTAAGAAATCATATCACACCAGAGAACTCGCAGAGTACTTTAGGTTATGTTATATAGTATACAGTACCACTCATGTTGCACTACAGTCTCTTAGCTGCTACATATTATTAAAGCCCTCCATTGTTTGAACGAGACACGCTTTCTGTTGCTTAGTCGCAGGCATGTGCACTGTTTATTGTACATAATTTAAATCAATGCTACATCAAAACTGATTTTAAAAAAGAAGTAACATTTTCTCACATCTGAAACCTGCATTCACACGTATTGTTTGATGTGCAACCAGGAGAAAGAAAGCTGTTTCAGGGCTGCCACTTCTGTGTAGCTCGGTGAAATGAAAGGCTGAAAGAAAACAAGAAACAAAAGTTGAGGCTGATGTTGATTGTGAGCATTGAGAGATAACCCTGTGAAAAATAATTTAGATGCGATTAGATGAAAGCGATTGGGATAAAACAACATTTCAAGTTGAGGCCAAAGTATTGTCACTTTATTGCAGTGTAAAAAGAGTAATAGTATGACTTTAGCGTGTGAAGAAGCCCCCTCAAAAAACAGAAAACTGCAATGTGAATAGGACTGATTCAAAAATTGTGTGATGAGACATGTGTGAGACCTTCAGCTGAGATCTGCGCAGCATCCCTACAGCTCTCTGATTCTAGTTTTCCCCACAGTGATAATTTTGTGCCATTATGTGCTATTATTTAAAAGAGCAAGAACATCTTGGAGCTAAAGGGAGCTTATTTCCTCAGTGCAGCTATTTGCTCTGTATTTACAATGACTTCCACACTAGGATTAAAAGTAACTGTTCCATCAACTAAGACAACAGTTACCCTACCATTGCATTGCCCCATCTTGGCCTGTGTGGCTTGTGACTCAGTCTGAAGTCAACATTTTCATCTTTCAACTTCCAGAAACTGGATGCTGATCTAATTATAGCACAGGAAAAAAAATAATCCTCGACTGTCTTTAAACAGTGTTTTAAACCGCACTGGTGTGAATAATTTTAATTACTCAGTTTCAGTTCATTACTCATTCATTTATTCATGTATTCACTGTCTTTACCTGATAATTACTTGACTTGTTATTAATGGTCATGTAGGAATGGAGTCAGTCCCAGTGTGCATTAGGTAGAAGGAAGGAAAGTCCCAGTTGAGGGTTTTGCCAGTCCATTGCAGCAAATCACTGCTGATGATGTAAATCTCTGACCATAAACAATGTTGAGAATCCCTGACGCTGTTTACGTAAGGTTCTGTCTGCACGTATAAGGATATTTCTGAAAACTGATAGTTCCCCCCTGGGTTTAAAACAAAAATTCTGTCTGCATGACCTTAGTTTTACAAAATATCTCCACATTAGAATGAACAAACAAAACTCCAAATGTTCACTAGGCCAGTAGGTGGCGATAAACATCAACAAAACGTCAAATACCAGATGCATGCGTAAAGAGTTTATTTTCCTTTGGTGGTCCAATTGCGGACGCTAAGGTGGACTGAGTAATATTAGCTGCAAAAGACACTTCCGTTTCTTTGCAAAGTGGTGCAGCAATAAGGTGAGATGTAGTCATTAGACCTAGCAGTGCTAACAAAACTTAAACAAACCGGTAGACCTCCATTGTTGTTGCTGTTTCTGGGGCATGCTCATTACACAAAGCTACAATGTGCCTGCGCAAATTAAGGTAGCCTAAGGATGTATTTGTTTCCCAAATGCTCCATTTTACGGGTCCTCCAAGACACAAAGTAACCAGAGTTGTGAAAAATCTGCACTTGGAGACAGATGTATAGCTGTGTGCTAGCACTACACAGAGCCTTCGCCACTGTCGTAACTACGCCATTGTGAGCATTTCTACTTATGTGGTGGTGTGTCTGTGTTGCTCTGCAGGTACACCTCCAAAAGTTTAGTGGCTGGTGGAGTTTCTGTGAGATGCTTTAAAGTGTAATTGACTCAAAACACATTAAAACACATTAACGTCACTTAATAGCAATAATATTAAACACTGTAAGCAAATCAGCTTCATTATACCTCGCCAGGTTAACAGACTAAACACTTCTCTTTTGCTAGACACGTATTCCCCACAAATACAACATGCTAAAGTTGTTAGCACAAGCCTGTGACATTTTACATTGCATAAATTAGCCTAGGGGCTAGCAGAGTTTTCCTTTACTCACAGAGGTAACATTATCAATTTCAGCTCTGTTATAACTCCCAAGGTTCACCGATCAAACATCTGTCTTATGGGCTACTAGACTTTTCTCTACATACACAACATGCTAACTAACTTTAAGCATATGCCTATGACATTTTACATTGCATAAAATAGCCTGGTGACAAGCAGATTTTATTCTACACAAATATAGCTGGGATACATCACCATGATATATCAAAATGCTGTTTTGTGAAGGCTTCATTTTTTTATCTGTGAAATAACAGCACATAGGCTCATTGGAAATCTGCGTCGCTGCAACACGTAGTTACATTTCTGAGGAGGTGCACATCAGGCTATGGCATTCTGTTACAATGTTTTGGTGACCTAAAATACTAGACATGTTGACAGGGCTGAAGAAAACATGTTACAAATGAAAGAGATACATCCTTCTCTTCCTTAAATGGTTACCATGGTCGGGAGATACACAGATTGTGAGAAAAAATCAGTTATACCTTCATCTCAGAACTTCCACACTTTTATCTGACACCAAGGGCATTTTAGATCAAATAACAATGAGTCTCCCTGATCAGTAGGCAGAATGCACCACCCAGGAAGCTAAGATGTGACACCTGTCAGTGGCAATGCATGAGCAGTGTCAGTAGCTGACTGGTTATAAGCCGTGGACTGTGAGGGCTGCTGCGCCACCGTGTTCTGGAGGCCTTTGATCAGTCTGCATCCCCGGCCAGTCAGATGAGCAGGCACCGAGGCAGAACAGGCCCTTTGAAGATCTCAATCATCTGTTACTGATAAGGCTATTATGTTGTTGCTCTTTGCCTTCAAGGCCATAATCAAATGTGACAGAGACTGCCCTGCTGCTGCTCCCACGGGGAGGCAATGAGGTGTATAGCAGCAGGATTTTGACAGGGGGGAGGCTGAGGGTGGGGACACCCAAAGAATTATGAGATGTTTTCATTTTGGTTGCAGAAAATCTGGCAACCAGCTGCTGTGCTAGCAACCAAATTATGCTAGTGGCTGCAAGCACAATGTAGCTAGGTGTCAGCTGGTTACAGTGGAGTCTCAGTGATTTGTGACACATGTGGCAACAGAGTGTCTACATTCCCAGAGGAAAATTGACATGTTTTTATGTTTAATATTCTGAATCTGCAGCGCTGCAGGCTGTTTTGAAGTCAACAGGTGCAATGTCTTTGAGCTCACACACACTTGTCATTACGCTAAACACCTCTGAAACTTTCCCCCTTATTTTTATACCTGTGGCTTTCCCCTCCAAGCTGTTAAACCCAAGATCACTAATTCCCCAGAAGAATACCTTTCCTTCAGGTGAATCAAAGCCTTCTACAGAGGGAAGACTTTTATTTTGAAATGGTAGCTTGAATAAATCATGAACCCTCTTAATGAATATGCCATACATGTGTTGGGAAACTTGTGCTCTGCTGCCTTTAATGTGTTATTAGTTGTCTCTCAAATGAAGTCTTATGCATAATTCTCTCAGCCGCTGCCAGCCTCTCTGTGTAAACATGAATCAGAATCAAACAAAATCAGCCAGATTACAACTAATTACTGTCCGTTTCATCCTGACTGTGCAGCACCGTGTGTTGTACATTCGGTTATTATTTTTAAAAAGGGAATTTCCCCCTAGCTGGACATGTATTTTTTTCTATTCATGTTGCTTTCATATTGTTACGCTGGGCTTATTTCTCCTTCATCTTTTTTTTTTTATATATTAAAACAAATCAATCTCTCTGACATCAGAATAAGTTCAGAGAAAACAAGAGAGGAATAACAAGCACGGGGAAGACTTAAGGAAAAAAAGAGAACCAGTTTTCCCTCTAATCTTCTCCATCACACTCCTAAAATCCAATGGATTAGGCCCCTGCACCCCTGAGCTCACTATCATAGTGGAGACTATTGGTGCATGAAACATCTCTTATCACCTTCATTTCATTTCTGCTATTCACGCCAAGCTTTTTTCACTCGGGCTCTTTAAAATGGATGCGGTGCAACTCACAATTCTTGGGAGACTTTTCAGCTGGGCACATGCAGCAGTTTTATGAGTAAGGTAGCAATATTTACTTTTTAAATTAGTGTTTTAAAGAGAGACAGAGAGATGGGGGAAAACAGAAAGTTCAAATCCCTGCTGGAGAGAGAAATAGGACGGTAGTCAGTAAACAATACTCTTAGTCAGGACAGACAAACACGAGTTTAGGAAATGGGAGAGAAGCCAGACAGGGCAGAGCTGAAGGTCACCAATCCATCATCTGCTTGTTAAATAACTAAAATGGAAATCAAAGAACAATAAAACAGGGAATCAATAGCGGCTGAAGCCCAGGGATCAGACCCACTCCTTTGACAGGGATTATCAGCCAAGCTCACTGGCTTTTAAATGGCAAGCAAGGCAGAGAGCTCTGCCAGCAATGCAACTAGCCACAGCTATTTCACGCACATTTCTCTCCCCTCTGTCTCGCCGCTCCTTGAGGCAATGACCTTTGCAGTAATATTTCCATAGACATGCTGTTAATGGACAGGGCTGACATATAAGTATGCTTTGTGAAGTTTGACATCAAGGATTATATAACAACCGCAGTCATTGACAGTGTGTTGAGGGGGGAAAAAGTGGCTGTGTTTATTACAGTTTTTGGTCTCAGGGAAATTGTTTGCTCACTTGATTAGATGATTAGCAGTAATTAGATAATAACATTCTAATCTTGTCATTGCAGTGTAAATATGGAGTTGAAACACAACAAAATTCAGTGATGATGTTTCTTTTGCTGCCTTGGTTGATTGTTGTCTTGTTGCTGACTGGATCTTTATCTGCCAAATTGCTTTACTTAGTTAAAAACCCAATTTCATCTTTTTGTGGACAGTTTTGGTAGACCGTCTCTCTCCATTTGTTAATTATGTATTTTATAATACAACGTGTTTTCATTTTAAGTGAACACTGAGGTTAAAAACCAAAAGAGTGATGAGTTAGGCTACTCAGTGGCGGCCCCCCACTGGCCTCCCCTGGTGAAAATAATTAGAGGTTGGTAATACTTTCTTTTAGGGCTGTGTGTGGCGCGCTCATTTTTTAAGCTAGTTGCCAAGGTAGTGGTATCTTGTAAAACGAGACAACCAAAGGCATCATTTGGTAACAGCCATGTCGGCATAACTGACCTTTTTTAAAGAGCTCCTTTGAACTCTTACCTCAAGATATCTGAATGAAAATGGGTCCCATGGTTACCCACGAGCCTCCCTTAAACTTCGGTAGGCTTGTTCCCAGTAAATGTTTTAGTCCTTCCATTCAGTGTACTCCTTCAAATTAAAGCTGTACATTTGACTTTTTGGGGCACATGGTGGCTCAGTGGGTAGAGCAGGTGCCCCATGCACAAAGGCTGTGCCCTTTCTGCAGCAGCCACAGACTGGATTCTGGCTTGCGTCGCCCTGTTGCATGTCATACCCCCTCTCTCTCACCAAACACTTTCGGTATGGTACCTTTGGAACCAAAAGTAACCCTTCAGACATGGTACCTAGACCCTTGGTCTGTTTAGCGTTTCCACCACAAACAGTGCTCCTTCATGTGGGCAGGATTGTTGTCACTCACTGCTCCGTCCAACACTCACTGTATTTCCTCCTTTATCAGTCTGCACCTTGTTTATCGTCCACCGACGTTTTTAGAACAAAATAGAACAGGCTGCAGTGAGAGTCTTTCTCCATGGGATATTCAAAAATAGCAGGTTTGCGCATTTAGTCCTTTTAAGGTAGGCGCAGGGGTTTAGTGTTGTCAGAGCCCACAGGAACGATGCTCTGCAACACTTTTTTTCCTCCGAGTGAGGATTAGAATATGTGCAGTTCATATAATCCAGTCAAAATTATTCTATATTTTTAAATGCTTGAAGATCCACTCATTACATAATAGTGTATGTCATCCAAGAGAGACAATAAAAACTAATGGACTGGTCAAAGTTGTCATATCTAAATTTAAGGTATGAGTAAGGCATTCTTTTAATGTTATAGTTACAGTTATAGATATTTGTAAAATTCTCCACAGTATGAACAGTGGTTACATGAGCCTCAAAACCAGCCACAACTCAGCCCTGAGCAGAGTGACCGTCCGCTATTGACCAATCAACAGACTGCACAGCTCCACCTTTTAGTACCACATCTGTGTGTTAGGTACCCCAACAGAGGGGTGACCAAAAATGGGGACGGTACAGAACGGTTTCATTGGTACCATCCACAACTTTTCACAGTGGAAACGGAAAAAATGGATACCGAACTGTACTGAACCATACTGTCGGTGGAAACAGGGCTTAACACATTAAAACTAGATAAATAATAAGCAGCCTAATATTAACTGTAAAATAAGAAAACCAAAGTGCAATTCCTTAGTTTTCAACCTGCTTTTATACTTCAACAACATCAGCCAGTCTCTGAAATTCAGTTGTGAGTCGCCACTGGAGTCAAGTCATATCAAATAAACTTGTCAGATCACTTACCATCAAGTTGACGTTCTGTAGTGAGTAATGCATTTTATTAAATTCTTAAACTTTCCCATTTTATTTTCATCTCAGACTAAATGCAGCTTATTCAAGTAATTTTTCAATTTCATTTCTTCTACGGCCAAAGTTTACCCTTCATGGCCATTACATAATTCATCCAATTTATCAAGACCCGTGCTCTACTCCTATGAGTAATGGCTAATCAATAGCAGTAATGATCATTAATAGTTCGCATTAGCTATAATCTCATATCGGCTTGGTTGAATGAGCAGCCTAAATAGGCATTTGAAAGTTGTTGAAAGTCCACACACTTACATATTGCCTCCCTTTCTCATATGCACAGTTCGTTCTTCCACTATTAAACATGTTTACAGTGCTATTTATAAGAAATATAGTGCAACCTATAGAACAAGATACAATGTACAGCATATCATAAATGTATAACAGGTTTGTTAATTCATTTTAAAGGGTTTAAAGTAGGTCTGAGTGGTCTCTTCTATTTGTTTGACCTTAAGTTACTTAACACTGAGCCTCCAGTCAAAGTCTCTGGTCAACAGGTCCTCAATATTCAAGTGAGAATGCAACTCTTTCAGTATGCATTCAGTCTGATTACCAAAAACATGGAAACTTAATTGCACTCATTGTTATGCGTTGTCACTTCACTGGTCAACATGCCACTGAATATCAATGAGCTCCTGATAAATCATGTTTGTGCTAAACACTCTGAGGGAGACAAAGGCAATTGTCCAATGTTGCTCCAAGGACATAAAAATCTAAATTAGACATGAGCTAAATGGAAATAACTCTGAGGAAGCTCGGACATTGGGGTTACAGTTTTGTTTTGTAACAATTCATTCTTGACAAATTAAGTGCAATTTGGTCCAGTTTAATGTCGTCTTTCATCCACATAGTCCTCATCCTTTTCGTGTTTTAATTTACCAAGGCTGGTTCAATATCTGAACAGGTTCCCACAGTGAAGAGTCTGTAATAATTCTATTCATATCTGTCAGTTAATGGGCCAATACAGAGTATGACAAGGTGTTTGTTAAACACTTGACACGTGACACAAAAAAATAACACTATAGTCTCTAATAGTACATACATTACAAGTGGTGCAGATGAATGTGTTTCATTAATAATTAATTTGTATATCCCATCTGTATGGTGGAGTTAACAAAGCTTTAAACCTGGCACATTTCCATGAATGGAGAGAGACACATCCTCTAACATTGATATATGTTGATCAGGTTGCAACTCTCCGTGGTGATGATGGCAAACAGTCAACAACATTTTACTCTAGAGAAAAGCTGGATGAACAATCAGATGAGACAACATGACAAGCTCAACACCAGACACTGACAACGTGAGAAGTTACAGATGTTGCCTTAAAATGATTCAATACATTATTATGGGTAGAATTACATCTTTAAGAGAAACAATCAGATTAGTTTTCATTTAAATATCAGCCCTGTCATGTAACCGATTTTCACCAAAAGGGGATTTTAGTATTTCTGCTGATTGCGTAATACTGCACAGTTTGGTACAAGGGCATATGTTTGATTTCAGATGTAGGGAGGACATAATGAAGTCTGGAGTTCCTTAATCTGGAAAAAGTGAATTTATCTACGTACAAAGCAAATAATATAGTATAATGAGAATAGTCTTTTTCTTTTTCGGTCTCTTTCAAATGTGGCCAAAATTTTAAAAGTTAATGTAATTCATAAACAAGTCAGACAGAGATAAGGCAGTTTTTCCACATTTCGTACCACAAAGCACAAAACATGAAGTAAAATCAACGAAGCACTGAAATATTATCTTAGTCAACATAAATCAGTTCTTATCCCTGCAACATTTGACTGATGCTTAGTCTTGTTTAGAATGATAAAATTACACAATAGGCCCATTGTGTAATTTTATCATTCTAAACAAGACTAAGCATCAGTCACTAATATTTACATACACGATATTGCCATCGGGGCAGGACGGTGGTGCAGTGGTTAGCATCGCCACTTGTGAGGCAAGAGGGTTCCTTGTTCGAACCTGGGGTGGGATGCCCAAACCCTGGGTTTTGAGAGCCCTTCTGTACAGAGTTTGCATGTTCTCCTTGTATCAGTGTGGGTTTTCTCTGGGTACTCCAGCTTCCTCCCACAGTCCAAAGACATGCAGGTTAATTGGTGACTCTAAGTTGACCATAGGTGTGAATGTGAGTGTGAATGGTTGTCTGTCTCTATGTGTCAGCCCTGTGATAGTCTGGTGACCTGTCCAGGGTGATAGGCTCCAGCCCCCTGTGACACCCAACAGGATGAGCGGTTAAGGAAAAATGAATGAATGAATGAATATAACCATCAGATTCATGACACATGCACCAGCCAGTTTTATTTTTAATCACTGTGCCTGTGTTATTGAATCAGAATCAGGCTAAATTGACAGGTGCATAGCCGCTATTTACAGTCAGCACACTGCAACGCCCATATTTCTCTATAGAAGTAAAACATGTTTGCCTAGAGGTGTTTCATTGACAAAGCGGTGCCGTTGTTTCCACACACATATAAGCATATTTCGTGGCAGGCTGAAGCTGCTGATAAGCCGTTCATCATTCTTTTCAAACATGTTATGTCGGTCTCTGAAGACGCCCTCTCTCCTGAAGGCATGGGCTGCAACATCTTCTGCCAAGACTATATATGCCATCTTAACACCTGCTTGGAGGTAAATCAGAATCTTTTACATACCCTGCATGCCTGTTACTCAGCTACCAGTTAACACTGTCTATGCGCAATTTCATGGCACTAGAAATTGGTGGGAGTAGCCAATCATTATAGACCAAGTAAATAAACATATTGAAAACCAAAGCTGTTAAATTTCAATATGGACATTCTCATATACTCACTTGTTAGCTAGGACTGGAAGACTCAATATTTTAATCATGACAATAATCAATTCATAGTTATTGATATATTTCTCTTGTGCATTAGTAAATTAACAGCTTTAAACATTGTTGACTATTAAAGAATGCTTTTATTATGCCTTTACTTAAAAGGTGTGTCAACATCATTGGGGGCGTGTCTGCTGAATATCAGGCTTGCTGGTCCAATATGGCGGCAAAACTTCACCTTCTCTTCCTCTCTCTGTCATTCTATCTCTTAAAACACACTCACAGAATGGTGCTGCAGCTCTCAGTCCTTCTGTCAGTCAGTGATGACTGATGAATTTTAGAATAAGGTTACAGTGCTAACATTAGATAGTAGCGTTCACGTTACTAGTAAGTGGAAATGCACAAGGAAGATAACGTTTATGTTTCAGAGGCTACGCTACAGTAGGCTAACGTTAGCCATTAGCAGCATTCAGTCCGAATGCAATGATTGGTCGGAGTTTTCTTAGAACAATATGAGAATGGTATAATTATGAGTTTTTATTTCTGGTGGAATTCAATAGCATAACCTAAACAAAGAAAAGTGTAAAATTTCCAGAAAGGTAAGTGTCGCTTTAATACAGGTGTTAATAACAGCTACTAGCTAGCGAACTGTAGGCTGGGGTAAGTAGTGTTTTCCCTTATGATTGAACGGGCGAACCACTGATGCTATAGTGTTTATACAGGGAGAGGTTATGATAAGGATGGCTTCAGTGCATCATCAAGGCATGATTTAAGGCCCGCTCAAAAAGTCTTGAACACAAAAATTGTCAAACGATGTTTAACGGTCTAATTCCAGTTACACTACAATAAAGTTCCCAGTCTTTCACATATTTACAGCAAGTATTTTTTTTTATCATGTACGTGTTTAGACGCAAACCTCTAAATTTTACTTTACCTTTACTTTTCCTGAAAAACATGCCATCTTGAAAAATGTGGTTTTTAGCCCTGAGTGGTTTTTGCGGATCTTCCTCTAAGGTTGCGTGAAGCCCCAACAATCTTTGGCAACTAGATGGTTGGTGCAAACAGTATTTAGCATGTGAGAGAAAACCCAGCACATATGGACGGCTGTGTAGCTGAATTCACGGCTTTACGGCAGCAAACACACAAGACAAATAAAATATCGTCAGCCATTTCCTTAAAATGGGGGAGGCACTGTAGCAGCCACTTTGTAGGAATATATCAGGGATAATGCAGACCATCAGAGAAGCAGTCAGGTCTTTGGGCCAATGGTCCATGAGCTGTTTAATGAGGACTCTGGGATTCTCCCTCCACAGCTCAAAGGGCCATATGGCTTACAGCAGCTGCTCGCTATGACTGCTGATCGCATGTGGCGCTCACAGCTCAGGGCAATCGTAACTATAGCACCACTTTATGGTAGCTATACAATTAAGTGTTCAGAAAATATGCAAAACACTCACATTCAAAAGTCCCAACATCATCAAACTTTACTCCTCAACTGCTTTTCCCCTCTTTGGTACAGCATACTTGAGTGTCGGATGGAATCCAATCCGTATTTCCTGCTTTATGTCACGGGCACTTCAAACAGCGACACGCTTCAACACTGGCATGGATTGCCGTGAGGCAAAGTCCTCTAACATTGCAATAATTTACACCTAAATCTGCTATGAGCACGATGGTGACAACACAGGCTGTGCTAAGGTTTCATTTCCTCATTATATCCCTGTGAGATGACCATTATTGACATGAAATACCGAACATAACATGACAATAGTATTTACCATGTCATCATGTTTCATTAGAAGCAACATATTAACACAGCTGGAGAGGTGCTCGTGTTTAACAAACACTGTATGAATTACAGCAGTGGCATTATACAAGAGACAGTTAAAGGGTGAGTGAGACAAAACAGTGTTGTGAAAGTGGTTACAAGCTTTTCGAACAGCATGTTTCAAACTCACCCCACAGTGCGCTTACAACTAAACATGTTCGTCATTCCCCCAAATTCAACAATGCTGCTTTAAACAGGTCTACATAATTGATTAAACATGTGATGTGTCAACTCCATTGTGCAGTTCTGGGATTTTCACAGTGTCTTTTACCCACTTGTTTTCTGCTGCTCGGTTTAGTCTGATCTTTCTTCTTTTAACAGGGGAGCACTTGTTAACAGTTGTTACTTTACTATAATGCTGTGACGACTGATGTATCCCTGTATATTTTATCTGACGACGGCTTTCTAGGACGTACATCGAGCTCCGCTTCCATCAGTGCTGGAAATAAAATAGAACATGCTGTACCTAATCAAGAATGGTATCATGCATCTTCACTACACAATACTAAATTCAGCCTTTGCCACACATACACAAAGCAGGGCAGGCTGTTCTACAGAAAGAGAATGTCATGGCTCACAAAGAGCAGAGTGCCCCATTTTCCTCAGCCAACTGTGGAAATGTGAGATCTGAAATGAAAACCCCCCTCACTTGCATCAATATAGTGCAATTATGGGCTACAGAGAAATTGCTCATGCAACCAGGCAATCTATACTTCTGTCACTTGCCACATCTCAAATGTGATCAGAGACACAATAGAGAAAGCGAGACACCGGCTAACACATTGTGCCTTTAATGAAACAGAAACTAAAATCTGCACACTCTCTAAACACAATGAAGGACATGATGTCCTTTACTGTATATAACCTCCCAGAAAAACTATAATAACCATAGCTAACGGCATTAATTCATTGAGAAATACTACATTTTTGTTGCAAGAAATCATGAAGGAAAAGGGAAAAAAAGGGAAATTGACAGAGTGCATGAATGCAGTGCTGGGAGCTTCACTTTTCATGGCTCCTCAAAAATCATACACCAGAGTGTAATGAAGTCAAGGCTTGATCAAAAACTTGGAGAGATGTGAAATGGAGCAGAACTAAGCATCTGGAAACAGCAAAGAATAGTTCCCTCAAGGTGCTCAGTATAACCACTGGAGAGCAGGGCCAGCATGCTCGCTCTCTCCCTGGGAACGTAACTGTGATTAATGACTGCTATTTAAATAACTGTTTGTTTTGCCACAAAAGGACACCAATGTGACTGCGTGAGGCATTTAACAGAACCTGGTATTTTTATCTGTGTATTTTTCTGGTTGTGGTGACTCCATGTATGCTCCAATACCTGCAACATCTATGCAGGTGCACAGTCTCCGTGGATCTTTTTAGAAAAAAATATATTCTAAACCTCCAGTTATTCCGCTCCACATCGCCGATGGATAATTCATCAATGCTAATTTGCCGGGTTAATTCATTCAAAGGGTTCATTAGGAAATTTAACTGAACAAATTAGCATTGACGTGTGACCCGTTGTCATCAACATCAATCATGGCGGCAGCAGGTTGAAAGTTATGGACGGCTTTGATTTCTCATGACCTGGACATGAGGGCACTCGTTAAGTCAATCTTCTATTCCACACTCCATCAGACGAAGCAAATTCCCTTAACTCAAGAGGGCACGACATTTTTATAAGCCGACTCTTTCAAGGAAATAGTTTGTGACCCTTTATCACCATTTATTCCCATAATATAATGATTTAACCAAAGACATTATATTTTTAGTTTAAAACACAGAGATGCATTGAAAATGTCTCTGGCACATAATGGGAGCAACAACAGTGGTTTGTTTGAATGAATATACAATATCAGAACCAAAATAAAGAACACCAGTATGCACTTCTTACTTCTACATGCACTGTATAGACATGATGTACTTTAAATACTGTAGCAAACATTCATATTACTTGCTATGTGACATGCTTACCTAAATATATTTTAAACATCTCACATATCCTTGACATTCACTAGAGGAGTCTGCAGTCGTGTATATGCCTTATTTATTTCCATGCATTACAATATTCCCAGAGTGGTTATTGTTTGCATGAACTTCACCTGGAACAGCACACTCTTTTCAGTCTGTTTATTGCACTGTCCTCTGCATCCCTTTGTACCATAACATGATATTCTGCTGTTGTTGTACCTGGTGACATGAGTGCATGTATTGTGAAACTGTGGCTTATGATTATATGTTTGCATCAACAGTAACAATTATAATCATAAGCTTTATTTATGCCGGGTAAATCAAGGTGTCATGACCTCAAATAGTACCAGTGAGACAAATAAAATCAGAGAATTTAAATTACAGTATGGGAAAAATAAATATATGAACCATAACATTAATTAGAACTGATGAATAAAAGTAAGAGCAAATGCTGATGAAAACCCCTGTGGTTTTTTTTTTTTTACAAGTGATTTAAAAGATATTACTTCGTCTGCAAACCTTTGATTTCCAGGCAGGAAGTTCCAGAGCCGAGGAACCCTGACTGCAAAAGCAGTCACCTTTAGTCTTGAAACAAGATGTAAGACCCCTGTCTTAAGATCTGAAGCTCTCAGGGGACCATCAAATCTGCAATACAGATCAGAGTCAGCCCGTGATGTGCTTTAAATTTAATCAGCAAAATCTTAAAATGGACTGTGCAACTGACTGGTAACCAGTGAAAAGAGGCAAGAACAGGAGCGATATGATCTCATCTCTTTGAATTTGTTACAAAAAAAACTGGTGGCTGAATTTCATTATGTCTTTAAGAAAAACTCTGCATTGTCACTATAAAAAAATCTTAGTTTGAGTCAGTTGCTAAGCAATATCACTACTGACTACCAATTAGCTTTGACCTTATCATCACACTAACAGGAAGCTCTTTGTAGGTCAGTGTTGATGCTTGTTAGAGACAAATAACCAAAACCGGGCTTCAAATGATACTGCAGGGTAACTGATACATACTGAAGAATAGAATGTATCGTCTTTGCGTAGCGTTAGAGGGGTTGGCTGGGTCACTAAAGCCAAACATAGTGACAAGAAGGTTAGTAATAGTTTTGAGAACATCCACATATTATTTGCACTGCTGCCCACTTCTGTGGATATAAGGCAATGAATCTCTTACAAAGTCTTTAATATTTACAGAGCCCTGGTTCTTTTGGGGGAAAAGATAATGGAGTGAGGTGGAAGAGAAAAAAATGATAACTGAGAGGTATAAGAAATGTCATTTCCTATCAGGCAGTAATCTTTCTCTATAGATTTATGTGAAAGTAGTTTGGCTGCACTGACGGCCCAGGGCAGTATGCCTGACCTGCAGCACACACTCTTTAGAGAATTCCAACCAAGTCAGGTCTAAATGTAGTAATTTCCATAAAAGAGAAGATTGGATAACTGCAAGAAAACAGGGTCTAAATAGAGAGGCTAAACTGCAAGATAATTTAAACACTTAAACAAGCACCACACCATTTTCACAATGTAATTAGAAATACCTGGTGAGCTTCTCGAATGGTAACTGCTCATTAGAATTCATGCTCTCTTTTCATGTATTGACTCACTCTAAAATCCAACCAAAAAGCCTTCCTAACTCAGTCGGTACAAGTGCATAAGACAACAAAACTCAGATCAAGTTTAAACTAATGTAACGAAGGGTGTTTGTTAGCCTAACTGCTGGAAAAAATGTATCAAGCAGTTTAATGTTATTAAGAACATACAAAAGAAGTTTGTCTCTCAACCTATTAAACAGAGTTTGGTTTTTCTTAAACAGTTTAAGCAATTGTTTTCTAAAATTATTCAACTTAAGTGTTGCTTAGCACAAACAGCAGAGCTGTGTTGGATGTGTTGGTGGTTTAGGTCCTGTCTTTCTGGCACAGAGTGCTGTTTTTCTAGTTTATCCCTTGGTTAACATAAAAAATTCAGCATAGCATTCAAGGTAGCCAAGCTCAGCTCACATCCCAGCTACATCAGATGATCTCAAACAGCCCAGTCAACTGATGGAGCAGCTGACTGATGAAGGGAGTCAGCTGATAGATCACATGATTCCTCTCTATGCAATCAATTGGTGAATCTCATTCAGGGCGCCCTATTTAAACTGCTCTGGCCTGCCTACTGCAGGGCGCCCTATTTAAACTGCTCTGGCCTGCCTACTGTTGCTGCTTCCTCTGCCTCCACCCCAGCTCCTCCCTTTCATGCTGTGTCTGACTTATCAATGTAATTTCTGTTTGTCACTGATGCTGCTCTGTTCTGTTCCCAGGGAGTCTTTGCTGCTGCTGCTGCTGCTCTCTCTCTGCTTTAGGCTTTCCATGTAGGTGCATGGAAGGGCAGGGAGGTGTTCTTTGTGCATGGAAGATCAGAGAGGTTTGCTCTCTCCATCTTAGGATTTCCATGTACGCATGCAGAATATAATACTGCAAATGGAAAATAAAGTTTTCTTTGACTAAAGTGTTCCTGACTGAATTAATATTTGAGGTCCCAAAAGGCTCCATTCTGGGACCTCTGCTGTTTAGCTTATACATGCTGCTACTGGCATATATCGGGAATGTGGGTTTCATTGTCATAACTACGCAGATGATACCTAATTGTATATTTCTGTATCACCTGACAATACCATTGGCACTGTTAACTGGTACAGTTACAAAAAAAAGTATATAGACTTTTCAAGCTTAAGCACAAAGTGAAAGACTTAAGGCTGAAATTACTGGAGCATAGGGTCACAGATAAAAGTCTGTCTACTCACTTTAAATCCCTGGCCAACTTCAACCCCAAACTTGAATCTTTGGATGTGTTTTTAACTCGGATTTAAACTTTGAAGCCAACATCAGAAATACTATCAACTCTGCTTTAACAGGAATATTGCCAAAGTGCAGCCACTTCTCTCACAGGAAGATACTGAAACACTAATGCATGCTTTTACCATTAGCAAGTTTGATTACTGCAGTGCAGTGCTCTCTTGTTTGGTTTGTCAAAGAAATAAGAAGCACATATATTGGGGGCGTTGGTGGCTTAGTGGTAGAGCAGGTGCCCCATGTACAAGGCTGTTGCCGCAGCGGCCCGGGTTTGACTCCAGCCTGTGGCCCCCTGCTGCATGCCACTCCCCCTCTCTCTCCCCCCCTCACGCTTGTCTGTCCTGTCAAATAAAGGCTAAAAATGCCCAAAAAATATCTTTAAAAAAAAAAGTAGCACATGTATTGACCAAGAACAGAAACACACAACACATTATATCTATTTTGAGCTCAGCATTGGTTAACTGCAGAGCAGATTTTCGTTTTTTTAAAGTATTATGATTATTGGTGAAAAAGGAGCAAACACAGGTTTTAACTCAAAAGACAGATATATAGTAGTGGGCTGATGGGGATGTGGGAACAGGTGTGCAGGTGGGTTTGGACGGTAATTGCGGGGTAAGTGGGCGTGGCAGGATGTGGAACGACATGGCAGAGGGGAAAAAGCAGAGAAGGGAAAATGTGAGACTTCCACTTGGCTCACAGTGTGACAGTTGGAGTCTGTGGTCCTTATCCTCTGACACAAAGAAGGACAGGAGGTGCTAGAAGTGCCAGAGGACCTGAAAGCATCTGTCAACAATTTAACAAAAACTGCTGTATGCACTTTAATGGCTTTACCTTCACATAGCACACTTTTTCCATTACCCAATTTTGTTTTCAGCAAATATTCCACTTTTAATTACTATTTTTTCAACATTGTAAATCAGCACCCATATTATTTCCCCCTTCTTTTACATTCATATTTAGTTTTTAATTTGATTGAACTGAGTTTTGCTTGTGTTTTTTTTATCAATACTGCAAACAGTATAAAAGATTATTTATTTTAATCAACATTATTATAACTGTTAGTGTCACTGTTGATTTGTTTTGCTTTATATTAGATTGTCATATTTATTACAGTGCTCAATCTCATTTTCCATTCCAAAGCTTTTTGCGTTGAATTCTTCAATGCAGACAGTCACTTAAGATGTAAAACACAAAGGAAGCGGGTGAAGCAGTGTCTCTGTCCCTCCTCTTCGCTGTGACCACTGTACTTTTAGTCTGTCAACCCAACAAAGAGAATTGTGGAGGGGAAGTGAAGGTGATGGATGTTACTCTCAAAAGTATTATCTTGCAAAGTTTATAGGCTGCTGCGGCATTTTTCACATGGTAATTTTCCTCTTTGATAAGTAGGGGTGCAGAGGTAGAAAAGTGACTTTCTCCACTTAGTCCTGATTTCTCCACAGAAGCCACATTCTGCTCTTAAGCAACTAAAAGCATAAAATGGTGACAGCATCTTGATGTAATGAAAATTCTTGTCGATACAGGAGAAAGTGCTTTGTAAACTAGATTGCGTTGACAACTCAACTGTGACCAATTCAAAACTTCCACTATATTTGCCACCACTCACACAGATGGCAGCAGTGAACATATAAAAGAAGAAATGTTCTTTTCATTGGAGATACTGGGAAGGATTGTTCAGTGTGTTTCAGGGAAGACAGCAGACAAACAAGGACAAAAATAAGTTGTACACAACATCGCATTATCCTTTCTAGTTTTGCTTCTTCAATGCTACTCTCATTACTGTATCAATTGAAACTGAAGCACTCAGTGTTCTGCTCTGTGGTGTTACACCCATTAAACAAATCATTTTATCAATATATGTTTGGAGTCGTGGGTCTCATGAGAAAATTAAACCTGCTGAGTGCAAACATACAAATTATAAAGCTAGTTTAACAAAGGTTTCAGGTGTTCACATCTTTGCTCATCTCTCCCCAATGCTCTCTCGCCCTTCTTGCTGTCGTCGGTGGGTCTGCTGTGCAGCGTTCCCCTGTAGACAGCAGGTGTCAGGTCTGATTGTCAGGGCAAAGGGAAGATCTTACTCTGCAGCTGAGGCGCTCACTCAGTGGCTGGCACCTCCAAGTCACCTAACGTTCCCGTACTGTACAGTACATCTCCTGCCTCCGGAGGGATCTACTGAGGAAACTCCTTCTCCACATTATGATCTCTTCCATCCTCCCTCCTCCAGTGGGATTCTGGATCAGAGGCTCTCTCTGTCACTCTGTCATATCTCTGCATGTTACATGCTAAATTTCTATCTGCCAGATGATTCATATTTAGAATTTAAGTGCTAATTTTTGTCATGGCAGATGCTCAAATCTGTTGCCGTTGTGTCAAAATATTGCCAATGCTTTATATTACAGCCCACAAATTACAGTGTAATTATTTAGTATCTACTATATAGTGGGTACATCAACACACATGTATACACAATAGCTCCACAAGACAAGACAACAGGAGATTAGGTAATAGGGGATATTAACTGTGTTTAAGAAAAAAAATAGCAATAAATTTCACCTTCACATTTTTTAATAATTACTGGATTACATAATTACTAGGTAACAAGGTGAAGAAGATAAGGAAAATGTGGTACGAGTGTTGACACTGAAATTATTTAATATTTTTTAGGGATGCACGATATTGGATTTTTAGCTGATATCCGATATCCTGATATGTAACAACTCATTTGACCAATAACCGATACTGATATCGATATATCCACTTTTTCCCTGCCTAATTTTAGTGATCATTAAGTCTCTTCTGTAGTGGAATCAACATCAGATTATACATGCAAACTTTTATCGTGATGGCCCACCAGCAGATGGAAATATGAGACAATGTATGTAATATTCATTCATTGTGCAAATTAAGAACAAGCATGTTGGCTGATATATGCAATAGTAACGAGCATCCCTAATATTTATAGTCTCATATATTTAAAAATGTGCGGCCCACTGGTGCAGTGGTTAGCATTGTTGCTGCTCAGCAACAGGGTTCCTGGTTTGAACCCTGGGGTGGGGGAGCCCAGTTTGCATGTTCTACCCCTGTCAGTGTGGGTTTTCTGTGGGTACTCCAGCTTCCTCCCACAATCCAAAGACATGCAGGTTAATTGGTGACTCTGAATTGGCCGTAGGTGTGAATGTGAGTGTGAATGGTTGTCTGTCTCTATGTGTCAGCCCTGTGATAGTCTGGCGACCTGTCCAGGGTCCACTTACTCATATGCAGTACCTAATAAATTTAATTGTAGTACATATTACTAGTCAAGAAGCAGTTAATGTTAATCTTGGTTCTCAGGCTTCCAAAAATTTAGATACAGAATGTGTAAAAAAGAAGTGTGTGCGTGTGTGTAAAGTTTTTGTAATCAGTAGTCTAAGTGAACGTTTATAAAGGAAAAGGGACAATATGAAATGTGTGTTTTGTTAGTCATCAGGCTAGTCTCGGTAGAAAGTTGCTTTTAGATCTGTAGCTCTCTGATGGCTATGTTTATATTTTCAGAATGATGATTTAATACTGGGGAACAGTTATCCACATGGCAATTAAAACTGATATAAGAGAAGAATCTCCTTTATCACCTTTTTATCACCAGAGCACAAACAATTAAAAAGCTGAATAGATGTTTATTTACAAACAAACAAGTTTATTGGACAAAATACAGTATAACAAATATTGTGCTAAGCTAATCTTCTCTTTGTTTTGTTCTCTTTTGAAAGGCATTCATCAGGAATTACAAGCTAATGGATGATACTTTTCGGTGACAGCACACTATGATCAGGATTAAAAACTATTACACTGTTACTGCAGGGTATATAGGCTTTAAAATAAAGCAGCCCCTTTTCAGTATGTGACATGACATAGTTATTGTGAAAGCACATATAGCCTGTTGGTACTCTGTATGCAGCAATTTAAACAAAATATTTACACCGTCATTTGTGGTTGTAATGTAGAAATAAAGTAATATTCACTGGTATAACCTTTTCAAATTGATTTTTGGCACATAATGTGATGCGCCAAAGGCTATGGAAACACTGTCAAATTAAAAGACATGTTATTTAGGCCCACTTTGACCTGTGACATACAGATGAAAACCCGCTGTCTTCCTCTGGTTTCCCTGAGAACATTTTAATGTTATAGGTCCATCCAACCTTGTGTTGTCCCTGGATGCCTCCCTGAAGAAGGGGGGAGCGGGGTCATCTCTTCACCGTCACCAAGAGAGGTGAGGATACTATCTCTTTAATTGTCTCAATTTTTCTTCTTTATTTTTCAGGATATTAATTAGGAAGTCTGGCTTAATTTGCGGAAAGGTTAGCGTTGGGGCAATGGCTTCATTAAAACAGAAAACTAAGCACACAACCAGCGCCCCTCCTCCCCTTTTTCTCTCCTCTTCTGTCTGTCTCCTGTCTCTTAAATACAAACATGACGGACATGAGGGAATATCAATCATGGTTCCCCTGAAGCACACTGTTTTTCTGAGGCAACCCATGATTTGACTTGTTTTGAACCTCAGATTTGAAGATAGCTCAAGTGTCACATGAACAACATTCAACAGAGCACCGATCTCATCCTTGATGTCTATTCATCACTGAGCTGGTTTAATGTTGTCCCTCCTGGCAAACACACAGTTATTTTAATGGGTGTAACACTGTGTTTGCAACTACAAGCACAAGTGTGACTGGCAAGCTCCACAAAGTTGAGCACGATTCCTGTGGCTCTGAATTGCTTACATGCCTGCGTGAGTTAAAGCCAGAGAAATATGGAAAAGGTGCTTATGCTGTCTGTTGGAGGAGGCTATGAAAGACAGGCCCTGGCACTATATCAGTATATAAGAGCTGTGCATGCTGGCTGCCTTGACCATGAAAGCAGGTGTTTCTTTTCTCGAGTGTTGCTCTTATCAATCAAGTAGCGAGTCCAGATGTACATATTGTGTAAGGCACAGCGGCTGGTGAGAAAGCAGTTAGCTTAGCAAACAAGATGTACTGTGTAAATTGGTGAGCTGTGAAGCCCAGACACATCAAGCAGCAGCGATGAAGGCTGACTGTTGCATCGCCTCATGTTGCCCGCTCTCAGTCTAAAATGGTTGCTCTTGAAAACACAAAGACTACAATCAACCAGCTACTAGCACACATGTTCGTGCCTGCATGAGAGGAAGTAGCTTAACACTCCACTTCAGTAGTATAACTTTTCTAGTTGCCTCTCTGTCAAGTGTTGGCTTTGGACATTGGTGGCATGTGGCTGTGAGTCACTCATCGGGATGTGGAAATCAATTCACCAGTCTGTAAATTCTCCTTCTGTGGACTTCCGCTAGCTAACCTGGTCAAGGTTTTCAAATGTGAACATCAGCAAACAGGGACAAAATGGAGAAAATGGCACCAACTGAACTAGCATTCTGCTAGTCATTGTACAGGTGTTGTAAATTAAAGTGGACAACCTCTGTGCAGCAGAGTTTCCAACAGAATATCAGAAACTGTGAATAAGGACTGGTGCAACTGTTGGATTGTGAGATGCTGTCCTGTTCCTGCTCTGGATCGCTGCTTTGTACCAGTTAGAGGGAGCTGCAGTGCATTTGATAAGAGCAACCATGCGGCCATCTTATTGGGGTTGGGATATGTGTACAGTTGAGTTAGAGTTAAAGTTAGGATTTTACTGGGATTTTTCTTTGTGTCATGTCATGTGACAAATAAATGATTGATTGAGACCAGCAGGCAGCAGTAGTCTGAATTCATCATTAAAAATGGGAAGCCGGAAGACCGACAGGACGGATTCAAGACTCTAGTTAGCCAGTTAGCATGTTAACAACCCAATACGATGTTGAAAGAAGAAAGGATTTACTGTGTGCTAGCGAGCAATGACAAAAGCAGTTATAAAATGTTTCTGCTTAAGAGCTCAAAAGATAACTTTGCCTAGCATTATACGTTTGTTTCAATCTCACGTCCTCTTGACTTTAGTGGTTTGTTTCCTTTCCTCACTTCTGTGTCTTTTCTACACTGAGCTAAACTGCCAATCAGTGCAATTTCTCTTACCAATGGGCTCTGAGGGGCTCTGCCAGCTCTAACACTGATTCAGCAAGCTAAATCTGCCAAAGAATCATGCGACAAGGGTCGACAAAGGCCGACAAAGGCCAACAAGTGCCAACGGCGCATGACACACTGCAAAAACCAGAGCGACAGACCCTCACTGACAGCCCGACACTGATCACCTGCTGATCTCAGCTGGTCTCTTAGGGCCCTTAGAGGTGTTTTCCCCTGTTAGTGGTGTAATGCTAAGCTAAGCTAATCAGCTGCTGGCTGTAGCTTCATATTTAGCATACAGAAATGAGAGTGGTATTGATTCAACTCTCGACAAGAAAGCATTTCCCAAAATGTGGAACTATTCCTTTAAACTGAGCATCAGAACTGTTGGTCTTCTTGTCGTCACTGTCTGAATAAAAGCAGGCAGAGCAGAGCAGAGAGGGTGAACTATGCGCACAGTTTAAATCTGACTTGAAGTTGGTGTGGTGTGACATCACTGTCTGGCAGCGGCAAAGAACAGAAATGCCTCTATAAATCTGGGGAAATGCCAGGAGAAGAGCAGATTATGGGGCCATAACACAAGCCCGTCAGTGCATTTAAGTGTTAATTATTCATTTTTTTCTCCCCTCATAAATTTTAACTGCTAGCTTTTGTGATTAAAACAAAACATCTCCACGAGAGTATCCTTTGGGAACTGGCATCCTTTAAGCCCTTTAAAGAATAGTGAATAATGATGGTGCTCTCATAAAAACGATCCCTGGAGGATCCTGTCTATTTTTTACTCCTCATTCTGCAGATGAGCCGTTGTGCTTAAGTGAAGTCCATTTGTGCCTGGGAAGA
Organism: Epinephelus moara; assembly: GCF_006386435.1. NCBI lineage: Eukaryota > Metazoa > Chordata > Actinopteri > Perciformes > Serranidae > Epinephelus > Epinephelus moara. Next base: position 17,735,529 of record NC_065524.1, on the reverse strand, counting down.
GCGAACAAACAATCACTGTAAGAAATACACAACAACTGAACTGTACGCAGTAATAAAATATGCTATAGCCTCTGGGAGCTCTAATTGCCTAATGATCAAGTTAGTGTGCATTATATGGGCTCTATCAGGTGAAGGTGTATAGACAGCAATTTCCTCTTAATTCATTTAGAGGATGGTTAATTTGATGGCTATTCAAAGACGGTAATAATCTACTTATCCTTCACACAGCTAATCTCCAACAAATAACCCCCCTCCCATCTCTTTCTAACACACACACACACACACACACACACACACACACACACACACACGCACACACACACACACACGCTGCTTAATCAGGGGAAAAACATGACAAATTTTTACCACTTGATTAGCAGATCGGATATGCGTGTCCTTACATAATTTTTGGATTGTGTTCACAGCCAGACTGCTGAATCAGAGATGACCAAATGTTTGCCTCTCTGTCCATCCCTATCTGCCACTAGATGTCACAATATTAACACCAGGCAATACGACCTCACCCAGCACCAAAATACCCAGCCCTGAATCATCAGTATTGTTACATAAATGCTGCTGAAGGTAAAACACTGTGGATCTTGCTCTCTTTCCTAAAGGCATACCTCCTACCTTTTTTTTCCCTCTCCCCCCTGTCTCTGCCTTCCTCTTGAGCCAGCAAGATTCTCCTTTAACTGCCAGACACAGACTGGCCTGAACAAAAAATAATATGAGCTGGCAAAGAATTTCCTCAAGATATTGTTAAATGTAATTAAGCAATAACGCTGGCACAGGAACACTGCGATGACCCCAGTGTGTAGGTTATTATACATCCAAGAAAAAGTATATCAAATCAGGCCCCTGCATTATCTGCAGCCTAAAGATTTCATGTCAGTCGCCTGAATGTGGCTTTGATGACTGACCCCAGGGAGTTAAAACATCTGACACAAACAGGAAGATGCTGATTCTCTTCTGAAGCGGACAACTACTAATTAAAACTATGCCATGGAAGGATCTTTGTGGATTAAGCTTGCATGTGATAAGACATATTCCCTTTTGAAAGCATGCAGAAAAAAGAGGCAGAGGGTCCTTTTTTGTCCACATGGATTTCAGTCGAGGCTACCCTGCACTGAATTCCATGTGGACATTACGGCTCTTCCTCAGAACTTGGCCACATTTCCATAACTTTTATTTTCCACGCCTGTGCCTGGGTTTGTACTGACCCCGCGTGTCCTTTGGGATCTTTGATTATTCGTAGACTGAGACCTGAATGCAAAAACAGTTTCTTTTGATTGAGAGGCTGCACAGAATTACATGGGAGGCAAAGTGGACAGTTTCAAGGTCCTTTTTTTTTTGCAGGAAGATGTTGATGTAACCCCTTTTGCCTATTCAGGAGATTAATACCAGGGGTGACAGCTTTGAAGACGGGATCACTGCTGGATAGAAATCTCAATCATCTCAGTCATGACATGTGCACCACGCTGTAATGTATGAATGTTTGAGTGTCTCATGGTAAAAGAAGTAGTTCAAATACAGCACATTGTGATGTATGTGTCCTAGTTTGAAGGTCTGGCAGTATGCGTGATGTGCTGTTTGTGTGACGGTGAGCATCCAGCCCATGGCAGCCAAATGTTGGTAACCTAATTTCACTTTTTGATTTTCACAGTTGATGTGTTGGTCAGGAAATAGCTACAATGCTGCTGCTGCTGTGTGCCTGAGGGACAATATTAAAGCTCCTCATATCAAACTATAATATAATACTGTTGGCTGTCATTTGTTTTGTGGAAAAATATGACTTGATTTGATGTTTTTATTATTATTATTATTATTATTCAGTTTTACTGATGTTATGTCACTTTCTGTGGAGACCAGAGGTGGAAGAAGTGTTTGGGTCCTTTTCTTATATAAAAAGGTAAGAAATGTTTGCATTGGGCGTTCATGCAAACCATGGGCATGTTACATTTGTACATTATTTTGTAGCGGGTACACTGAAACATTGCATTTGTTAACAACACTGTGGTGAAGGCATGGGAAGGTTTATTTACAAAAAAACTCTTAGTTATGGCTATCAAAAGATAATGTTTCAGCTTAAAACACCCAGGTTTGGTGGTACCAAAGCTGCTGAAAAAGCAGTTAGAGATCGACAAAATACACCCAGGTTTGATGGCTCAAATGTTGCTGGGAAATGCTGTGTTGTGTCTGTGAAAAACACCCAGGTTCCATGGCTGATACGCTGCTGAGATACACTGTGATGTGTTGGTAAAAAAAACCCAGGTTTGGTGTTCTGCAGCTTGCATCTCGCCTAGATGACACACCATCCACCATTCACTCCAACTCGCCATTACAAAGACAGCTTATATTTTATGTCACTTTAGAAATTTTGATATATGATATACAGCATGTTATTATATTACATGAGTCGCATTTCACTGTTGTAGGTGGAACTATTTACCTACTGTATATTAAAGGTCCAGTGTGTAGAAAAATTGGGATGCATGTTGCAGTATTTTTAGGAATGACATTGTAGGAGCAAAGAAAAGTTATAAAAATAGTTGATGCTGTCTCGGATTCAGAGCCTATTATTATTGAGCATTAATTGTTTCCCATATTTGCGATGGATGCTATTTGTGATTGCTGATGATCAGCCGTTGCTGCCACTCGAAGCAGCGCTGAAGGACAGTCCTCGTGAGCTGCTCTCCTCCTGCTCTCTCTGCCCAGTTAGGACAAGCTAACACAGTAGCAGCGGCTAACACCAGGCTGTTCTAACGATCTCATGCTGTCACCAAAACGGCTTGACCCTGTCATTAAAACCATTAATTACTGTTGGGAAATGTTAGCCGACTGCAACATCCAGGAGGGACTGAGAATTGTATTTTTATTAACTCAGAATGAGCTGTTTATATCAGAGCAGATCCTCTTCCATGGAGTCTGCCATATTGTTCTACAGCAGGCCAGAATGGACAAACCAAACTCTGACTCTATAGTGCCATTCATGATCTTGCATTTTTGCGTTGGCCACTGTATGGGAGACATTTGAATTCTGCAACCTCACGGCTAGATGCCACTAAATCCTACTCACAGGACCTTTAAGAAGGGTAGGTTGTGCCAGTGGTTCCCAACCCAGGAGTGTGGCCTCTTTCAATGAGTCACGTGATAAATTTGAAGAAATGTGAAATTATTAATGGGCATGGAATAATAATAAGAAAAAAAACAACATTCTGCTCGATGCAGTCTCACTCCAAAGTCGTCAAATACTGGTGTTTGGGCAGTGATTTCTGGCATCAGACCATGAAAAAAAAGCTCTCCTTTCATGCTGGCATGATAAGCAGCCAGTCACCGTATTGTGTAACACTGCCCGGCAGCAACAGGGGGAAACACGACTGGACAACCATGTAAGCCCAGGGGGTCTAAGTAGGGTGGATGGAAGAGCTAGTGGATGGGTCCAACAGCCACCAAATTTCACCTGGGAGGCCGATGTTCTTTTTTCCAAAACCCAACCACATGCTTTTATTGCCTAAACCCAACCACATGAGTGTGTTGGCAAAACTTAAATACATTGGTTCGTTGTAGAAGGAAAAAAACATCAATTCACGGTGTTGTATTAACAAAGTGCATTTATTTTTAAAGAGACTGTATGCAAATGCTACATTTCCTGTGGAAACGGAAGTGTATTTTAACAGACAATGCATATACCAGGCATGGCGTCCCAGAACGTCAACAACTTACCAAGGGTACCTTGCACGTCGTATCTAGACGTGGAAAGTCCATGTCCAAAGATCGATATGTGACGAGGTCAGAGTGAGAATGCAATGTTTGCTACACAAATTCATTTTAGTTTATTAGATTTTTTTTAATTATTTTTTTTTTTTTGTAAAAAAAAATTTTTTGAAAAGTTTTACCTTTTTGGGCCTTGAACTGCAAACAACTCATAAATATCTGAAACTTGATATCATCTACACACTGCTGGAATCACAAGCCAAAAAGGCTGGTTTAATCTTTAACACTGCACTCTACTTTTACAAGCTTATCATTTTTTTTTTGATTATTATTAATAACCAATTAAACTATTTATTATAGATCTCAGATTAATGTGGTTGAGTAAAAATCATTCCCTCTAATATGAAGTGGAGTAGAAGTAAAAAGCAAATGGAAGTAAGTACTAAAATGCCATTTGACAATTACAGGTGTTGTAAAATGTTTCGTCTAATGAAGTTCAGCATCTGTAATCTTCTCTAACCTTTTAAATCTCCTCACAGTTTCTTAAAGAACATAGATATCTATTTTACTGAGGTAAACAAAGAAATGCTAATTTCCTTTGTCACAGATAAAGTCAGTGCATAATTCTTCTATTCTTATCAACCAAACACAAAATACATGTAAATTGTTCTTGTGACAGAAAATAACTCCATAATTTTGTCTCCCTTGAGCACCTTTTGCATTTGTGATTATGCTTATTTGTATCACTTGCTGCAATATAATACAACACTCATATGTAAAGCTTTATTAAAGGTGCATAATTTGTTTACATTTAAAGCAGTTGTGCTCGGTATCTGTGACAGACTGCAAATTTCATCTGTCGCAGATGTTCTGACGCATATATGTGATGCTTATGTTTATAAATACTTGGGTAATTAATTACATAACATAGATAATGCATTATTACTTGAGCATATTCTACAGTTCACTTAGCAGTACAGGTCAACTGAACTGGCTCTAATTTTAATGTCTGTATTACTAATGGAAAAGAATTCTCCATGATATAGCATTTTAAATGGACCTGACCGAATAGTAAATGAACCACATCCATCTTTGTGACACTGCATCGCAGGGTACTTTCCTCCAGAATCATCTCTAGATGACCTTGCTATTTAAAGTTTTTTTGTTGATGTGCCTGTCTTACACCTGGAGGTGGGTTCATTTAATCACCAGTGATTTTGAAAGAGAGATAAAAACAGCTTGTGTTATTTCTTTCGTCTGTATGACGCTGATACAGTAACACACTGACAAATAGCGTTAAAAAAGCCATTTATAGAAGTAAAACATTTTCTCATTCACAGATCATATATTTAGCAGCATTTTGTGCACTGGTTAACAGCATAAGACGTGGGCTTACTGGATGCTTCTGTTGCCATACTGATGTTTGAGCTGTACCTGCATCATCATCATCATCATAAATATGACAGTTTATGAAAGAAAAAAACAAGCCTGCTTAACATAAACTGGACAGTGTAAGGTACCCTGAATGAGTTGGAGATTCTTGTCCCTCTGCAGGCCCTCACACTTTATGCAGAATGTCAGAAACTCCAGATTCACTAGTTTGGTTTTCCCTCTCCTGTGTAACTCAGTTCATTTTGACTTACTCCTTCCAAATGCTCCTTAAATGTAACCTTTACACCACCCCTTTCTGATTCTGTGCAGCCCAGATTATTTTTGTCATCTTTGTGACCATACGTCAGGTGCAATGAACAGGTCTCAGCACATTCACTAAATCAGATTCTGAAGGCTGCGGTCTTGTACACGAGGTTACATGGATTTTTTTTTTCCCTTTTTCGTTACTGAAAATGTTAATGTGTCAGCAGAGCTGTGCCTCCCAGAAATTATGTTTATATACAGCTATTTTAACACAGAAAATACAGTATGTTTGAGGGAAATGTAATATTTTCTATTGCCATAATAAGGAAATGTGGCTAATTCATGTGCCCATAGTGACTTCACCATTAAATTACTACCTTTAATTATAATTTAACCAAAATCATGGACTTATGTTCCCTAACCTTGACCAAAGTGGTTTTGTTGGCCCAACATCACCACAGAAAGGAGTCTGGACGCAAGTTTTGGATTCTGGTGTCACAGTCCTGCATTTTGTATGTCCACCATGTACTCCACAAACTCCCTGTGATTGCAGTGCCATGCATAAATGTAGCATTTCACTCACTCAAACAAACATTTTTCCACTCTTTTATTGTCCAATTTTGGTGAGTCTGTGCAAATTGTAGCCTCAGTTTCCTGTTGTTATCTGACAGGAGTGGCACCCAGTGTGATCTTCTGCTGCTGTAGCCCATCTGCTTCAGGTTTGACGTGTTGTTGGTTCAGAGATGGTCTTCTGCAGACCTTGGTTGTAATGACTGGTTATTTGCCTTTCTATCATCTTGAACCAGTCTGGCCATTCTCCTCTGACCTCTGGCATCAACAAGACATTTTCACTCAAAGAACTGCTCGCTGGATATTTTCTCTTTTTCAGACCATCCTCTGTAAACCCTAGAGATGGTTGTGCGTAAAAATCCCAGTAGATCAGCAGTTTCTGAAATACTCAGACCAGCCCTTCTGGCACCAAAAATCATGTCACGTGAAACCACTTAAACCACCTTTCTTTCCCATTCTGATGCTTAGTTTGAACTTCAGCAGGTCGTCTTCACAATTACTACATGCCTAAATGCATTGAGTTGCTGCCATATGAACAGCTAATTAGCTATTTGCGTTAATGAGCAGTTGAACAGGTGTCCCATATAAATTGGCCGGTGAGTGTATGTTAGTTCTTTGTTCCATACGGCTCCACTGTTGTCCAAAAGATATATTTAATACTATATGACACATCAGTGAGCCCCACTGTCGCACTGGATGCCATGTTCCTTTATTATGATGAACATGGACAGTGTAGTTTGTTCTGAGTCAACTCCATAAACACTGTCCTGGTACCATAAATGCTTATGATAAATTACCTACAGTATGTATTAATCCGCAGCTGAAAATAGTCCTGGGCAATTCTTACAATTTGTTTAAAGTTTCATAAAAACTACAGTGCCCAGCTGTTAAGGGAACATAATAAGCATTTTAAATATTGTATATTTGTGCTTAGTTTTTATAGACATACACCTTAAATTGGAACTAATAGGCTACCACAGATTAGTAGGGATGTCTCAATTTCAGATGAACGCATTGTTGGTTTTGTTTATTTTTATTGGGATTTCTTTTACAACAGGAGAAAAAAAAAGAATTAACACTCTTCAATTATTAAAAACAAATCTGTACAAATTATAACATTTCATCTCTGCCTATCTCTCACCTCTCGATAATGTTAAGGTGATCTATCGGTTATATGTGCTGCTATCTTAAAAGGACACATACTGCAGCGTATGTCAAGAACAGAGGGAGTTGCTGAGGTTCATTACTGAATCCAATTATTTTCCAGAAGCCCAAAACAACCTGAATGTTGTTGATAGATACATGTATATTCCACATAAATATTCATGCTTTTAATAAGCAATATCCCCCTTGAGCAACTAACAAATTATGAGATATCCACTCAAATTCTAAAAAGGCCTCAAAATGTTTTTCTATCACTTACCCAGAACATAACAGGTTTCCACAAGAGACACTTGTCCTGAAGGGACAAAAACTGTGATATTCTCCCTCAGCCGCTATACTTTGAAAGACCTTGTTTTGGTTAGTTTGGTATCAAAATGCAAAGAAGCCTCAGAGACAGAGCTGTAAATAGTTGACATTAAAAGACTATTTTTTTAGAAACAGAGTTTGGCTCACACAGACTTTGTAAATAAGCAGAGCGGGTAAAATCATATTAATTTAAAGGGACGATTCGCCCTTAAATTAAGAATACATATTTTTCCTTTTACCTGTCGTGCTATTTATCAAGATTGTTTTGTTGTGAGCTGCTGACTGTTGGAGATATCGGCTGTAGAGATGTCTGCCTTCTTTCATACATAATGGAACTACATGGCACTCTGCTTGTGGTGCTCAAAGCATCTAAAATGATATTTGAAAAACTCAACAGCAATGACTCTTTCCAGAAATCATGACCAGGATACTTGTTGTGAGCAGTTTCATGTAGGAACTTACATCTCATCCAAGGAGGACGTCATTAATGTTAGCACTTTCATGACCACAAGCCTCTCATTCATGAGGAGATGTATGTTTCCTTCTGTGCAGTGATATGGTTGGTGGGTGTAGTTCAGTAGAAAGAAAATAGTTCCTACATGAAACTGCTCACAACTAGGTCTGTGGATTATCTTGAGTAACCAGGTCATGATTTCTTGAAAGAGACATTGCTGTTGAGTATTCTAAATGTATTTTCTGGTGCTTTTAGCATGACAAGCTGAGTGCCATCTAGTTCCATTATATTGAAGGGAGGGCAGACATCTCTACAGCTGTTATCTCCAACACTCGGTAACTCACAACAAAACAGTCTAGACTGATAAATAGCACTGCAGGTAAAAGGAAAAATAAGTGTTTCTGATTTGGGGGTGAACTGCCCCTTTAAACTTTGCAGGTACATAATATCAGGGTGCCTATACTGGAGATTATAATTATCATAAAGATAGTATTTATCACAGGATTCTTGAAGCAGAAGGAGAGAATAATGATCTGCTAAATTAGGAAGTAAATCCTATGTAAAGATGCTGCCTGGATGCTGCATGTTCTGTATGAATGATCAAATGCACACGTGACAATACACACTAATGGTCACCTGGTTTTCATAAGAATATGGCTGGGAAGACAGAGTGAGTTTGGGGACCTTTCGTCTCATAATGGATGGTACATTTTGATAAAAGTTCTTTTAGTAGTTTAAATAAATATGGGTTTCTGATGAATGGACTTGCATATGAATTTCTGCCCCACGATTTGTTAAAAAAAAAAGTGTCATTTCCACTCATCGCCAGCCATGACAATATAACCCTCTTTTTCTCTCTCCCTGCTCATTTCTGGGCACTGCACATAGAATGACTGAATCTCCACTCTTCACAGAATACTGATCAATGCCAGTCTGACAATTTTACAATGTGTTCTGGTTCAGTGGATCACAGGTAATGGGAGATCCTGAAGCACCAGTTGTCGAAGGAGTGTGGGGCGCAATTTTCAGATTTTCGTGTGATGAACTGCTTTTCCCCTTTATGATAAATTTATTTTAAAGGATATGAAACTGCAGGTCAGAACACTGGGTCAGATACTACTCAGCTGGACATTCATGACCACACCAGGGCTAGAACCTGTACTGTCGATGTTTTTTGCATCTAACTTGATGCAAAAAAAACCAAATGACAAGCGGCTCCAGCTGTTCCACTTTTCCATATTTTGATGTGATTAATGACATGTTAGGGCACGTTAATCGGAGTGTGCAGGGCTGCATGTAAACAGGAGTATTAGCGGAATAATCATTTTCATTAGACATGTAAACAACTTAGTAGGAATATTGTCTTTTTCGTAATAAGGGCAAACAACTCAGTATTTTGTGCATGTTAACAAACTCGCTGATGACTAGACAGCCTTTTACTACTTGCTGAATGTTCAGGCTACGACTTAGGATTCGATGGTTATACCCACACTAAATTATATGACACAAGTTGTAATAAAACTAAAATACCAAGCAAGTCAAGGTATGCTTAAAATATCTTCTCTGTCACTATGCATTATGATTTTGTCCTTCTCCTGCAGTGATGAAATACAGGGGGTAGACAAAATAACATTGCCATACATACATCACGTTAAAGGTCTTGTGCTTTAAAGTAATTTAATCACACTTACGGGCACTGCTACACAGGTGATGGTCTTATTGCCAATCAGTCAAACATTTGACAGCTATAAAAGAGGTCTGACAATCAGCGTTTTGATGTGAGTTACAAAACACCAGCAGAGCTCTAATGAGGGCAAATCATTTCTGTGGAAACTGCAAAAATCAGAGTTATTTAATATGTCAAGGTAAACAAATATCAAATAACCTCACTCATGCAAACACATTTGTACCCAGCGTAAGTGTAGGTGTAAATGATAAAATATTCTCTTTACTATGTCTCCATATTTAAAAAAAGATCATAGTTCACACAGAGATATTTCAGAGTGACCCTGCCTTGAACTCAGATTGAAGCATATGGTTCAACCCTCAATTATGCATGGCTAAATCTTCCTTCTTTTAGAGGGAATGAGCACAGAGTGTTATTTTGGTATAAGGTGACCTCTTTAGCAGAGATAACATTTGATGAGCATCAGGAAGACTTTGGTCTGTAAATGTGAGAGCCCCTAATTTTATTTCCCTCCCATTGATGTTTTAATTTTGACAAAGGTCACATAACTTCAACTTCCTCGTAGATGTTTTTTTTTTTTTTTAAAGTGTCATAGCTATTTTGAAATACCTACTGTGTGACAGACTGATTTAAATATCTCCTTTTCAGATTTGCAGATGAAGAGTGGGCTGGCATCCTTTGAAATTCTGCAGCAATGTCAAGGGAATTTGTACCAGACTCATCCAATTCAAGATTTGAATAGAATGCATTGAATAGCTTCAGCAATCCACTGGGCAAACGCTTAAAGACGCTTCAGAGTGCTGGAGGATGGTGCCGCAAAAGCTCTATAATTAGTGTGCTACATCCAGCTATGTAGAGTAATACATTGCTGGATCTCAAGGCAATATAAATACAGACCAGTGGTGAACAAGTAAAGGTTCAAGGCAACTTTATTTGTGGTGACCAATATCACAAACACCACAATATCTCAACGGACTTTTCATACCAGCACTAAGAATAGTCGCTGACCCAGCTCAATGTTTCCTCATACAACAGTTCTTATGATATCCTACAAAAATGTTCACACAACAGTTGGTATGATATCCTAAGAATTTGCACCCTATGAATGATACTATGTTTTTAAAGCAAAGTTCTGTACTTAACGTAAAGTTAATGTGGTTAAATTTAGGAAATGAACCAAGGTGGCGGTGTACCTTACAATAACTGAAAGTTCACTCAAAGTTCACACGGTTCCGGAAAAAAGTCTTCTAGGGAAAGTCCTGGAGGAAAGTCCTATGTTTTGTGACCCATCCAGTACTCCAACATGCCTCCTTCTTTACTCCCATCAGCACATTGGCTATGGGGCTGCAGCCTTCCCAAATGAGTGGGTTATACTGGCTCATGATTACGTAGGATATGCATGAATTTTGGTGCATTATTTTTTGTAGGGAAAACAGCAAAAGCAGTCTAAGAGCAGTAGAAAAAAAAATACCCCAAAATTAACAAAAGTAATGGCCTTTGCACACCGAGTCCATATTTTTCTCTTGAAACTGACATATATAAATAAAATATAAAAATATATACAACCTCATGATGTGTCAATCACACTTGACTTTTCTTTTTGGAACAGGTTTAATTTCCTGGTTCTTTTGTATCCATCAAAAGCCTTTAGAGAGTTATTTGACAAAGAGGCAATGAAGAAAATGTAGTGTAACCTGCAAACAGTGGTGTAGTGGTAGTTGATGAGGTGAGTGTACTACCAGGTGGATGGGTAGGTTGCAAAGGAGGAAGTGGTGTACTCTCCTATATATTCCAATGGCTTTTTGGCTAATAGGTGGGTATATTGTTTATGGCCAGTAAAAGAGGCGGGTATACCCCGTATACCTGTGTATACCCTCTACTTCACCTCTGCCAGCAGGACACATACATACATAACAAGAGAGAGGACCAGGGCAGAGATGGACAGCAGGCCAGCAAGAATAGAAAGTGGAACTATATGGAAGACAGATCCTTCTTGAAATCTTCCATGACAAAGAAAAGGGAACGTTAGCCTATCCAGAAATGCACAACAATGATGATATTTACAGCAAAGTGCAGTTTAAAAGCACAGTATCATTTCATTGCTCAGGCAGCCACAGTGCCAAATGCAAGATGTGGGCAGTGAGTGGCAACAGTTAGGAAGGTAACTTGGGTAGAGAAAAACAGGGAAACAAATGTGCCTGTCCATTTGGCCTCATATTGCAAATTTTGCAACCAACAGAACAATCAAACTCATCAGACTGTGTGTACAAGGTGTTCTGTGTGTAACAATTTTAGTGGATGATGGATTTTAAAAAATCTGTCAAAAAATACCGACTTGGTGTGCAAAGGCCTTAAATGTGAGAATTTTTTTTAGAAAGGCATTTCACACAGAGATGCCCCTTCAATTAACAGCTTTTTGGAAATCTCGACTAGAATTTGAAATAATGTGGGGTTTGGCTTTTGTCTCCCTCCTCTATACTATTGACAATTTCCATCTAAATCTAAAATATGTAAATCAGAATAAATTCCAGCACCACAATTAATTTATTTTTAAAAGTCCAGCGGGTCTTCCATTTAATTCCCAGTGTATCTAAACACGCCTGGTTGCCAGCTGTTTACATATTCAACAATGCACAATAATTTAGTCTCAACCAGTCTGTGCAGAACATCAGCCAGCCATGAATTAATTAAGGCTTTCTGCTCTGATAAGTACCAGCCAAGAAGAGAGGGTGAGTCTTTCAAGAGTGTGTAATCGTTAACTCTGTGCTAAAGTAAATTTCACTCATCGAGTTGGCCGTCTCAAGAATGCTTGAACTACTGGCAAAATATGCATGTCATGACTGATCGGAGAGCCCTGAATTGTGAATTTCAGCATAACTGGGATGTAGTTTTATTGCAAATATAAAGCATGTAAAATGAGATGTCTAGAGTTATTCAGATTAACTAAGACAAATATTCTTTTATTTCTAGGAATCTATGCTTGTCATTTACAGCTGTTAAAGGCTGCTACCCATAAAATAGCATCAGTGTCAAATCACATTTACTTGGTTTGCAAAGTAATGAGATAAAATAATGCCTAAAAACCAATTTCATCCCAGGTTAACTGAAATATTTTCTCCAACACTCTATTAAAAAATCTGGTTTGCATAATGGCACTATGAAAGCCATAGGCTATCTCAGTGGTCTTCCATTCATCGCGCGGAGGCACGGATGGTCATTTTAGAACAGCTTAATGTTCATGTCCAAAGTGCTCCTGCTTACTGCATGTTCATTAGCTAATGGTAGCAGCAGCAATATATAATTATCTGCAGTCAGTTGAATGGCTTTGGCGGAGGAACTACTGTACCGCTAACACATGATCCTTCAGCAGAAAGTGAATGAATTATACACTGTAGCTGTGTGTTTGCTATAGAGAGTGAGATAGAAGATATATGTCCATTCAATATGAGGCTGTAGCCAGCAGCCACGTAGCTTAGCAAAGCATAAAGACTGGAAACAGGTAGACTGGGTCTGTCCAAAGGTAAGAAAACTAGCAACTCTAAAGCTTAAATGAGATATGACATTTCAGTGAGCTTTCGAGGTGATGATTTTGTCACTTTGTTGGTGAATTTTGTCACCGTCAGACAAAGCCAGGCTAGCTGTTTCGCTCTGCTTCCAGTCTTTATGCTAAGCTAAGCTAACCAGCTGTTGTCTGAGTATATCAATCTTTTCATCTAATTCTGGGGAAGAGCGCGGGTATGCATACATCCCAAACTATTGCTTTGATGATTTATTAAATTTTTTTGGTCTTATTTTCATCGGTTGAACTGCCATTACTAAAAAAAAAAACTGTATTCACTAAATTAATTGATGAGATGGGACTTGCTAAACTAGAACTAGAACTATACCATCACCAGAGTTTCACAATGGATGCCCAAGATTAGTGTCACCAATTCAGTATCTGACCAAATGTCTCCCTTTATGGCATTGAACAATGACCAGAAAATGTTTTAGTCAGAACATTATGATGTCACAGTGAAACTGACCTTTGACCTTTTGGATTTAGAAATTCATCACTTAACCTTTTTTTCTATTAAATATTTGTGTGGAATTTTGTCATGATTAATGTATGAATTCTTGTGTTACGGCAAAAAACATGTTTTGTGAGGTCACAGTGACCTTTGACGTTTGACCACAAATTGTAATCAGTGCATTCATGAATCCATGTGGACATTTGTGCCAAATTTGAGAAAAATTCCGTCAAGACCTTCTTGAGATTTTGCGTACGCAAGAATGGGATGGACAACCCGAAAAAATATTGCCTCTGGCTACTACTGTCGCTGGCACAGAGGCATTAAAAGATGTTGTTCTGTTGGAGACTGCTGTTTGACCCTGACTTGGCTAGGTCTCACTTGCAAAAAAAAAATGTAAGCCTCAGTGTGACTTCCTAAATAAATAAAAGTTACATACATACATGTATATATGTCAGACAAGGCAAGACACATCAGCATAGAGTCATACAAATTTAATCTAACACACAGGTTGGCCAGGCAAACTGTTAGTCTAAACACACACAGGTTTCCTGTGTAATGAAGGATTATGACCACCATTTTGGGTTGTTATACCTCTAAATAAAGAGGTTTGGATAATCAGGCAAGACTGCGTGCTTTTTATGACCTGTCTCATCATCTCACTCCTCCTGTTTCCTGCCACTTCATCCCATATTTTATAAAAATCGATAATGTGGCCAAGGATGTGAAAATGAGACCCGAGTTGCAATAAAGGTAAATGATTCTCTCAGTAACCACACTAACTGTTGTCACAGATGGTGCCTGTGAACCGAGGGGTTTTCTGTATGAAAATGAGCAGCTCTTTCCAAATGATTACTTTTAATGCAAGGCTTTTTTCAACAGCATGTAAACTGTTTGGAACGTACACTGGAGCTGTAAGTTCCTAATGCTTTGATGCTGTGATCACTGTGCAAACAATGAATTCAAAAGGGTATCAGTATCCACGCACGTGCCCGTGCTCTCTCTCTCTCTCTCTCTCTCTCTCTCTCTCTCTCTCTCTCTCTCTCTGTCTCTGTCTATGTGTGTGTGTGTGTTGGAGGGGGTTGCAACTCAAACAGAAGCCACTTTAATCTCTGTCCTTGAGAGTAATCTTGCCTGTGTGCAAAATGGCTCACTTTATCAACTTGGTGGCAGCCTGCCCTGCCTAGAGTCTGGAGGCAGCAGAAGCAGCAGCAGTAGCAGCAGCGATGCTTTCCTCATGACAGCTGAGAGAGAGCAACCAGACGATCACCTTCTCTAGAGGCCCACTGTGTGCTGAGGAAGGACACGGAAGACACTATTTGGGTTTTACTACCACTGATCCAACTCGGATCTATCATATGAATGACTCGGATCTATAGAAATCATTTAGTCATGGTTACATGTTATACTGTGATATGTTTGGGGTGGCAAAATGTTGAGAAATATCACTTATTGCTGAGAGTTAGGTAAAGAGATTTATACCACAGACGTCTGTTTGGTAAATATGAAGCTTAAACAAGGGGGTTGTTAACTTAGCATTAAGACTGGAAACATGTTCTGCCCAAAGATTAAAAATTCCTCTACCAGCACCTCTAAAGCTCATCATGCATTCAAAAGTTAAAAAAAAGTAGTTTATAAAGACCATGCTAATCTATTATACAAGCCTTATATGTAATACACACACAGAATATGTGGTATCGATCTTCTCATTGAACTTAAACTAGTCAAACTATTTGTCTAAGCAAAGCAACTGTGTTATTGTAAATTCATTTTCTGAATAATATACTGTTCAAACCATAGACTGTACATGCAGTGTAGGTCATAAGCCCTGCCCCCTCCATGTTAGCGGATTGGACATGAACCAAACTAAAAGATCGAAAGTACACACTGATGTATGTATGTTAGTTTAGTTTGATTTTAATTAGTTATTTGATGCTATAAAAAGGGGGTTTGACATCATGATTGACAGCTGTGTAGGACAATTGGTGTGCTCGTGATCAATGGCACTACTTACCATTAGTCAGATGGGTGGATAGGGAGCTCTGTACCACAGAGATCGCTACTGCATAGGCTCTGGCTCCATATGACATCACCAGCACAAAATTGCAGCAGCCATATCTAGGATATTTTGGCTTCATTTTTTTTATATAATTCAAATCTTTATTTATCTGTTCAGTCAAATCTGAACACTCGAACAGTTCTGTTTTTGCATCTCAACATATCCACAGGCACCTGTTAGCTACACATTCTTAGACCCAAAATAGTAATTTAGCAAACACAGCGGTACAACTAAACATTACATCATTACAGTGCAACAGACATCTTACAAACAAAAAGCCTGCCCATGGCCTCTTAAAGTATCCAGCTTCATTGCTGAGCCTAACTAACATGTGGTGGTGTGACATCATTTCTAACATAGATTCCCTCCATTTTCAAAATCTGGAAGTGATGCACTCTTCCTCAATATGAGGAATCGGATCACTCGAGCAGCTGTGACAACCCCTACATTTATCACAACAAGGTCATATTTTGATACATTTGGCATCTCTGTTTGGTCCCCCATAAGGCATAGCCTTGGTGATTTAGGTACCGCTGTACCCAGCCACTTATGTGATCCATTACTTTTTCCCAACATGGGTTAACCAGTTTACATTCCCAGATTACATGTAGAAGTGTTCCTGTTTCTGTCTGACATTTTCAACATAAATTTGGCTTCATTTTTGTACAGTGGAATGAATTGGAGATGTGTCGTCATCTTTATATTAAGTCACTGGTTTGAATATAAATCCTAGCAATATGATCATCTGTGAAATGTATTCATCTAGATTAATACTGTAAGACATAACTCACCTTTTTTCTGGCATGTCATCATTTAATGGCTCCCTGTAAACACAACACAGTAATTTTCTCTTTGCTTTCACCCAACTTTAAAACAATGTCTGTGCTTTCTTCAGATCTTGAGAACCTGCCTGAGGGCAATAAACAACTGTTTGCTGCATTGCTCCTGACCAGCCGGCCCTCTCAGCCCTCAGCACCTACCTACAGCATGATGACTATGCCTCGGCTGCTTCTGTGTAGGTTTAAATATGTTATCTCACAGTCATTTGCATTTTTCTTGCCACAGCTATCTGAATGTACATACTCTCATTTCCATTTTTATTTTTAATTAGAAGAAGACACTTTTTTTATTTTAATGTTTCTGGAATGTTGTTTTGAAATGACCACATTTTTATGGGTGTATTTTTCTACATACTCTGCCCTTATGAGACAAAAGCATTTGAAATCCAAATAATGTTGTGTTTATGCCTTTAAAAATGAAGACTGCATTAATATGGTCTAATTTGCCTGCAGCTTAGGCTAGTCATTAGCCTCTCTGTGTCTTACACTGTGAGGCTAAATTGGGTTAAGGAAAACACACACACAACCAGGTTGGAAAACAGTGGAGGGCAGCCTTTAAATCAGGTCATCACCAAGGCAGAGTGTGTGTAAGATGTGCCTTTGGAGCAGATTGCACTCCGCTGGCCTGTATCCCATAACAACCACCTTCCAAAGGCAGCGGTCAAGAGCTCAGCACGGACACCCCTGTGGTCACCCTTCATAACCCCTTTTTGAGGTTAAAAGAGGGTTTGATCAAGGGATCTGCCACCCCACCAACCCGCGGTCAGGCACAGACTGTGTGCTTCTTCATGTCTGGAGCTCCCAACGGGTCCTTTTTGAAGACTGATCCCAATTACACAACACTGAAGCTGCAAAGTCGGAACGTAGCTCCATACAGGATCTAAGCTTTTTTCTGTATGTTCTGAACCCTGCTGTGATTGCATCAGTATTTAAATGTGAGGCAACATTATACCAACCCTATGATTTATCCATGAAGAAATCCAAGAGTTCCCGAGCAGGGAGTGAATCATATTCAGTATTGTAATCAATTGCAAGACATACTACTTCTTGCCCCTCACGATTTGCTCAGTGCCTTCCTGGTGTAATATTACAGTAAGATAGCATTAATAACGTGCTACAAATCAGTAAATGTCACACTAAATCCCAAATTTAGAGAGCAAACGAGTTTCAGAGACAGTCAGGATGACATTCATCTGGTGTTTATTTAGCCGAGGCTATTTGTGGGTTTCATGGCTGTGTCTCGCAGCCTCTGGTGAATGGAAGTGTGTGAGTGTTGGAGGAACAATCAAGGGACTGTTCGAGGCTTCAACATCTGTTCTGAACAAATCAAAGTCACCATTACTGCTGCGCACTGTTTACAATAGCTTTGCTCCTTCTGCAGTATGGAGCGGGTGTGTTAGCGCTCACAGACACTTTGATCCAGATGTGATACATTCATTTTAATAGTCAGAAACTCCTAATGTGTAAATGTATTATATATTTTTAATGGTATTGTTTAGTTCCCTCTGTATGCACTTGTTTCTGCTGTGAAAATTGCCCACCCTCGCTGTTACAGTGATTTTTTCATTTTTCTTTGTCATGCCAGAGAGGGATGACTGTTGTTACAAGTCAGCTCATCAGATAGAAAATAAGGCAAAAACATGAATCTTGGTGGGCTTTCTGGGCATATTGAGCTTAAGAGCAGCGAGTCTGAAAAGCATTACTGGCTTAAGGACTGACTCATATCCAACTCCTCAGCGAGTCAAGCTGCCACAAAAAGCTGCCACAATCTTCCCACTTTGCTTTATGTTGCACAAAAGTCTTGCTGTATTGGTGTTTCTCTAAGCTGATTGTCTCATTCAGCCTCAAAAAATAAGAGAAATTATCAGTGATGCATTTCCCATTTTCAGCACGGTGACTGTGGTGTGATAATAGCAGTCTTCTAGCTCGCTCAGCCTCTTCAGACTGAGCAAATCACTGAACCAAAAACTGAAGGTACGCTGCACCTGAATGCTGCCTGAAAAACACCTTTAAGTCTGATGTGAGCTGTACACAAAGTAGAGAAAGCTACACGCCGTGGACCATGTGACTTGAACAGGAGTAATAGCTTCTTTGTGTACGATGTCATACATCATTGTGCTGTCCAGATGGAGGGCAAACAACTCAAAGCAGGACGACCAAGAGCACACAAATGCCTATGATTTGTACTGTTTACGGCTGTTCCAAACACTAAAGTTAAAGCATTGTGTTAAACATGCCTCAAATTGGACGCAATTGCAATGTGCTTTGACAACTTTTAGTCAAGACAAATTTTTAATGGCATTTCACAATACCTCTGTAAATGGTTGACCTTGTGCACTATAAAAAATAATCCACTGGTTCAACTTAAAAAATGAAGGTAACAATTTGCGCACATCTTTGTAAGTAGTTCCAGCCCTGCCATTATTGAGTCAATCCAATATTTTCTTATTTGAAAAACTTGAATAGTTTAGTACAACTGACATGATTTGTTTTGACCTAAAAAAGCTCAATTAAGTGAAACCAACATAATATTTATCCGAAAGTTGTGCTGATATTGAGTGATCAAATTATTTTATTTCAAAGTTCTGATCTTGTGTTAAAAACTTCCCAATATGATACGATGTCACAGTATTTGTAACCCTACTAGCATGTAGATTGATATTATAAAATTGGAAACAAACACGGGCTCCTGCCCATTCTGCCCTCGTGAAGGATGTGATGCACCACCTGCATTTGAATAGAACGATAAATATATTTATATGTTTTATTCGTAAATACTATATTTGTGTCTTTACATGTATGATAAACCACCTTTAAGGGTATTTTTTATTTTTGACTTGTAGAATATTTTTTTTATTTTTTTGCACTAGAAATTCTATCTTCACTTTTTTTACTACTGCCATGATTTGTTAATCATGTTTAAAACCCCAACAAAAAGAGTTGGATGAAAAAATATGTATATTTTTTTATTTAGATGTTCTAACTCATTTATTTTAATTTAATCCTACTCACAGATGCCAAAAATGTTTTTGATTTTGACCAACTTCTTACAATAAGTTAAACACAATAATGAAACAAACATAATTTTTTAATGCTGAAAAACATATTTATTTTAAGCATTACCCACTTACCCCATGAGTCATTTTTTTAAAAGAGTGTAGGTAGAAAATAGCAGCCGAAGTTAGTTAATGTTAGCTAGCAACGTTAGCATCAATGTGTCAACACCAGGCAAATTGGTCAAGTTGTGGGAAAAATCAATTTTCTCCATTTTTCTATGAATCACATCCAACATGAGTTTCAATTTTCTGATGATACCTACTGCCTGCAGGTTTGTCCAACTTTTTTATGTAGTCATGTTCCTCTATTTCCAATTCAAGCAGTATATGAATTTATTATTTTTTGCCCTCCATTTGAATTTTGCGCATCATAATGTAAAAAGTCAAGTGATTGCAAACAAGCTATTACACTATGCGCCTCACTGTGATTTCAGTTCAGTATACTTGCAGGAAAAAGTACCAGCACGGCAGCGACAGCGCTCTAATGGATAATTCATCCATTAAGCTATAGGCTACATTTTCATCTCTGTAACTGAGAGTGTAATGGTCATTAAATTGATTTGAGCCAAAAAAGAAAAAAAAGCTCATCTATACAGTGACTGTGGCAGCGCTGGCACTTTGAGTTCACGACTACAACTACTTGCCCTAATGCAGATAAAGCTTTAAAGCTAAACCATCTAAGACAACCAGCACTGCTGCCAGCTCTGGGCTTTGCCTCTCACCTCAACACAGACAGGACGTCACACAAGAGCCACGTGTGTCACATTGACTTACCACCAAGGAGGGTAAAATTCACAAAAGAAGAGCAAAAGAAAAGAGTCGATGAACGAGAGTGAGAGACATACAAATCAATAAGATGACACTGCCAAACAAAGGGTTCTCGCAGACGTCTGTGCAGTTGTGCAGTGGAGCATGCAGGAAGTCTATGTAGGCAGCAAAGAGGAGCCACAACATCCAAAGCCTGTTCGAGAGCCACTTTCTGTGTCTATCACCTCATTTAAAGCCAAAGTTTCATCTAATCTGTGTCACCAATTGTCACTGATGTGCTTTAGGTGGGAATTTTGTTCACACATCATTTTTGTGTCAATGCAAATTCATTTTTTTCAACATATAACTCTGTATAAATATAGACATATATAGAGCAGGTGAAAATTGTAAGTCAGGCAGTGAGAAAAAAAGTGGAAGGAGAGAGGCAGATTACACTTTCACCTCCTTCCATTGGGACTTTGTGCTTCAGGGGATGCGATCATTAGGAAAATAGGAGAGTGGGTGCAGGATGCTGGCTGAGAGATGGATAACTCCGTTAGGCATGGCAGACAGAGCCGCAGTGAAGGCAGTAAACAGGTCAGACCTGTGGTACCCTTACGGGCATCGCAAGCAGAGAGAGCTGCACAGTTATTGGTCCTCTCCCCCCACTAATCATGATTAGTGGAAACTGGAGAAAAAAAAAGCAAAACTGTCCGGATTTATGTCAACATTTGATATTACATCATCCACTTTTGTTTCATTTTTCTTTTCAGCTGGAGAAAAATGAATATTTTTATCCTGTCAGCGTAGAAGCCTTTGGAAACAGCATGTATCCAAATACAGTACAAAACTGTACTGACATGAGCTTTTCAAAGTTGTGGTTTTATCTGATACAATGTAGGAATAAAACCTGCAAACAAGCAGGGTCATTATTTCTTCTTACACATGCTCACAGCGCTGCCATGGTGAGGATCTAGGGACCGGTGCTCCTTGAATCATTTGAATAGCATCAGAGCAAGGTTTTCTTTGCAAAAACACTGACAAAATGTATCCTTGGTGCTCTCTCTGGAGGCAATATAATTATCCATGCAGCGCATATAAATCTATTGCAAGTGTTCGCTTGAATTGTAATGTCTTTTTGTGTAATGTAAATGCAGTGTGTCAGTTATTCCCCATAAAAAACATTTTTACATGTATTCAGTCTGTATAATGTGATTATTCAGTGCTACCTAATCTGAGCACAGTATCCAGAGCGATATGAGAGACTGCTGTGAGGCATGGGAACGTTCATATGTATTTTACTCACAGGGGTTAAAGTCTGTCAGCCCCTCCTAGATGTGAGAGATCACAAATGTACAAAGAAGCTGATTGAGCCTAAAGCCAGCAGAATACTACAGAGGGAACTCATATGGTGCTTCACTTTCCTGCAGATTGTTATCTTTATGTGCACGGTACTTTTGCACCTGACTATTAACATGTACATGTACTGTGTGTCTTGTTTATTTTGGCTTTGGATAAACACAGTGACTCATTCAAGTTGAGGACATCTGCTACACTGATATTCTCTAGGCAATCTGAACTTTTTGTACTGACTGAAAGTGGACATAAAAGTGTTCATAATATCTTGCCTCAGTTCCAAAGACCACACAGGTAACCAGATGGGCTACTGAGATTAGTTGTAGTTTCATTTCCCTAAACCTAGTTGCAGTAATAAATATTGGCATTGTTTGTTTCTGCAAACCATGGATACGTTACATTTGCATGTTACTATGTAGCAGATAAGTTGAAACTTTACATTTTTTTACATTTCAAAAATGGTGTGGTTAATGTGTTGTGTTTAGTAAACAAGAACCACATGGTTATGGTTAGGAAAAGTCCACGTTTTCTTTTAAAATACCTGTTTTTGGTGGCACAATCCCAGTATGAAGTGCAGCAATGTCTTAGTAAAAAGCAACCACTTTTTGTAGCACCTTCCAGGCTGGAAATGTAAACATGTCTCAGTAAAATATGACCTCTTTTTGTGGCACATTGCAGACCGGAAACACAGCAATATCTTGGTGAAAAACAACTGCTTTTGCAGCACTATCCCTGTTGGAAACATAGTGACAAGTTGCTAAAAACAACAGGTTTGTGGGTTGTTGTTTTTTTTGGTCTCCAACAGTGGTCTGCAGCATGGCAGGATTCTCTCTTAGGTGTCACATCATCCACCATCTGCTCCATATCCCAATGACAAAATCAGCTCATACATCACGTCACTTTAGAAACCATCATTTACTAACACCATATCTGGACCCATGAAAGAAAGACATCAGTCAGTGATAAGTGAATCAGTGATTTTGCAATAGGCTAACTATAACTTCCATTTTCCGAGTGAAAAACAAACCAACCTGGTCTCACTTCTAACTCGTCAAATACCGAGATTTGATCAGTGGCCCGTAGGCATCAGACACCGACGCACTGAGGCATCCTTTAGCGACAGTATGAGATGACCTGGGCAGCAGCATTTTTTGATGCTTCAAGCAACCACTGTAGTATAAAGAGTGACAAAGCCCATGTAGGGCTTGCAGGAGAGGAGGTGGATGGGTTAAACAGACACCAGACTTTCACCCCGGAGCCCAGTGTCCACATTGAGTGTGAAACCAAAATCAGTCAGGTTACATTAATGGCGTAGTGTGCTAGTTAGTGTACTATGCTAGTGATGTATTTCATGTGATGGTATATTACATTAGTAACAAATGTACCCATTTTTAAGCCAAACCATGTTTTATTTTCTAAACGTAAAGGGATAGTGCACCCAAAAATGAAAATTCAGCCATTATCTACTCACCCTCATGCTGAGGAACGCTCTGGTGAAGTTTTAGAGTCCTCACATCCCTTGCGGAGAGCGGCGGGGGAAGCGGCTAGCACACCTAATGGCAGACGGCGCCCCAGACTAACGTCCAAGAACACAAAATTGAATCCACAAAGTATCTCCAACATGCTCATCCGTAGTGATCCAAGTGTCCTGAAGCCCCGACATAAAAAGTTGTTTGGAAAAACGTCATATGAACTCTGTTTTTAGCCTCACTGTAGCCTGTAGCTCTGACTGCTTCTCTGTGCTCCGCGCTCACGTGTGCGCGCTCAGGGTGATCGGTGATGCACGGTCTCTGAAGAGCAGCAGTCTCGTCAGTACTGATGTCCAGATTCTCAAGTGCAGGCATCGCCAATTCCCAGTCTGAGCAGCAAAGACTTTCCTCATCCGTTGGCATTGCTTTGCATTTGAAACAACTACACCACCAGGTTTCCAGTGCTCGACTCCGGTATTCTGCGGGTGGCTGAGGCTCATGAGCTGCGGCGGCTGCTTCGTCCAGTAGCCTGAGTTCCGTGTCCGTATACTCGGACTCAAACAAATACGGCTCAACAAAGAAATGCTGTTCCTCCTCAATTTCAAAGTCTTCAGACATGTTGGGCTGTCCTTTGCTACAAGACCGTAGTGCAAATTATCTTTTAGCTACTGTGGTTACCGTTGTCTCCCCCTGCGGTGCACGTGTCACGTGATGTAAACACGAGTAAGCAAAGCTCATGCTTTTGCTGGTCTCGCGCAAGCGTGCACACGTGAGCGCGGAGCACAGAGAAGCAGTCAGGGCTACAGGCTACAGTGAGGCTAAAAACAGACTTTTTATGTCGGGGCTTCAGGACACTTGGATCACTACGGATGAGCATGTTGGAGATACTTTGTGGATTCAATTTTGTGTTCTTGGACGTTAGTCCGGGGCGCCGTCTGCCATTAGGTGTGCTAGCTGCTCCCCCCACCGATCTCTGCAAGGGATGTGAGGACTCTAAAACTTCACCAGAGCATTCCTCAGTATGAGGGTGAGAATGGCTGAATTTTCATTTTTGGGTGCACTATCCCTTTAACCGCATTCTTTTGTTGCCTACCTAAGGAAGTAACCCTAGAAACAATTTTTTTTACCTACATTGTAAGTTTATTTTGAAACAGTATTTGTATTTGACAAGCAAAAACTATACATTGGTGGCATGGGGATGTAGTGGTTAGCATTGTTGCCTCACAGCAAGAGGGTTCCTGGTTCGAACTCTGGGGTAGACTATCCTTTCTGCATGTTTGCATGTTCTCCCTGTGTCAGCGTGGGTTTTCTCTGGGTACTCCGGCTTCCTCCCACAGTTCAAAGACATGCAGGTTAGATTAACTGGTGACTCTAAATTGGCCGTAGGTGTGAATGCGAGTGTGAATGGTTGTCTGTCTCTATGTGTCGGCCCTGTGATAGTCTGGCGACCTGTCCAGGGTGTACCCTGCCTCTCATCCACTGTCAGCTGGGATAGGCTCCAGCATCCTCACGACCTAACAGGACTTTTTTTCTAAAGACGGTTTACTTTGAAAGAGAAGATGCATGTAATGAGTATAAATTGATATGCTATCCCTGAACGCTAGGGGTATTTTGACATCACAGGCCACAGTGTCAGTATCTGATGAGTTGGGAGTGACGATGCGTTGGACAAACACAACTCAGTGTTGTAAATGGACAAAACTAACAAACAAACAAACTAACTAACTAACTAACTAACTAACTAACTAACTAACTAACTAACTATAACTATGTGGACTTGTTGAAAAAGTAATGGATATTTCCTGTACTAGTGTTTATAGGACATAATATCTATATGACCAGAGACTGTCACACATCTCTCCCATCTCTATAATTTCTTCCTATTTTCAAAAAGTGAGAATTAAAATTTCGGTTCAATTTTATCATTTACAGAAACCAGTATTTGTCATACCTCTGAGCTTGAATCAGTGTGAAAATAAACACACACACACACACACACACACACACACACACACACACACACACACACACAGAAGAAAAATTGTATGCATGCAATGAAATAAATACCAATCATCAAACCAGCTGGCACACACTCCTCTCTCATCTGCTGTTAAATCTCCAATGCTTGTTGTTGTTCAGCTCTGCTATATTATTAGCTGTATTTTTTAGCACATAGCCAGAGCTCATGTTGTCTTTGTTGTTTTTTTTTAACCATTGGGGATTTTTTTTTTCTGGCGTCATTTCTGTGACTTGCAAACTCCACCTTCTGGCATGGACGCTCCAGTCACAGCGAGTATCCTTGCATTTGCCGGCAGCCTTTGAGAACATGCCAAATTTGATTTTGAATTTAGAATACAGGAGTCTAAGGAGCCTTTGGGAAACGGTGGCCTCTCACTCCACGGAAAGAGATAGATTAGAGGTAATCAGCTCCTCCCACTGTATTCAATCTCTCGCCTCTCTTTGCTCCTTGATACACTTTGTTGTTTACCAAGAGGAGTGATCCATCAAAGCCTTGGGAGGATGACATGTGGGAGAAAGCAATGCCAATACATTAAGTCTATGGGAAAGACTCCAGCCTACTGTCAAGTGAAATATAATAGAAAATGCTTTTGTTTGATGTTTGACACAACACAAAAGAAAAATGAAACAATGACGAAATTGAACATGGTGTACCACTACGCATTATGAGTAACCTAGCTGTAAAAGTGTTATTTACATGACGGCAATGGTGACACAGAAGCCTGAATTGTAAATAATCATACTGAAAAATGTCTTTCAGCAGCATGTCAATGTATCACGAGTAATGCACTGCATGTTAAATCAACTCTTATAGCTAATTCTGTTGAATCCTTCAAGAGCAGGTGTGAAAAAAGAGCACATTTTGAAGTCAGTCAGCAATTAGACCTACCTACAGTACAGACCTCTGCTTTAAATGTACTGATTTAGGCATAATAAACAGATACGTATCATACAATAAACTCCTTCTTTCATCACACCTTCCACACCGCGCTCTCTCAGCAGAAGGAAGCTGAAGCTCATTAGCACAGATGATCTGTAATTGATGTCTGAAACGATACCAAAACATTAGTTAATATTCCAAATCCAGCACCCTGTAGCAGAACCAACAGATGCAAGAGCACAAACAAATATGTCTCCTCTGATGTTCTGGAGGTCTGGGGAGTACTGTTGAGCAACAAGCTGATATGAGATTGACAGGAAGTCTAAGAAAGGTGTTGTTTACAACAGCAGCGAGAGTCTGGAAATCACACTCGAGCAACTTCTGCTTTAAAGTTACTAATCAGTAGGAATAAATCATGCTGTGTGAAAGAGGGTGTCATTTTACGGAGAGACAGGGAAACATGTCATCCCCAATAATTTCATATAAATTATTTGTCCGCCTTCATTAACTCTATCAAGCACCTGTCACTATCTCCCGGCAGAGCACGACAGAGAGGCTCTGCAGCCTGCTCACGATGTGAATCTACGTCACGTTCATTCACACTTTTTCTGATTTGCTAGTTGCATGAGCTAAGGTTGTCTAAACATATTTACTTACAGCTGAGGTCAGCCATTACTGAAGCAGTGTAAAGTCTAAGATGGCTAAAAAATGTTAGTATTAATCTGGCAGCTACATCAATTTGAAAATGTGTGTGCATGTGAGACACACAGGTTCACCAAGGGGCTAGCAATCCAAAATTTGGACAACTGACAGTGAGTTTTTTATACTGTGGGCAGGAAGACTGCAGGTCCATAATTAACTATATTAGCAAAACTTTAGTGTGAATTCATGATATCTCAAAGTTATCTCTAGTTTTTACAAGTTACTATTGCTACTGTAGGCCCTGCATCCAAATCACAACATACAGGCTATTCAAAGCATAACATGCTCCTTTCTCCACTGCTCAGGTCAGGATGTCATATTAAAGAATAAATATGTTTCTTTTTGACAACTTGCTTTTTATTTTTGTAGTTTTAGTTATCAAACAACAAAACAAGGCAAGAAACACATGGTTGGATTATCATACAGGTTTCAGATGAACCCCAATAGAAGCCAAAGTTACTCTGAAGAGTAAACTTAAAGAAACAGAGTAAGATTATTCCCCAAACTACTTACAGATTACAAGTCACCCTGTTAAAAATGTGATAAGTAATGTAACTATATTAATTACCTTATTAAAGTAATGTAAGTTATTACATTTGATTACTTTTTGTAGCCTAATTTAATTGAATTGGACTATACATTTGTCCTCAGTAACAAATACATTTATTTTGTTATTTCATTACATGTAGTTACATGTAACTAGTAACTTTCCAGTTTACAAACCGACATCCAGGGGACTGACCATCCAGACTCCCAAATGGCCAGTCAAGTCCAGAGCGAACTGACCGGTGGTCACAGAGTTTTCATTTTTCAATTTTCTGATGTCAGTAGTTGCTGTATGGTCATGGATGGATTACTGAATGGGCCTACCGGGCACAGAACCAGGGGCCCAAAGTGTCAGGGGCCACCTGGCCTTCACCTGCAAAATGTCACTCAAAGGAGGAGACACACAAAGACCACAAAGAGGTGCAAATGAACAACAAAGTGACAGGAAATAACTACTACAAGGGTCAAAACAACCACACAAAGACACAAAATGATTATAGAGACATCAAATGAGCACAAATAGATGAATAAATAAATAAATTACCAAAAGAAAACCACAAAATTACTGGGTGTCTACAGGTATCAGACAGTTACATCTAATGCTTTTTAAGACCTGTTCAAGACACATTTTGATCAAATTTAGGGCAGATCTTTGGACAAATCATGTTTTACTTATTTAAGCATTGCAGGCAAGTTGAATATATGTGGTCTTCTGCAGAGAGTTTGTTATGTAGGAATATGGTTGTTAGAGTGAGTTAAGTCAATCTACATTTTGCCAACAGGTAAGTGCAAGTATGAAGTAAAATGACAGTATTATAGTTTTTTTTTTTTTTGTTTTTTTTTAAAAGATTTGTAACATTAGAAATGGGGACTTTTACATAGAAGGTCTTCACTCATTTTCACACAAAGCAACACAAAATGACCTAAAAGAGACACAACATATCTACAAAGAGGGGCAAACCAACCAAAACTTCACACAAAATGATCACATGACTAAAATAAAGACAAAAAAAAATCACCTCAAAGAACCAAAAAACAACTACAAAGAGACACAAAATGACTACAACAAAAAAGAGGCATAATCACTGCTAAGTCCCTATGTGTGTGTGTTTCCAGTAATATGTAGGAGAAGTGATGGGACTTTCTACACATCTGTACCCAGGGAGGGCCCACTGTCCTGCCCATGTGTATCAGCTGTGAGGACCAGGCAGCAGACGGACCCACGGAGCTCAAAGCGGCCTGTCAGACTGGGCCAAACCAATACGTAAAATATTGAGGGGGGGTTACGGGCGAACCCTCCGATTTGGACTGACTCACGTTTTGGTTGAAATCTGATTGGCTCAGTCATTGTTATCATGAAGAGTTTCCACCTGTGTGAAGTTTTGTGGTAAACGTAATTAGCAAAAATAAGGACGTGAGCTAGCTGCGTCAAAAGAAAACGAAAAGCAGACGATAAAGGCAGAAGGAGAAGAAGAATAATTAGCAAAAATGGCGAAAAGAAAGAAGACAGGAGCTGATAAAGAAACATGTTGGGCAGGAAAGTTACAAGCTAAAAAGTGTAAAATGGGCGTGGAGGTGCCAGAGTTGCTGTGGACACTGTCAGCCAGGACACTGAGGACTGTTGGACAGTTGGTGATGTGAGGTAGGACTGTCTCCATTTGCTTTGGGTTTTCTCAAGGTATAGACCTGTAACGTTATACCTTGGAGGCTGGTTGTGTCTGTGTCAAAATATTTGCTTTGAATTTATTTATTTACTGATAAGCTGCTTGTTTTTATTTCTTATTGTACACACTAACACCCACACTCTTTACTTGCTGAAATTTTATGGGACTCTATTGTAGTTGTTGATTATATAGAGAAACACTGAGTGTCTGAGTGTGCATTGATGTGTAAACTGACTGTATATGTTGTGGCATAGTATACAGTGACTTGGGGTGTTTACACATAGTCATTTTTAAACAAACCAAATTCAGTCCTCTTAAAGTGCACCAAAAAGTGGACCAAGAGAAAAGGGACTCTTTTTGTGTTCAGTTGTCAGTTCAGGACTCTGCTCTCTTTCTGGTCAGCGTCAGCTCTAATAAGACCTTAGTCCTCTTTCTGTCACACTATAGCCTATATATAATATATATTGACATAGTTTTGTTTATATTTTGACGTGATACTGCAGTGTGGTTATGAAGCCCCTTGCTGTCAGATGAACTTTAAATTGGAGGAAGACCTTAGCATTTTGTGTGCTGTAGACTGTTGCTATTTGATGTATTCTGCATTCCACATCTGGAGACATGCAGTATCTTCTGTGGACCAAACTACTCCTCCTGCGTCCTTGCAAGCGTTACAGGTATAGTGTCCCAGCTCACCTTAGCCTGGCCTGGTTTTGTTTTGATCCAGTGCAAGATGAGGCGTTATACAACCTGAGGAGGCAGGTGTCAACAAGACATCCTGAAGTGTCTTTAAGGTCTTCAGCATCTTCAGATCTCTTTATTCCACAAGAACAGCATTAGTGTTAAAATTACTGCCAAAATATGTTCTGTCCGCGCCCTTCGACAGCTGGCATTAAAGGCCTCTCCATCTCAAAGTCCTGGGCTGAGTTTCAGTCTCAGTCTGCCCCTGCTGACATCACAGTTCAAATTTGATCTACCTTGCTAAACCTGGCCTAGTTTTGAATGCACAGGGTTTGCAGACATTGTAGGTGTGGTTACCCTCAGTTTGGCCTCCAAAGAAATGTCCTTAGATAATCTGGCTAAAATGCTGGCTTGTTTACAGCCTGTATAACTGTCAACCAGCTTGTTTTTTTTATACCTCAGTGAGTACAGTTATGTCATAACCAACAGCAATGATGGCCAGAACTCAAAAACTCAAAACCCAAACGCCAAAAGGTCACATACTGTACACTATAGTGTAGAAGGTTTTGTGGTGCCCACAATATAATATGCCCAAATATCATATCAAACATGATGTCTCTTCCAAAGGTGAAATGAAATTGCACATTTGCACGTGAGTCACAGACTATGAGTCAAACCAAAACTTTGCTTGATGAGAAATATTAGAAAGGGAATCAGTAAAAATTAGAAATGCATGTGATAGTTGCAGGAGTCTGACAGCGTAGGGGGCCATCAGAACAGAGCTGAGGGCATTGCCCGAGGCAGACTGGAGGTATCTCTGACCGGCTCTTCTTTCCTCTTTCATCTCCTTCCCTCTTCACCATAGCCCACGCCACAGACACAGACATCTCTGTCCTCCCTTTGCCAGCTGGGCGAGGCTCTGATAAGAGCATGTCCGCACTGAGGTGCCGATGGAAATTTGTCTAATAGCTTTATTAATGGCCTGAAAGAACTCTAATGAAGTAGTATAAGCAAATTTAATGTTTTATATTACAGGCTTGTGCGTAAATTCAGACTCATTAGTGTAATTAATGATTTAATGAACACAAAGCACAGAGAGATAATTTTCTCTTTTAATTATAAATACTTAATTTCACGACTCCTTTTGAACAAAGCAAGAAGACACTGCAAAGACTTTTTGCTGTGAGTTCATGCAGTTTCAGTTCTGTAAACTTGAACAAACATCACCTTTCTTCTGCATAAAGTTCTGTCCTACTTTAATGACCAATATATCTTCGTATACCGCTCATATCAAGCCGCTGTAATTAAAAGTAACGGGTTGTCCCTGGATGCTCTGGCGGAGTGGATTCACTGCCAGTAAAGAGTCCTGTTTGTGTGAGCAAAAAAGAAACAGGAAGCTCCTTAACTAAGTAACAGGAGCATGGCTGCAGTCAGAGACTGTTCAGCTGGCAATTCAATTCTGTCAAGGAGAATCAGCCAATCTTGAACTGTAAATGGTTTACTCTGATGTCGCTGCCTCGCCATCGCTTCTCTCTGAGTTCTTGGAATTGGTCGAGCAAATGGAGATGCAGGGACAATTTATTCTCAGGGTTGATGTGCTTCTTCTGTATTCTCGCTTAGTTCCTTTGTGTGGGACACTGGTCAAAGTACAAACATCAATATCTTATATATATTTTAATAGTCATCATGCATGAAATATATTTAGGATATGGAGAGTAATTTAATTAGTGATGTCAACAGATTTCAGCGCCACGGCCCCTGTGAAATCAAAAGTAGTATTCTATATCAGTCTTTGCAATTTCAGAATAAAATTGACATTTAGACATAATTCTTGACTATAAAATACAGATAATATATGAGATATTGGCCTTATGCAGCAACATTGTCTTAAATTTCTCTTATATGTTCTCTCAATTTTCTGTGAAGAGAAAAAATAAGAGAAGTCAACTCCAGATGCACTAAACATTTTTAACCATCCAAATTTGCTGGTAGCCAGGTGTCCTGAATGATGAATCCTACTTGATCCTAAGGGACCTATTAGCATTGGTACTGCCCTGTAGACACTATTTAAGGGCAAGTGTTGTGCTTTGTGCAAAGGATATGTGCTCAGGTGCTTGGTACATGCCCAAGATTTAGAGAAATGCCACCAGAAAAGGCTGCAAGAAGAGAAACTTCAGCAAGAGTAAAATTGACATACCGGTGAATAAACTTAAACAAAGTACATGTGATTTTCCAGTGTCTCTACTGGTGCTACAGAAACATCAAAAACCTAACAAACTATTTGCCGTGTCAGTGGCGGTGATGGAGCGTGTTTTCAGATCCTTTAGTTAAGTAAAAGTACTTATACCACACAGTAAAAATACTTTATTACTAGTAAAAGCCCTGCATTAAAATGTTACTTAAGTAAAAGAATGTAAGTACAATTAGGGAAATGTATTTATGATCAAAAGTATAGTCATGCAGAAAAGTTTAAAGAACTTTAATAAATAAATATATTACAATAAAAGCAGCAAATCCTCATATTTGAGAAACTGGAACCATCAATTTTTGTTTTTGCAAAAAAGTGACTCAGAAGAATATCAAGAATATTAAGAATATGAAAACGAGATTTTTTTCTATTGTCTTGGTAAGAAAAGAAAATGTTCTCGTATGTAAGGGAAGCGCAAAAATACGAAAACATTGGTGAATCCCAGAAATCAGTGGGTACTAACAAAATAAGAATGAGGCCCTTTGTTTTCATTTAATACAAATGGATCCATCCGGTACTATTTTATGCACTCTAATACAGTAGTTAAACTTTAAACAAACATCTTAATTTTCCTGAGTTTAAATATCAGCAACTGCTCTCAGTGAAGTGTCTGACTTCCTGATACTGAAACAGACAGTTTAATGTATAACTATGACTCATCCGGACTGATGACTCATTCTTCTCATTAAAACAGTGATGTGGTCTTTTTTTTATTGATTTGGCACCTCCAGCATATTGGATTACAATGAAACAGTGACTATGAGGTTAATGTCACCTCAGGTTGTTTGAGGGCTCACATCAAAATTGGATGACCATCACAGCAACTGCAGCCCTTTTTTATACATTAAATCCCAGTTTTAAGGCGATGCAGCAGGACAGTAACTCTAAACATTCAGACAAGGTGACCAAGGAATTGTGAAAGGTCAAAAACAGAGAAATATACTTGGTAGGCTGAGCATGTGTTCAACTTGCTGAAGACCAGATCCCAAAATAAAAAGTCGCACATTTCTGAAAACCACAGATATATTTGGTACACCCCACTGGTAGAGCATCACCAGGAACGAAACCAAGTGTTTGCTGATATAAGTCACTGGCTGGATTTGCAGCTAAATATCAAATGTGATGACTATTAAAGTCTTTATTTACCTTCTTTCTTTCATAAACGACATTATGTCTCCTCAAAATGTGCAGCTATCTTTTTAAAGGTCTTAAAGCCTACATTGATAATCCAAGGTAGCTGTAAACACCCTGAAATTAAAGATGAATGTCCGGTTTATCCTCATAATAATTTCCTTTTTAAATCCAATGTGCTGGAGGACAAAATAATAAAAATGCCTCACTGTCCTTACACCATCTGACTGCACTGTTTATTGATCTAGAAGGCTGTAACTGAGCTTTCATTGTCTGCTTCTTTTTTTTTTTATTTGCAAAAATCCACAATGAGTGCCAGACCAGACAATGTTTGAATATCTTCTTTATTTAAAACCTGTCTCCCACGTGCAGCAGCAGCAGACAGAGGATCGCTCAGCGAGCAAAGGGTTCTGTGTCTGTGGCATAAAAATGACAGATGCGTCTGGTTTTGTGTATGAAAGGTTACATGCTGACACTTTAATAGAAATGCACGTGTGAACCAAG
Source organism: Epinephelus moara (assembly GCF_006386435.1). NCBI lineage: Eukaryota > Metazoa > Chordata > Actinopteri > Perciformes > Serranidae > Epinephelus > Epinephelus moara. The sequence goes on along the minus strand of NC_065524.1, from coordinate 17,702,091 downwards.
CAACAGTGCATTTCTTAATACCGAGCCACTTTTAGCTGTCAGAGAGAATAAAGATATCACACACTGCTTATCAAATAAAAAAAAAAAAATCAATCGTATTTGCTTCAGTGCATGTCACAGCAACAGGAGGAATATTCTCTGATTTTATCCTGTTATTTCTGTATGGCAGTACACCAGCTCAGCTGTTTAGATAGTGCAGACTACCATTTAGGACACATAAGTCTTATCTATTCATTCACTGATTAATGATAAGGCTGTACATGCTTTACTGTGAGTGTGTCTCTTGTGTAACATGTAAAGCGCAGCTTGTTCACGTGATTTTACCCTGCTGCTGTTCTTTCATGCTGTGAGATGAACAGACAGGCTGACCTTTCAGTCACTCTGCTGTTGGGAGCCAACAGAGCGCTGCCAGGGTGCATGGCAAACCTTTTGTGTGGACGAGACAGCTGAATAACAATGCAACAGCAATATTATTCTCTGCTGCAATCAGAATCGGACACTTTTCAAAGCATTAAAATCAAATCCATGTCATGTTAAGATAACACACTTTTCTTGCCGTTTTCATTAGTAATTTTAAAGAGCATAAAAGAAATCACGACCCCATGAGTAAAGTAAGGCTCGTCTTACTTAAGCTAGTTAAATGTGTCATAGAAAATGAGTTCATTTGAATTTTCAAAGTGGATTGATAATGCTGTGAAACAGTCAAGGCCCTCCTGCTGAGGCAGCTCCTAACAATTACATTAAAGACACATAATGTGACTTCTTAGTGCTGTTAGTGAGAACATCTGTAAAAAGCAGGTGACACATTTAATAATACATAAGGACGAACTGCTGTGCAGAAAACACTGGAGCCTGTGATATTCAGGCACACCTGCAATATCACAGGCTTACTTCTCATGTTATTTTCATTTTCCAGGGGGCATTATTAACAGCTGCAGTTAAACAACCAGTCAGAGCAATGAAACATGACATAGCGCTGAAAGACGAATACATTTAAACACTACAGTGTGCAGAGATGAGCTGTGATGGTGTTACATTAATACGTCAGTGAACGAGTGTTGCGTCTTTGCCCTCAGAATTTGAGAATAGTACTCAGACAGAAAGTTAAACATCAGCTGCAGCCATCTTGGCTGTTTTTGAAAATGCCTCAGTGGCGCTCCTCTTGATACTATGCTACCTAAAACTCAGCTCTCAGATTCGACTGGTTCCCAGATTTGCAATAAGGGTGACTTCAACCAAAAATATCAAATCTAATGTTTTCTGTCACCATTGTTCTGGATGTAATTAATCATCCAAATGTGCATTTACATTCATGTCATAGAAATATGCCGTACAGTGGACAGGCATGAACATGGCTCTTTTGTCTGCTGGCGTACATACACATGCTTTATCATGTTTGCATGGTCTGTATGTACAGTCTGTGCTCATGTAAAGTTTGGGCTGCAAGTTGACAGTCAGCGCTAACACTTGCTGACATGATGAAGTGAAAAAAATTAAAGGAATAGTTTGACATCTTAAGAAATGCCTTTATTTGCCTTCTGACTGAGAGTTAGATTAGAAGATTGATACCACTCTCACGTGTCCTTTAAACAAAAGGCCACAGCCTGCTGGTTAGCTTAGCTTAACACCTAGACTGGAAACAGTGGGAAACAGCTAGCAGGGGTATATCTTGAAATAAAACCCGCCAACCAGCACCTCTAACTCTTTTAAATGTTATATCTGTTTCATCAATTAATACAAAAAAGAAGTGTAAAAAATGACAGCTCACTGTTTTACGCTGAGTTACATGCTGGGCTAGTTCTTGGCTGGTTGCGGTTATTTCCTTGAGTCCCTGCTGATTGCCTGGCAACAGAGAGTGTAATTTGTGCTTTACTTTGATAAAAAGAACATATTTAAGTTTTTCTCTGTGTGTTGTACGAACCCTTTAAAAATCATCTGCCCGTGTATTTATGAGTGAGATCAATTTTCGAGTTACATACATCTTCAGTGTCATTCCTCGACTGTTGGCTCTTGAGGCTGTGAATGTGAATTTAAACAGACAGTCGTTTTGACACTGGAGCCGGGCCAAATGAGAGAGGGCTGAGCTAATAGCAGCCCTGGGTCTATTTCCATGTACAGTGCTCTCTCAAGGTCATGTAGAAAGGCTTTAGAGCAGCGATAGGCTGCTTATCTTCTCCTCCGGCAAGACTGGGTACCCCCATTAATCAACCAGTGTTAGTTACAGAGGCAAAGCTCCAAGTGAATGGCCAAGTCAAGGTTTCTGTTTGCATGTAAACACATGCACATACATTTTAGCTTCCCTGTGATTTCAAGGTCTGAATGTGGCATTTAGAAAGTCTCAGAAATGCTGGTGTGGAGATATGTTACAACCAGCAGGGACCTTTCCATAGCAATCATCCATATTATACTGGACCTTTGGGTAAATGTTCATCAGTGCCCAGGAACTGTAAGAAGATGCTGCTAAGTGTGTGTAAGTTTAAACAACCCTATTGCAAGAAATGTTTTTGAAATTGTACAGTTCTAACGATTCGCATGCCGTTCTGTAGATCTGTTGAGACTCTATGCTTCAAACACGCTGTGGTTAATGTGTGGCTAGTTTTGGCACAAAAACCACTTGGTTGTGGTTAGAGAAAGATCATGTTTTGGCCTCAAATACTCGGTTTTGGGGGCAATATCCCCGCTGGAAAAGCAGTGATGTCTCAGTAAAAAACAACCACTTTGCGTGGCAATATCCCAGCTGGAAGTTCAGCAATGTCTTGGTAAAACCAACAACTTTTTGTTGCACAATCCAGGCAGAACAAAACAGCAACAGCTTGCTAAAATTGGAGCCTAAAAGCTGCTTCAAAAGCAATGACTCCCAAATCACAACTCCTTTGTTGGTCTTGCACAGTGGTTTGCAGCTTGGCAGGAGTCTCATCTAGGTGTCACGCCATCCACCACCCCCTCCATCTCCTGATGACAAAGTCAGCTCGTATACTACATCACTCTAGAACTGTTGAGAAGATATAGCCTATATGAAATGTGCAAATGTGACATATTCATGGTTTGCGGAAATGCATAATGAAAACATTTTCTCTGGTGCCTGTGCTGATTTAAATACAGAATTGGGTATACAAGCCAAACAAGTAAGCCAAAATATGCTGTCTGCTGAAGTTAACATTTTAAATCTAGACATTACTGTAGACTACTTCATTTTCCACTATTTTCTGTTATCAAAAGGAGAAGTAAACCCCAGTATACTGCATGTGGATGCATCATCGCTTGCTGTTGCAGGCTGCAGGAGTAAAGTCTGTGTACTCCGCTTGGAACAAGATAAATGATGAAGTGAGGAAGTTGGGTACATCCATCGACAACACAATTGCCTAAGTCTCCCCTATCTCTCGAGCTCTCTCTGTCACTGTCTTAAGGTGTAGTGTACTGTAAAATGGGGCTTGCTTCACTAAGCCCCCTTTATTAGTTTTCCTTTTTATAGGGTGCGATTTGCACAAATAATTTCCTGGTCTCCATATGTTCGATACGGGCCAGCGCTCAGGTTTTCCCACTGAAATTAGCCCTTGTGCTGTAAGGCGGAGCTGTGTGTCTCATGTGTACAGTACACCTGCAGATGAACTTCTTTTGGGCACTACTCAATCCAGGTTTGTCTAATTGATATTATACCATTCAGTCTTTTAGTACAACAGCTAATGTTGCTGCTAATAATTGTAAAACTGCAGCATTATACTTGCATATTGTTTCAGTTAGATGAACATATAGGGTAAGCATTTTGTTAATATTGCCATGCATTGCATTATTTATACTCTTCCTAACCTCTTTGCTCCTGCTCTGCCTGTCCTAGAAGATCAGCAGCCTGCTGGTAATTGTTGAGCGGCCATCTACTGTATTATGAATGAGTGGATTTGGCATTCCCCTGCTGTTCTGAGGTCTTTCACTGTAAAGGCACACTGAAGGTATGCTATTGGCCTGGTGCATCTGGGCTTGGTGCAAGGTGCTTTGATCACATCTTCACGATGACAGCCTTGTGTGATCCTACTTTAAGCTGACAGTGCAAAGCTTAGGCTTGTGTGTGGCTACAGGGAAAAGGCCATGAGAGAGGATGAGGTTTGAATGAGGGTGGATTAGTGCAATGGATAGTACAAGTGAGGGACAGTAAGATGCATGGTGGATGTGATCTTGAATTATGTATGGAAGATGGTTGCATGCATGGTAAGTGCTGCAGCTTCCCTGCACCGATACTGATGAGATGCACAGTGACATCAACACAGAGTGCATACATGTTTTTTAATTGTTCAGCTTCATAAGAGCTGAACAACTGAGATGTTTGTTTGTCAGCATTCAGAATACAAACACACATGCTATTTACTGCAATCTGCGACATAAATGAAAGTGGGCCGGGGATGTAAAGTGGGGTGGCCAGTGGCCTCTTCCCTTTATCCAGTGCGCCCACTTTTGGCGCCCTTAGTCGGACCACATCCATCTTCAAAGTTGGCCTTCATTTTGATCCCAACTTCACACCTGTAAAGTTATGTGACCGCATCTTCCTCAGTTGAATCAAATGACAGCCTCTGGGGCTGAAAAATGAATTCAACGCAGAAGTGCCAAAAACTGCAGTTCTTCTACTGGCCACTTGAAACTGGCTCCAGAAGCGTGTCAATCCCCATAGACCCCCATGTTAAAATGCCCAACTTTACAGCAGAAATAAACATGTTTACAGCCTGGTGCAAAACACGTTTTTTTCCCTAAAGCTAATTTCTCCATTCATGACAACTGTACGGCAGGTGAATTTTTATATAACTCACATGCTTAAGACTTAAGGCTTCTGCATATTAAAGGGCGGGGCTGCTTGAGTGACAGGCTGTCTGCTACACTTTTTGAGTCAGATCCACAGCTCCACCCTGTCATCCAAATTTAGTAATTTCTGGCTCCAAAAAACCAAGATAGCAACAGCAGAAATGTAAAACTTTAGGCTTCAGAACGACAGTCCACAAACCAGTGGGTGAGTTTACGGTTGTGATATTATTGTCTTGAAAGACAGGCAGACGTTCAGACATATAAACACTAGTATTACAACACAAGTATTCAAAACCAATTCCGTGGTAGTTCCCAAGAGAATAGTTCACAGTAGGTGTCTCCATAATGACCACATTTTTTCGTGATGACACACCAACACAAACACACGGACTCACACGGCAAAAACAATACCAGCCATCACATCATTGTCTCGGCTGGTAATAACAATCATACAGAAGTATGTGGTTGTACAGGAGAGCAAGAGAAAAGAGGCTAAAGAGGCTAAAGGAGCAGAAGCAACTTGACTGCCCTTGGACGTCCTTCAGGGATGTCATGGTCATGCCTTAATGGAGTGGATATGTCCCCGTAAAAGCTTTCACTCCACAGAGGCAGAGCGGGCTTCATAAACAGCTCATGCAGAACTGTCAGTGCTCTGTCAGTGGTGCTGAAGAAAATGCTCACTTTCGCTTTGGAGGAAAACTTTTTACAGGAAGCCTCACAAATTCTTAAGATTTATTAGCTAACATCCCGGTCCTATCAGACTCTGTATGTGTCAAAACAGCACTGAGGGATGGATCCTCCTCTCCTGCTGAAATGTCAATGAAGTTGATAGAGAGGTTCATTCAAAAGGTTTGCCTGGGTAGTTTCCAATTTGCATGTTTCTACTTTAACACTGTGTTTCACTTTCACTTGTGAAAATGACCTTGTTCTTTTTAAGGCTTTTTGTCCTTGTCAAATGATGTGTTGCCTCTTAGCTCACTCTATGAGAACAAGAAGCTCTACATCTGGGCCCATCTTCTGCTGAGAGGCAGGGACCGACTAATCTGGTCCAGCAGACACATGGAGCACACAAGATGGGCTTAATGTCCTTTTGTTTACTAAGCTCATCCACCATCCGGAGGAAAGAGAGTATATAAAGTAGGTTTAAACCCTTTCATCTTGAATGAGACACTTCGGCAGTTAGGAATACTTGTGGTATTGAGGATAACCCCAATCATCTGCAATTAATGCTCATAGTCAGGAGGCTTCACCCAGCCTTTTGTTTGTTTCAACAGAATCAAGATTCACGTCCGTACGCCCAAAGCATCCATCGTAATAAAGCGGCAAACACGGGAAATCGCATAACTGTGGATTGTTTTGATCTCTCGCCTGCAATTGCGAGGCTTTGAGGGAACCGTGAGAGCCAGAAATGTGCCGCACCTAACAGCAACAAAGCAGTTGGCGCAATTGGACGGGGGAGCCTGTTGTCATGAGAACACAGTGCAGGGTGGGGAGGAAACGAGGAAGCTGCCTGCCTTCATTAGAGTGAAATAGCAGGAGGGCTTTATGTGGATATAACCAAGATTAATTGGATTCTAGTGATCTGTTCGAAATGTGACACTGTCATGCAGAGTTATGAGCCCGGCCCAGCTGCCAAAACTACTACGACTCTATCTGAGGGCAAACATGCTACTCAGTTGACAATCTTACGCAACTTACAGGTATGTGTTGAAATAAAACCACAACTCAAGCGCTGCCAATGACCAAGGATGATACAATTTTGACATATTTACCAACACACCTCATAACAACTTACTGATTTAGACAGAGCATCATCACAGCATTGGAACGTTTAAAAAACAGGAAAAACGTTTACTGTTGAGAGTCACAGAAAACACAAACTCATGTAAAGTCTGTGTTATTGCCACAGTACTAATGTTAAATTAACAACTCTGATTTCCTGTCACAGCTAACAAACACCTTACTTATTATGCAGGAGTTATGAATGTCTGAAAGCATTACCATCAGGATGTAGATCATCTTTCTCCATCTATACCACTGTAAACTTTTCTGGACACTTTGTAAAGGCAAGCAAAACCCACATGCTCAACAAACTGTCAACTGTCACTCTCATCACATCATTTCTCCGAGCCTGCGGGTCTACACCCAGTCTAAATTTCTATGCCAAAAAATGAAAGCATCACACTCTTTCCGTGTCACACTTGCCAATGCCTCTGGTGTCTCAGAGTATCACACTGCACCTCTAATAGCATCCATCCCTTTATATTTGAAGATAGTGCAATATGCTCAGTCTGCAGATAGCCAGGCTCTTAAAGGTCTCGGCCGCTGAATTTTCAATCCCTCCTGATAACAATAATCTAAACAGACTACGGCCACTGGAGCAAATAAACAATTAACCTCCATAGTCAACCGCAAGCCTGTGCACACCCATCTGTTTTCAGACTGTTATCATACACTCGTCATCCTCTCTTCACTTCTTGGCTTTTGGTTCAGTAAAATGAGCATGCAAAGGTGCAGCTGCTGAGATAAATGTTTGGAATAAATAAATGTAGTTTCCATATAATATCTCTTCACAAACTTTGACTTCAGTAATGTTAATACTGGATGTGTCAGTTATACCAGAGCTTGTGTCTATGTCATTCTTGCATATTAATCTCTCAACTCTCAGCAAGTAGTTTTGTTGCCTAAACCTACTGTATCAGCCAACCCCTTGTTAGTCACGTGAGTAGACTCATCTCTTCTGTGTCAAGATACAATGCAAAAGGCTGCCCCTGGAATCGACTTGCCGGGGGCCTCTGCCCTTGGCAACAAAATATAACATGTTGGGATGTGATCACTTTGATGATTAAGTCACTTTGATCTCACGCAAAGCCATATGTCTATATAGGGTGATCATGTTAATGTAGACTCTATTTTGACTAAGTGCAGTCAGCATTTTGGTGTGATCTGATAGATGTAAGTTCCACAGAATAAGTGTAAGAAACATTTGCAAAAACAGGCAAAGAAAGTGCAGAAAAACTCAGAGTTTTGAGTCACTTTTCACTGAGTTCATTTTCCCATAATAAATTGTAGGATGTCTAGATAGGGAATAACTTCTATAATGACTTATATACTCTCCATTTGAATTTAGCTTACCAACTGACAGAGTTATTAATGTTGAAATTCAGAGAGGGCAGAGCTGCTGCACAGTCTCTTTAGGGGGGCTGATGAAGAATCTCGAGGCTACACTGTTTTGAAATATGTGAACTCTAATTATATCAACATTTGAATAAGTTATCTATCATGCTCAAATCAGCGCAATGCATTCACCCGCACAGCATATCCCTACTGCTATTTGCCACATCATGCATTAAATTAATGGTACATTAAGAATCAATATATGTCACATTTTCTCTTCAAAGACACATGGGTAATCTATATATACAGTATATTTATTTACCAATCATTTAAAGTGGGATAGTCTGGCTTCATGACAAACAAGTAATTATTTAACAATTAATATTGCAATTATGTGATAAAAACACAATTTATGTTTCTGTTTAGCAAAACAAAAAAAAGAAAAAGAAAAGATGAGCGATTTTTAAAAAAATCGTGGTCTTTGTTTGTGTTTTGAATAAATGACCTAATTTGAATACTAAACCAAAATGATGCATTTTCACAGAGCAAGAGAAGTGTTTCTAAATAGTTGCCTGGAGCATGACTGATGCATATCCAAATGAGCTGCCTGATTATAAAGACTGTGAACCTTGCAGTTATAACTGCTGTGGCATTAGCTCCAGGGGTCTTCTGGCTCGAGGATGTGTTGTGGTTAAGAGGAAAACACATAAACTTTAAAATCCTTGGCCCATATTCTATCCTCAAAGAGAGCAAAGAACTGTACTAATATAAACTGAGCAATTTTAGTAGTACTTTGTACCAGAACCTCTTCTTCTTAGTTAAACAAGTTTGGGAGAAGACAATGTGTAGTCACCCTTAATATATTTTTACAGAGTATCACCATCATGGTTATTTTCTTAAGTATATTCTGCAAGTGGCAGCACACCTGTTTGATCTGCACCATAAAATAAATTAATTAATAAATGAACAAGTAAATAAATAAATAAACAGATTCAATCCCTTTAAAGCTTTTATGGAAATGAAACGGCACTCTAAAAACATCTTCAACAGGTCGATTCAGAATTTCTCTCTGTTTGGTTTGATTTGCATTCTTATCATCCTCTATAAGCAAGCTACAAACAGGAAAGGATAAAACCAGCACTGATACTGCGCAACTATCAGCGTATCATTTAGTTTGATCACACTATGTAGGTGGAGACAGCCGTGAATATTTTATTCATCTGCATCTCACATGTAGATTTCTCGCTTGTCACAGTGTTCATCCAAATAATCCTGAAAGCAACTCCATTTCATGCAAAGAGTGGATAGTTAACAGGGATGTGGTTTACTTTGCAGTGTGTGGTACTGTGCCCGGCAGCAGGATATTCTCTGTTGACAAAGTATGAGGAGCTGCTGCAACAGTAGGGCAGGGAGGAAATTTCTTTGTACCAGCTGCCAGGGTAATTAGTTCCTCACTGAATTATGCATCAGCAGAAGTGTCAAGCAGTGTTAGAATCAGGCAGGTACAGAGAGAGAGGATAGAGGAGAGCTGTCACACAAAGCTCATAAAACCTTGCAATACCAGCAGCCAGTCCCACCATATTGGAAGGCCTAGCAAAAGACCATCAGTAGAGCAGCGGAGCAATAGAGAGATAAACAACTTCCATGAGAGGAAAGACAAAAATGTCAAGTGACATTCAGTGAAATATATTTTACACCAAACTGGGTTCTTTTAAAAATATGTTTTCAAAAATATCATTAAAGTAAAAACAGCCAAGTTATCGTTAATGTTAATTGCATAATGTAATGGCTATTCAATTATGACGCCATTGATTGGTTTCCTTTAAACCTTAGTTTCACAATGCAGTGGCGGATTCTTCTATAGGCAACCTAGGTGGCCACCTAGAGTACCAACCAGGGGGAAGGAGCCAATCCCCACCCCAAATACTTTTTTTCCTTAACTCTTTTTATTGGGGTGTCAAAGTTAAATAAACAGTGGCAGTAGTATAGTGTAGTACATGTACAGAAAAAGACAAAGTATGGTAAACAAGTTTGCGAGATATAAAAATATATTGTTTTATTTGTCATTCTATTTAAAACAATAAAAAAATAAATAAATAAATGAGTAAATAAATAAATGGGAGGATTTAGAAGTACGTCGGATTGACCATGTTTTGTGTCATTTAAACTAGGCAAGTTAGGGGAAGGACTCAGTGAGTCTTTCTTAAAGGCAAGGCAAGGCAAGGCAATTTTATTTATATAGCACCATTCATACACAAGGCAATTCAATGTGCTTTACAAGAGAAATACGTTAAGATAAAACATTAAAGGAACAATAGATCATTAAAAACAAAAGCTAAAAGCAAGAAAAACAGTGCAGAAAATGCATTTAAAAAGCAAACATAAAGCAAAAGCAACAGCAGACAAATATAAAAACAATAGCTACAGATTATCCTAACAATAAGTTACATATCTAGTTCACTGGTAAGCTGCAGTAAATAGTAATGTTTTAAGCCCTGATTTAAATGAGTTGACAGTTTCAGCCGACCTCAGATATTCTGGAAGTTTGTTCCACAGGCGGGGAGCATAGAAACTAAAGGCTGCTTCACCTTGTTTGGTTTTGATCCTGGGAACACTGAGTAAACCTGTTCCAGATGATCTGAGGGGTCTGGATGCTTCATAACGTACAAGTATATCAGAGATGTATTTAGGCCCGAGACCATTTAGTGCTTTATAGACAAGTAACAAGATTTTAAAGTCTATCCTTTGACACACAGGAAGCCAGTGCAGTGACTTAAGCACTGGTGTAATGTGCTCCACTCTCTTGGTGTTGGTGAGGACTCTGGCAGCAGCGTTCTGGACGAGCTGCAGTTGTCTGATTGATTTTTTACTCAGGCCTGTGAAGACACCGTTACAATAGTCCAGCCTGCTGAAAATGAAAGCATGAACAAGTTTTTCTGTATCTTGTTTAGACAGAAATTCTTTTATTCTTGCTATGTTTTTAAGGTGGTAGTAGGCTGATTTAGTAATTGTCTTAATGTGACTATTGAAATTTAGGTCTGAGTCCAGAACTACACCAAGATTTCTGGCTTGATTTGTAGGTTTTAGTGTCATGGCGTCAAGGTGAGCACTGACTATTGATCTTTGTTCTTTGGGGCCAAAAACAACTATCTCAGTTTTTTCTGTGTTTAGTTGTAGAAAATTCTGGCACATCCACGTATTGATTTCGTCAATGCACTTATTTAGTAGATATAGGGGACTATAGTCATCTGGTGACACTGTTATGTAAAGTTGTGTGTCGTCTGCATAAGTATGGTAGGAGATGTTATGATATTCCATAATCTGAGCAAGAGGGAGCATATAGATGTTGAATAGAAGAGGCCCAAGAATGGACCCTTGAGGAACTCCACATGTAATCTTTGTTCGCACAGATTCATAATTGCCAAGTGACACAAAGAAATCCCTGTCTTGTAAATAAGATTTAAACCAATTTAGCACAGTGCCAGAAAGTCCCACAAACTTTTAAAGTGGTATTAAAAGGGTTGCCAGATCTGGTAGAATTAATTTTCACACCCTCTTAATGAGAATTTAATCATTTTCAAATTTAGGTGCTGCATCACATCCTTCACGAGGCCAGAATTGGCAGGAGCCCGTGCTTGCCTCCAATTTAATAATATCAATCTACGTACGAGTAGAGTTACAAATAATATCCTGTAAACTTGGGAGCTGGTTAATACAAGATCAGAGCCTTTAATACCAAACAGTGCGGTCATTGGATCAGGATCCATCGGTCTACCCATAACATCTGATAGCGACTGAAAAATATTTTGCCATGCTGTGATTCTTGGGCAGTGTCAGAATATTTGGGGTAGTGAGGCTGGTGATTGTCCACAACGCTGAACTAATATTTGGATACATTTTACAGAGCTAATTTTCGTACAAGTGAACTCTGTGCAATATTCTAAATTGCAAAAGTCCATGTCTAGCACAAACAGAGGAAGAATGTACCAGTAATGGGCTTTTGTCCATGACTCTTCCGAAATAGCAACCCCCAAATAATTTGGCCAGGCTACTTTTAAATAATCTAGGGAGGCGGTACAGTCTAAACACAGAAGTGCATTATAAATAACACTTTATTTTTTTAATTAGGAAAAATCAAAACATCTGAGATCTAATGCTAACGGTCAGCATGTTGTAGGGGTACCACCTCTAGTCTTGTCAATGCAGCACACCCTCATGTGTTCACCAGTGAGTGATCATCAAGGTTAGAACATGCTAGAGCACTGATCTGGAGTGCAGTAAACCAAATTCTTTTAATGTTGTTACCGTGTTTATTATTATTGCTTGGTAGCTGTTGTTTATTTGTGTTGATTTTTCATTAGCTCTTGACCTTGTTTGTAATAAGGAGCTTACCTAGGGCACGAAATCTGCCAGGTCTCGCACTGTATACAAATCTGTCTGTGCGGTAGTATCAATAAAAGTTCTTTGTAGTTACTGATCCAGTAGTAGGAATGGAGGGCGGTGATCAACTCAAGTAACTATGGAAACTTTGTTGATCTTTCTAAGGCTTTTGACAACGTTGACCATTCTCTGCTCCTTTGTACTCTGTCATCTGTGGGATTTAGTCCAGGTGCTTGTGCATGGTTTCAGAGTTATCTAGATGGTAGACACCAATTTGTTAAACTTGGAACGAGTCAGTCTGAGTCTATATTAATAACTAAAGGAGTACCGCAGGGCTCGGTCTTAGGTCCTGTTCTTTTCTCAATTTATATTAATAACATTGTCCCCCTGCTCAGTTGTCAGGTACATCTTTATGCAGACGATTTTATATTGTATTGCCGACTCTGAAAAGACAGCCATGGAACAGCTCCAGGTTTCTTTTAATGTCCTTCAGAATGTCTTAAATGATCTTAAACTTGTACTAAATGCTCAGAAAACAATTACAATTAAAAAAACAACAACAATTAAAATAAACCAAATTTATGCTGTTCTCTAGGTCTACAAATGATAGACACAATGACATGAGCATAACTACTTTAAAGGGGTCTTCCATTGAGAGGGTCTCAGAATACAAATACTTAGGAAGCTTGATGAAAAACTTACTTTTAAATTTCACATAGATAACTTGGTGATTAAATTACGACAAAAGATAGGCTTTTTATTTAGAAACAGATGTCATTTCCCAATTTTTTGTAGAAAGAGGATTGTTGAGGCAGTTATCCTCCCTGTTCTGGACTATGGAGATGTAATTTACAGACATGCATCTGTCACTTCTCTCAAGACCCTGGATGCTGTCTATCACTCAGCCCTTAGATTTATAATAGAGGAAGCTTACAATACCCACCATTGCACCCTATATGATAAAGTTGGATGGTTTTCTCTATCCGCACAGTGTGATATGCATTTGTTTTTCTTTATTTATAAGGCATTTTTGGGGAAACTTCCTGCCTATATCACATCCTTGTTAGACTGGTACTCAAACCCTTACTAGACACGAACTGGCAGGCTGGCACTAAAGATCCCTCAAGTCCGTCCCAAGTTAGGGAAGACTGCTTTCAGTTTTTATGCCCCATCAGCCTGGAATAACCTGCAGCATGAGCTAGGTATTAATACCTTGGTTCCATTTAGCCTTTTTAAGACATTGCTCAGAGACCACCTGTCTCACTCGTGTAATTGTTTTGATTAATTGTTTTCCACCTGTGGTTATTCTCTGGTTATATCTTTTTGTACTTAATTTCTTGTCTTTCTTTATCTTTCATTAATTTATCTATGTTTTTTAACTAAGTTCCTATGTATTTCACTCGACTTCATTGCAAATGAGGGCCTTGCCCTCAATGAATTTTTGAGTTTAAATAAATAAATAAATAAAAAAAAAAAACTCTACCCATTTAAAGGAACAGGGCCCCGATGCTTGACTCTGTGGAAAACCAAAAGTGATCAGTTTGTCTTTGTGACAGTGGCGCCAACAAAAATACCACATGGAAACACTAGGATGGGAAAAGTTGAAATGTTTTTGCTTTTGACTTTTAAACCAAACTAAACTGCTGAATTGACCAGTTTTATTATTTCTGGTGATGGCACACTCTACATTGGTTTTCTTTGGTGGGTGTCAATTTTTGGTGACTCTAGTTTTGTAGTGAATACAGCTCTGAGTGTGTGAGAGTTGCCCTTTTTTGAAGGAAACAATATGCACAGTAGCTGTAGTATCACTGTACGTATATTATGTGTATATACTTAACACAAATGTGAAAAGAATTCCAATTCAGCTACAGGATAAAATATAAAAATCCCATTCATTTTAAGAGATGTATTTTTATTTATATTTTTGATTAACTTGGTTTATTTGAAGACTCAAAGTTCTTTTCTCTAAAACAAAAACAAAAAAAGAAAAACACAACTTGCAAATTCCCTGGTGCAAGGCTGGCATTATATTCTCAGTGGGGTCATGTCCTGTCAAAACCTTTGTGCCTACTGTCAGAAACTAAGCTATGGCTCTCTGAGCATGCTGCACGGCCACTGTGTAAGTGTCAGTCACCTTGGGCTGGGATGCAAAGGAAATCACAGCAGTGTGAATAGGAGGAGTCTCCCTTTGGCACAGAGCACAGATGGCACAACATTACAGCCTGCTCTCCTCATAGCCGTCTCATTCTGCTTTTTCAGAATGACCGATGTGAATGTTTGACGCCTTTAAACACACATTTCTCTAATTAATAATCCTACTCAGCAGGATTAATTCTGATGGTTTAACTCAACAAACAGAAGGAACAAGTGCGAGATCTTTTTAGTATTATCAGATGCTATTGCCGTACACAGTACCATGGTCTCTCTGCAGCCCAGTAATGTGTCTGCTGAAGTGGAGACGAGTGATTGAATGGGATAACCTCAAAACTCAAGGACTGGGATTGCTATTAGCTACTATTTTCTCAGAGGAGAGGCGTTTCAGTCACTGTCTGCTGAGTCTTTTCCTCAGAGCCAATACACAGACACCGACATGCACACAGAAATATGTGAACCCATTCTGGAAGCATGGCACATACTCAGGCGCTCACGCAGCAGCACTGCCACAACCAACATCACAAGCAATAGACAACAAGTAGTGAAGCGTGCATTCTGCACAAAAAGAATTGAATACGTCTTATACAAACTGAATAAGTGCGAGCCAAAGCCCCTCTCCTTGTTCACTCCCAGTGGGTCATGCTTGTTGATCTAAGGCTAACCAGATTTGAGTTTAAGATAAGTGTATTCATGATTTCATTTCCATGCATGCTTCCAATTTGAACACATTAAATATTGAAAGTATCCATCCAATAGCTGGGAATGTCGTGTGTCAGTAGTATTGAGCATTTGAACTCTAGCCTGGGCTTGCTCAATACCATAGCTGTGACACTTCCTTATTGTCATCAGATGTAAAGTGTATTCATTAGCTTGCAAATGTCCAGTGACAAGTCAATGTGGGTGAAAATGTTTCTGAAAGTAATTTGAATCTGATAAAAATTCTAACCTCAGTTAAGAAATTGTAGCCTTAGGGGCCGTGTCCACCGAAGCACTTTGTCCTGAGGCCAGTGTATTTTTAAAATTCTTTACAATAAGAGCACCACATATTTATGCTATGTTACAAATGCCAGCAACATGACAAGGTGCTGAGCATCTATTCTGTGCTGAGCCCTGCAGGTTTGGCATTTTTTTCTAAGTGCTGAGAGTAGAAATACTGTATGTTCAGCTTTGGGTAAAATGCTGCTCTCGTCACAGTCACTTTAAACCCAGCTGTCCAATCACAGTAGAAGAGGGGCGGGACAAATACCACAAAAACCAACCGTCACATCTGACATGGCTGAGCAAAGACAACAATGGAGAAAAAATGTTAATATACTGTATTTATATTAACATAGTGTGTTTTTTCTCATGAACCCACACAGACCACAGGTCCATCCTCTCTCCCTAAGTACTTCAGCCTTCCCTTCATTCAGAGCAAGTGCTATACCTTATACTCGTGTTTACTTCTGTGGACATTCTGTATCGTGGCAACGAGATGCAGGCAAAGCATCTCAGCTGAAAAAATGCTCTCAAGTGCTCCCAGCTGGGCGTTTCCTGAGGAGCACCTGGTATTTACAGCCAGGAAAAAATGCTTTGGTGAACGTGGGGACCTTAATGCAAAATATCGCATCACTGTCAACATCACTGCATGTCATCAGTTCTATTTACAATATCCACTCCTGGCAACTAATGTATGGATATGTAGTTACCACAGAAGTAGAGTCTATAGCCCTTTTTAGATAGGAATTGTGCAAATTTGCAGGAAAGCTCAATCAGTCTTTTTTTCAGCATTGGCAGTATAAAAACAAAATTGGGCAGGGCAGAAAATTGCTGCCTACCTACTTTTGTTTATACAGAATGCGTCTTTTTCGGGGCAATGGGGGCGTGAGCATGTAACAAAACGTGTAGCTCAGCTTGTGACGTAACCAGTGACGTGGGAGGGAAGCCGCGGCTAGTCAGGCAGCGATAGTCAGACGGCGCTTCTCTCATAAGTCGGCCCGTCCTTCACCTTCCCCGTCATCTGCAGGTTAATGGCCTTTTCGTTTGCGAGTGCAAGGAGGGCCCGCTCTTCCTTGTCTCCCCAGTTGCTCATCTTTACAGTGTCTGTCAGGTTTGCGTTTCCCTCTTGCTACTAGCTGCTTGCTAATTCCTAATCAGCTGTTTCCTGTTTATCCACCGCCAGTGGCTCACACGTGCGGCATCATCAACAGCTCCTCCCACAAGTCTTCAACAGCCCCTCCCGTTGCGGAAGGCGGAAAATTGGGCGCCTCCGATCAACTTGCTTTTCCGCCTCTGTGTGTATAAACGCTCACAGCTGGCCGGCAAATTGGCCCAACATTCGCGGAAAATCTGCCAGTGTAAAAGGGGCTTATGTGTGGTGGTAGCTGACAAGGGTGAGGGTGGGATCTGGCTGGCCAACTTTCCGTGGCTTATTCTTTTCTTGCCTGTCTGTCTTTGTGTATCAGTCTGTGTCGCCTCTCTGTGTTCTGAGTTTTTTGTGGGTCCGTAAACGCAGTGCAGATCGAGCACTTCTGTTTTTTCCTCAGCAGCAGTTTGTGGAGTTTTGAGCCCCTGGGTGTATAATTATTCAGAATCAAAAATACTTTATTGATCCCCGGGGGGAAATTGTTGTTGGCGTTACAGGTGCTCCTTACCAGAGTCATCAGACAATCTGATCAGAGATGTTCAGATCAGATTGATGGATGGGAGGAGCAGATGTTTGTGAGTGAAAGCAAACTTTTAGACCCAGTGCAATGAAAGACTAAGTTTCACATGACTGTGCCAGTCGTTTTACTGCTCTGTCTGCGCCAAGAGTTTGCTCTGCGCTGCAAGAGTGTGGTTCAATGATTAACATAACCCTATATATATATATACTGTATATTCCAGCAGCACACCTAATGAATGGTCCAGCTCCAAAAAGAGAAAATCAAAACGTGGCGGTAGATGTTTTAATTGTGGGAGGCCGCCACAAAAAAATGAATGTGTAAGAAACCATAATATGGTTATATTTTGTTAACTCATTCACCTAAGAACTGCAGTTCTCTTCACCTAAATCTGTTTTTTTAGAAACCTTAACCTGACAGCACAGGGCAAATTCCAGTCTCTGGCATCAAAGTCCTGAGCTTTGTATGCCTCACCATCCACCACATTCACAGCATTCTCTCAGTCACCTCTTTTACCTTATAGGATGTCACACTCTTTCAACTGGAGACAATGCATAATCCAGGCAGCAGTTGCATTTCCTCCAAAATGTATTTGGCAAACCAAATTAATACTATTCCCTGTAGGAGACAGGGATTGGTTATTATTTGTTATTAATGTTTGTTTGGGATTAACAGTTCTGTCACCAGGATCTGTTTGAGTTACTGTATTCTGGGATGCCTACGTGAATGCATTGTGTGTGTAACATGGTTACTGTAACATAATGTGATTTATCCCTCTGGGAGCAACGCACACTTAAACTTAAATGCTATCTCTTGCCACTTGAATTGGATCTTATTCCAGTTGTGAACCATGTGAGACAGTGCATATTTAACTTTAATGGTCGCGGGGTCCTGGTGAGTGCAGAGTTTGCAGAATGTGGAGTGCCTGCCAACAACCACTGCCATCAGTTACAGCTGCACCATTACTTAGGTAATGTGTTTCAGGTCAGCTCTTCAGCTGGGGTTGCTGTGCTTTGAGTAGTGAGATCAGAGAGGTGAGTGTAATGTAGTTGATACCGCTATAGTTCCGCGGTGTTAACTTACCCTGAGGTTGAAATATTGCCTGGCATTCGAAATGGATCATTTTCACGAGGCAGATCCAACACACACAACGCAACGTGTGTGTTCAGTTTTCTGTGGTCACATCAGAGTTGGAAAATATATGACACCTTTAACATAATGTTACGTAGGTGAAATAATCTGTCTCTTCTGCTCCATCTTCTCTTTGTTACACTTCACTGAACTCTCCACTGTTACCCATATTTCATGCATTATATTCATCTTTACAGTAGCTTCTGTAGTGCGTCAGAGTGTGTGTTTGTGACAGCCCTTTGCTGGAAATAAGGCTTATGTCTATGCATAAATTATGTGGGATTTAGGGCAATATTCCATAGAGTATTTTGTGTGTTTGTATTTAACATAAGCCTTGACTTTTGACTTCCCTTTTTTTGCAGTACTAGGCTCTGGTAGTTCCTGCTATTTCTGCTCAAAAAACACACCAGATCAGGGTAGTGTAAAGCCTTTTTAAAGAATAAAAATGTTAATTTGGTTATGTCCTCATTGGGAAATTGTCAGTGTGTGCGTGCATGGGTGGATGTAAATTATATGCATCAACATAGGCTATGGTTTGATTTTCCACAAGCAACATTAAAAAAAAGAAAGGGAAAAAAACAGAAACATGCTGGTACATTGTATACGTCTAATCAACATAATAAAAAATGTCATCCCCATATTTTTTCATTTGTATTCTGCCCTGTGCATTTGAGCTTAACTGATTCATTTTATCTCCACAGTTCCATATTATAACAGGGCGCAGCAGGGGTAACCTTTGGCAGTCATCAACCATGATGGAGCTCTTTGCCATTTAGCAGCCGTGTAAACCAGATTACCTGATCATTTAGTCTTCATTGGACAGGCGGTCTGGCTTCTACTGTGTGCTCCTGTAGAGATCTCATTCTGTAAGTGTTAGCGCTGGGACGAGGTCCCAGAAAGACCTGAACGCCGGTGTTAATCTCTGCCTGGGCCTACAGCCCATCACTGGGGCCTGTAATCTAGCTGGGGTGATGTTGTTATCTTTAGTGGAGAGTACTCAGCCGTGGCTCGTGGCTCCTGCCAGCCGAGCCACTATAGGCCTCCTTTGTCCATATGCAGCTTTCTCCTTCGTTTTCCTTTTTTTCTACTCCCCCGTGCTTCTCTTTCACTTTTGTTCTATCATTTCCTACCTTTATTTCCTGTCCTTGTTTATGGTCTTTACTCAGACTTTTTCATTGTGTCATCTTTTCTCCCTATAGCATCTTTTTATTACATCTTGGAAAAATATCTTTAGGTAAGCCAATGCAGCTCACTGTCAGGGTGACAGGAGCACAGGGAGCCGGGATGACCAGCGATTCTACAAAGAGATGTGTTTTCTCATATAAAACTGCAGTTTTTTTCTCGCTACTGTCTCATGAAGCATTAGCAGAGATATTTAAACGCAAATCAAGACAGCCTCATATCTTTTAAAACTTCAGGGGGCCAGTCTCTGACAGTTCAGGGATTTGGGAGAGTGATGAGGCCAATTCACCTCACCCACCCATCTCTGTGACTGAATATAGACCCAAAGGTCAAAGTGATGTTACACTTTTAGTCTTTTTCACCTTTCTCATCAGACAAGGGATTCTCCATCATCAGCGGAGAGCCATTAAGGTGTCTCTTGCTTAATGGACTTGTCGGGAATCCATAGACAGACCGAAGATAAATGGTAAATACTAAAAATGAAGATGGTTAGGTGTGGGAAGATGGTGCAGGAGGGTAGGGGGTTGTCCTGAGTCCACACTGATTCACCTGTCAAATAGTGGAGTCTAATCTCTCCTCCAACAACAAATTACTTCTACATCATCACTTCCATCAAAACAATACTCAGAGCATATGAGCAGAGCATATGCTGCAGACTTGTTACTGACTATTTTAAAATATATGGGTGATATATACTGCCTGAGTGTCATATAGTGGGAGACTCAAGGCCATTAAATTGATGCTTGAGCAGGTTTATGAATGAACATGAACATGGCATAATAGCGGTAATGCTAGTTGCTCAACATGGGCTGTTACTCTTCTCTATCACATTAGAATAGATAGACCCCTCTGCAAATATGGGAATCTGTTTTTGCTCCCTCTGAAATGAGTTAATGATTTATTTGCAGTCTACCCTGCGGTGCTGTGAGAAATCTTTAACGCACTCATATAGGGACACTGAAAAACAACTACAAGGGTGTGTGTGAGGTGTCGAAGAAGGGCGAGTGTTGCTCCTTTAAACACAGATGGTCATCCTTGTAGTGAGCTCAAACAGAGAAATGAATGCAGCACGCAGGCATTCTTGTTGCAGTAAGATTTCAGATTTGCCAAGTCTTTCCTCCACTGCTCTTATTTGGGAACTCAGTGGCATTAGTATACATAGCTGCACAACTCTGGCCTGCCCTGTCTGCACACAGCATACTACTGTGCATTTCAACAGGCCTTTCAACCTCATCTCTGTTGAGACGTGGCCACTCTGTATTCGTATTTGATCACCAAAAAAATTCATTACACGCTTTTAGATCAAATATTTTAGATATAAGAGTGCAAGATACAAGCATATACTGTCAGACAACTAAACTAAAAGCAAAGACGTCAAAGCTGCTTTGCTGCCACGCTGCACAACAAATATCAAACATTTAACCAATAATATTGGACACTACAAAAAAAGCACATCCTGTTGCCACACTTGGCGACGGTTCAAACGATTTATAGTGTTTACTTATGGGGTTTGACACATTTCTCTGAACTAAAGTTATGTAACCACTGAATTATTTCTTTCTGAAATATATGATGTCATGTTGTGTTTCCAGTAGCAGGTTTGGAACCTGCTAGACAACACCTTTCTAGTATCATCTGAATAGCCTGTCTTGTCGTGCTTGTTCGGTTGTCTGTTTGTATATGAGCTAAGCCTCAGAGTGAGTGTAGTTTAATTTTCTGTTATCTTTGCAACACAAGTTGGGTGTTTGCCAGATTCAGCCTGGTGAATTAATCAAGGTTCTTCCTCCTTTTCGCTCTTCTTTTTTTTTTTTTTTTTTTAAAGTTATTAGTTAACCTTTTTGAAATACTGCCAGCCACTGCCTTCTCTCTGTACTTGAGCCAGTGTCACAAGCGTACAGCAGCAATCAGGCATAAATGGACCCAGCAGAGACATAACGCTCAGAGCTGAGTGGCACTGTTCGGGTGGAAGATAGATTTAAGCATACAGACGAGAGAATGGCTGAACTTACCACTATGGTTCAGCAGCTTTTTGCCACCCATCAGACACCTAGAAGAGCAGGTTGTCGCTCTTTCTTCCCTTATTTGGTGGCTTAATGCCTGAGGTCAGAGTCCAGCCACCAAATCTCCATCTTGTGCGGCTTCTTGTCCAGCCACTTCAGCCCTGCTTCCAACTCTTTAGGTACCCTGTCGTGACTTTAATGCCAGTCGCCCAATTATTATGTCAAGTCCATCTTGTCTGGCATTCCAATGGGATGACCATCCTGTAACAATGTGAGAAGCTGACAGATGACTTAATGCTCTATGACAGCATAGGGGAACTTTAGCAGACTTCACCACTGAATCCTCTTCACTAGCAGCAGAGGGCAATTTACAGACATTACTGTGTGTGTGTGTGTGTGTGTGTGTGTGTGTGTGTGTGTGTGTGTTACCAGGGTTTGAGTGAGGTCCGCAAGTAAACTTGGAGGAGCTCATAAAACT
Source organism: Epinephelus moara (assembly GCF_006386435.1). Classification (NCBI taxonomy): domain Eukaryota; kingdom Metazoa; phylum Chordata; class Actinopteri; order Perciformes; family Serranidae; genus Epinephelus; species Epinephelus moara. The sequence goes on along the minus strand of NC_065524.1, from coordinate 17,680,219 downwards.
CACCATTGGGGGCAAGAACTGGCTCCGGGACTGGCTCAGAGAAACTACTCTGGCAGTCTTCTCCTCATATCAGGCATCAGTTGTTAATTTCACGCTTTCTTGTGTATGCTTCTTTGGCCAGCGCCTCTTCCTTGGACAGTGGAAAAATGCAAATTGGGGTTATGCATCTCTGCAGACAAGAGCACTTGAGAGAAATATGAGATGGTTGCTGTTTGTGCTGTGGGTACTTTTTTAGCTGACTGGCCCAAATGGCAAAAGGCCAAGACCAATCAATAAGTGCTTTTTCAGACGGGCTACCATATGCCATGTGATAAACTCTATAGACTGGACTCCTCTGCAGAGTATCTCGCTGGAATTTACATACAGTAAAGGATAAGGATGAATTTTGACCACCAATGCCATAGACTCCCATCAAAATGTATCAGTGCATACAGTATTTTTAAGTGTCTAAAGACACAACGTGGTTTTTGTTCTGTCGGATAACAATGTTCAACTGTAACTTCCCAGCTACAATCAGGCCAGGTCCGCCAGCAGATGAGCAAAGGTCAGATACTAACATTGCAACTTAGGTTTGGATCCTGCTGGACTCTGATAAGGCAGGATGGTGAGACTTTCAGGGACGAGAATTTGCCACAGGGGCACGTCCCCCCACCGGGCCACATTTCTGACAGCCATACCTTTCAGATTGGTTGTTTCAACAAATACAATTACCTGTGTTTGCAGTAGGGGAGGCCGATAAAAGTTTACATCCTTGCTGCAGTGGTGAGTGACAAGGACTACTTTCTAACTTGTTTGGGAAGTCGACATGTCAGATTGTAGGATTTGGGCATGAAAGCGTTAACCTACTGACCCACGACATGGTGGTAAGCAGGGACAACAACCGTATGGGTTAGGCATTCCAAATGAAAAAATATGGGAAATAATCCACATATGAGCCCAAGAACTGTCTTACTTCATATTTTTAGTCAGAAGCTGGAAACAGGCTCCAAACCTACAGTGGGGACGTAGCCCATCTAAGTCTCTGTAGATCTGGGCCTGATTGTGACAAATGAAACTCGACGATGTTGATGCAAATAGCACAGACAGATGCAGCATGCAATGTGCAACTTGTAAAATGGAATATCCTTGTAATTGAAAACATAAGTTATAGCTTCTCTTGGCCCCTCTGGATCCCAAGAAGCTGTTTCATCAAAGGAATCACGCTGCGGGAGAAGGGGACATGGCTTTCGAATGTTCTGACTGTTCCAATCTAACAGATTAATGAGTCACACAGGCCTATGCCAACTCTGCCTCGAGGAAAGGAGGACACACGATGCTCCATATCAATAAAAAAAAGACCTTTTTCCGTCATCTGATTCCACAGATGCAGTGAGAGGGCCTGTGTATGGCTGTTTGGAAAAGGGCAAATTTATATAAGAGTTTAGCCAAGAATCTTTAGGCATAGCTTGTAGTGCTTTTCCCTATGTCACCAGCTGATTCACAGCCTGCATTTAAACACCCAATTTGGGGTGTAACACAATAAATCTTGACCAAAGCTCTATGGGATATCATCGAAACCGAGAAATAACACTGTAATTAAACAAAAGACCCAAACCTCGTTATATTACAACTGTCAAACTATATGATTAAATAACAATAGTGAGGAATTAATATTGCCATTTAATGGTAATGACAATGTTTTACTTAAAAGATCTCCTTAGGGAAATACTATCCCGCATCTCATTTAATGCCTTAGTACTGATTACATTTAATGTGGTAACATGATTTTTCATCATGTTAAATAGTAACTGGATCATTTCAATTATATAAAACAGGAAGCAACTCAAATGTCACTGAGTATCTGTAATAGACAGAATGCATTGTGACTTTATAGCTGTTATGCTAAATGAACCAAATATACATTACCAGATAACCAGTTTTCACAGGCAGACCTGTTCATTTTTAGAAAAATTATTTGATTACTGTTGCCAATGTGACCTCACACTTCTAGGTTATGGTGGAAAATTCGATGTCCTGTAAAGAAAACCGCTCATGAAGCAAGGATGTGTGAGCATGATTCATTATTACAAAATGTACCCAGATTTGAAACATGCGGTTAATCTGTCAGGAATGAATTTGTAAGTTTTGAAGCCAAACTCACTTGGCAAATTCAAAACACCTTAAAAAACTGTTTTGGTCTCACAGTCATCTTTCCAAAATAATGCTGCAGTTTCCTGCCCTTAAGCTTTGAGCAAAGGCAGCACTTTTTAATGACCTTAGTTTGAGCTGGGGAGTTTGAGAACTTCTTTTTAACTGTCACAGACAGACCCGTAGGGACACAGAAAACCATTTCTCAGAAGAACTTCAGGTTACCATTTACTTTCTGTTCTATATGCCACCATGCAACGTGCAAAAGTGAAGCATTGACAGGAACATTTCGATCTCTTTGCTGCTGTCAGAACTCATATACCATAGACTCCCTAGTGATATAATAGATTTTTGTATAAAAAAAACAAAACGCAGTCTGTATCAAAGTCAACAGTGATCATCATGATCACCATTGCCAATTTTTAAAAACTAATTCAAGGGTTTACAAGTGTGGACACTCAACTCCAGGATAGGAATAGTTTGACATTTTTAGAAATCGCTTTTTTGCCTCTTGCAAAGAGTTGGATGATAGCACTAATACTGCTCTTACATGGAGCTGAAGCCAGGATGCAGTTAGCTTAGCTTAGCATAAAGACTGTAAATTGGGGGAAACAGCTAGCCTGGCTCTATCCAAAAGTAACAAACCCTCTAAAGCAGTGGTTCCCAACTGGTGGTTCGCGGTCCAAAAGTGGGTCTAGGGTCCATCTGAGCGGACCACAAGTGACTCACAAATGTGTCAAGTTTGTAAAAAACACACGAGTACAGTGAATTTCAGGCACAAAGCTTTAATTGTGAAGTGAAGTATTTATTATTTATTAGCTTTAACCAATTTTTCCCATTGAGATTGAAAGTTTCTTTTACAAGAGAGACCTGGCCAAGGTAGCAGCCAATCAAAACACATTGAAATGCAACAAATACAACATATAATACAAAAATCCACTATAAAACAACAACAGCTACTTATAGTGGCCTCTCGAGAAAAGAAGTACGTCTCTATCACCATTTAACTGTTACTTAACAGAAACAGCACACTAGCTCAACGACATGGTCAAACGCAAGTATGACACTGAACAGATTAAACTGTGTGGACCTTGAACTAAGGAGAAATCTGGACCCTGTGGCTGGACCAGAGTTGGGTAAGGGTTAATTTAAAATTAATCAAAGTACTTTACTGCATTACTCCCTGAGTAAAGTAACTCAAGCACTTTTAAAGTACTTTTGAGTATTCTACATTTCCTGTTGGGCAATGGACCACAGGACGCTAAGTCTACATTTTTTGCCTCCAAAATTAAAGTTATGGACCACTTGCCCTTCACTGAGATCCAGTTGTTATTCTGTTGTGCAGCTGTGCTACTTAACTTTCTTCTCCTTCTGTAATTTAACTATGGCGGCAGCTTGTCTCAGCTCATGGAGTCCAAGACAAATTTCCCTTCGGAGTATCTATCCATCTATCCATCTATCCATCTATCCATCCATCCATCCATCCATCCAATTGATGGTGTGAAACAGCAGAGGCACTTTGTCAACCCGCTGATTTAACGTTACTGTCATTAGCATTAGGGCTGCCACGATTAGTCGACTAATCGATGACTAATCGACTATTAAAATAATCGGTGACTATTTTAGTAGTCGACTAATCGGTTTGAGTCATTTTTCATAGAAAAGCACTATAAAATTACCCCAAAATACTCTTACTGCAGCTTCTTACGTTCAGATATTGGCAGCTTTACACACTCTCCCGTGACAGTGAACTAAAACCCTTTGGCGTGAGTATGAAACAAGACACTAGATGATGTAATTTTGGGGTTTGGGCAAGACAGACCGTCATTTTTCAACATTTTAACACATTTTTCGATGAAATGATTAGTCGACTAATCAAAGAAATAATTGACAGATTTGTCGACAATGAAAATAATCGTTAGTGGCAGCCCTAATTAGCATCAAGCTAGCAAACAATGTTACGTCCTCACGGTCGGACATAAAGTAATAACATTAAAAAATGGTGGCGGGGCCACCACACCACAACTGCAGAGGCTACCAGCTTCATTTGAAACAAACTACATTATAGACGGTCTGTTATTTATTAATCTCTCTGTGTTGTTATATTCTTACTTTTTATCCGCTCCCGTTGTCTTTATAAAGTTAACACATTGCGCAGTCATTTCAAGCTCAACACTTCCTGAATTTCTTTCAAATTAAAAGCCCTTATAACCTCAGCTGAGAGAATCCCTCCATTTTCTAAATAGGCTTTTATTCTGAAACATTCGTAGGAACTTGGTTGTGGAGGATACAGTAGCTTGAATGTTTACAAACGGTGCTTCAAATGTAGCTCCTGCCATCTGCTGACGCTTTTAGGTGACTACAACAACATTTCCGCTGGCACATGAACAGACACAGTGACTCAAATAATAGTGAAATAAAAATAGGACAAGAATAACCCGATGACATGAAAGACGAGCGGGGATAATTGGTGAGTACCATCGTGTAGTGCGTCATGTCTGTCGGCCAAGTCATGGCACAATTTTATGACACCACAATCGTGTAATGTGACATAGTGACTTTCAGAACGGGCAGAAAGTCGTGTAGTGTGTACCAGGCATAATGTAAGTCCTGAGTCTGACCTGTCTGTCAGCGAATCCTCCTCCATCTTTTTTTAGACTCCACCGTAGACAATGGCATCATTTCTTCTACCACGTAGCGAGCCACAAGCTCCGTGGCTTCTTTCAGACTGGTAGGTTTAATGTTATCTCCGTTATTAGAACCAAAAGACAGCTGTTGCTGTTTCAGAGCTGAAGGACCAGCGTTCTAAAAGTAACGGAAGTAACTGATGGCTTGTTTGAAAATGTACTCAAGTATTTGATTACTCAAACAGCAAACTAACGCATTAGGTTACTTGTTATTGCAAAAAGTAATCAAAGTACTCTAACTCTACTTTGTAACGCATTATACCCAACTCTGGGCTGGACCAATTGGGAACCACTGCAAAAAGTTGCAGCTGTATATTAATGTGCTATTTTTTGGCTGTGAGTAGTGACTTTCTGGAGTCTCCACTGGTTATCTGGCAACCTCTTCGTTACAACAAGTCTTATAGAAGTTACTGCCCTGAGGTGCTAGAAGGTGGATTTTCTTACCTTGGCACAACGCTATAGTCTAGCTGTTTCTACCTGTTTACACTCTTTATACAAAGCTAAGCTAACCGGCTGCTGGCTATACCTTCATATTTAACCCTATGGGCCCTATGCCTTTTTGGGGTATTTTTACTGCCTTTACTTTTAAGCTCATATCACAGTCATTCTAAAGGCTACATACACATGCTATATCTTGTTTTTTTTCAGGACAATCTGGTCTTGCCATCACTCCATGTCCTTCTATGTGTCTGCATTTTATATTAATTCTTATATCAATGAAAAAAACAAATCTGTATGACTAAATTCTTACATTTTTACATGTATCTCAGCATAGCAAGTTGGAAGTTGACATATTCTGCCATATATGAAGAGGGGAGACTCTCTGGAATCTGGCAATATAAGAACCATGATGCTGGGGCATTCTGTCACTTCACAGTTGTCCAAAACATGTGGTTTGTGCCAGGTGGACATGATTGCCAGTATTTTTTCATTTTTGCAAGAAATTCCATTGACTCATTCACAAGTCAAAAATGTGTTTTATCTGAAAGAAACATGCAATATTTACATCTAAGATAATAAAAAAATAGTCAACCAAGTGCAGTGATGTCCTCCAAGATAATATTTGTTTTTCAGTTTCAGTTATATATATTGGGGGGACATTTTGGGCATTGGTGGGGGGGCACATGTCCCCCTCAATGTATATGGTGACTATGGCCCTGTCATGCATGCGTAATTAGGCTACAGTTGTCTGGGTGCGCAAAGTTTAAGTGGCTGGTCTTGTCATACAAAGTTTGATGGAGTGTCAACTGGACAATATGGAGATATTTGCATCTTGAAAGCCGGACTACAAATGTGGACAGACAAGGAGAAACACACGCAAGCCTAAGACGTGGTAAGATACGATATTCCTCACTATTTGAAGTGACTGATAACAAGATCTGTATAATGGATTGTAAAGAAATTCGTCAGGTTTTTATTTTGTAGACACTTGATCTGTATTTATAGCGTGATGGGATGGCAGCACAATGATGTGTGTTCATGTGATATGCATGGCATTTCTGTGCGAGCCTGCATTCGCGAATAATCCATCTAAGAGTAATGTGTGTGCAAAGCTGTATGAAAGCTCTGTCATACATAATTTTAGTATAACTTTATCATTTTTTTTCCCACTGTGAAAACATTGGAATACCGACAAGTTCTAGGTCTTCTCGGAAAGCTACAATTCCGCTGTTTCACGTGATATGCGTGGCTTCTCGCTATGACGCACAGTCGCGGAGAAAATCCATAGAGAAGAACGGGTGTGAATTTGGACGCACTATGCGTCGTTCGGGCCCATAGGGTTAACAAACACATTTTAGAGTGGTATTGATATGTCATCTAACGATCCTCAAGAATGCAAAAAAGCTTATTTTCCAAGTTTTTCTTTTTCTTTTTAAATGCATCATGTTGCTGTATCTTGTACCCAGCACTCCTCTACTGCTCATGATGTTTACTCCTACTTACAACAAGCTGTTGCTGTGCTGATTTTGCTAGTTAGGATGTCTTGTTTTGACCCAGATGAAAACTCTCCAGAGACAGCAATATACTATCCAAATGTGGAGTTGGAGCTCTCATCTGGCAATAAAAGTTCACTCATTTTCTACCTCTTCACAAAGGCTTCATCAATGGTAGCATCCTGTTTGCACTGTTCCCCACGCTGCTGCTGGCAATTGGGAGTCTCCTACTGTGAAGAGAGAGTTCAGATGCTGGTAACTCTGAGCCAACGGCCTTTTGTAATATCATGAAGCCTGCTTTTAGGACTGGAAACCACTTTCCAAAATGGAAATATTGGGTGTCCAGCTGGTTTCCCAACTGAATTTTCATCTTAAATATACACTTATTTTCAGTTACAGTGGGTAATTGCAGGAAGAAAAAAAGGAGAAATGCAATTACATGGATGTCACATTATTTAATGTAATCTTTATGTTTTTATCCTTGAGTTGCAAACAATAAATGGGCTCTGGAGTGCGTTTAATAGAAATTCTGAAACAACTGGCAGTGTCATCTTTTATCAACATGAACGGACTCATTTTACCGGGCAGGGAGAAAAGTAATTATGACTCTTAATTGAAACTGGCAGTGAATTAGAGTAAGGGGAGAGGGATGAAATGGTCTCCTCAGCATGATGGGGAGAAAATAACTGTGTTATCGAACTTAAATCAGAGCTCCAATAAACCTATACTGAAGTCACAGTGTGCATGCTAGTGCTGCCTTTGGAAAGAATTACACCAAGGGGACCTTTTGGTGGATGGAACTTCACACAACAAACATCCACACATTTTCATTCAGCTCTGTCTTGCAATAATGAAGCGTGTATGGAGATGATATTGTCCTTGTGGAAGGGGACACCGTTGGGTATTTCACGCTAAACAACCATCACAAAGCCTGTCGTCACCTTGATGTGTGCATTGAAAGTGTTTGGCATCCCAGCAGGGACACTTAAATACAACAGCCGGTGAATGTAGCTGGTACTATATGTGGCGGGAGAAGGGCTGGGCGAGGTTTAGACAGAATCTCTGTAAATGATAGCAGAAGTGAACAACATCAATAATGGACAGGGGATTGAGAGGGTGTGTGCACCAGGCAAAGGCAGAATGAACAGACATTAATATCAGGACAAGATAAAGGCAATGGAAAGCACACTGAGGAAAAACCATCAGTCCAAGGCTGAGAAAAGACAACACATTCATCACATTCATGTAACTGTAACAATAGTCTCCTTATGTACTTAATCAATATATTAATTACAAACATCAAATAAAAGAAATGTTGAGTTTCAAAGTCTAAGCAAAGGATGCCCTTTTAGTTGCTCTGGTTTATCGAGAGAAAATAAGCTAATAAAATATCTGGAAAAGAAGCATTAAAGCATTGATATAAAGCATGCTGTTATAAAATTAATGACTACAGTTGTGGTTTTATGGTGTAGTATAAGAGTTATTTTGAGGAGGAGCATCCTCTTATCAGTTGTCAGTGTGGGAACAGTGACATCTTCGATGTCTTACCAGTTCATGCTCTGGTGCGCCTCGTGAGTGACAGCTCTGATGTGCCCACTGACAGACAACACAGCTCAAGGGTATGAAAAGCAGGGACTCCCCTTTTCTGAAGTTGCTGAAGAAGTCTGAGCTCCACTGGGAGCTGATCAGACTGCAAAGTCAACTGGCAAGGAAAAGATGACAGTCCTAATAAATAAACGCACACCCTCAAAGTCATGCATTTCAAGAATTTAAGACACACTGGTCAAGACTTTGAGTTTCACATTAGGTTGAAAGGCCTCCACTTGGCAAACAATAGTACTAATCCACCTTATATGATAAAATAAAAGCAATATTTATGTTTTATCAGCCATCTGCTATGACTGGTAGTATTTTAATTTGCATTATTTCAATAATTCAATAATTTGTCGTATTTTTGTTTTTTCGGTGACATCTTTGGTTGTAAGTGGTCGCTGTTGTGGTGTTTTGCACAGTAGTTTGCATTGATCAGTTCACATCAGTGTTGTCGCTAGTTGTCGTCATTGGACTGACAGCAGCTTGTGCATGCCAAAACAAATAAGCATGGGCTGTCATAAGGAACAACAGATAGCCTCACATTGCAACTTAAAAGTCACCATGTATACAGAGAAATATATTTTTTCATAAGACCATAAGAATCTGTTGTCACTGTAATGTTTACCTGCAACCACTGACAAGCAGATACTTAGCTAGCTTATAGAGAATGCTCCATGCTCCTGGGAAACATAACCTGCTGACCCCTCTGCTGGTGGAATAATTTTTTAGATTTTCACAGCCCTGCTACCAGACGAAAATCTTGGCATTGCACATTTCTGCAAACCAAATTTGTACATTTCATACATATGGTATTGGATGGAGGGTGGTGTGAGGTTGAGTTGGTTGCAAAGCTGCAGGCCACTGTTCAAGACCAACAAACAACAAATCGGTTGCTTTTTGCAGCATTTCCAGTTGTACCACCAAAACCTGATATTTAAAGCTTAAACATGATCTTTTCCTGACCATAACTAAGTGGTTTCTGTGCCTGAACATAACCATACTTTAACCACATCATTGTTGAAAAGTAAAGTGTCAACATATCCACCACATAATAATGCACAAATGTTACATATCCGTGGTTTGCATTAAAAAAACAATGCCAAAATTTATTCTGGGTCAGAATTTAAACAATTCAGGGCCGAATTCACAAAGAATGAACTGCGGCCGCTGATAGCACCTTGAATTGCACTTCATTTGCACCCGCAGTTTGCTCTGTCTTAACGTCCTATTCACAAAGGATATTGCGCTAATGATATACGAGCGCAAACACGCCCACAAAGTTTGGCAGCTGAGTGCAGTTTGCCCCTGATTTGCTCCTGATTGCAATAAGCCACACATGGCAAAGTATAAATGCTGGCTTTGCGCCAAGAACACCGTGGCAGAACAATGGCAGACTTTGTTTGGCAAAGTACTGAATACTGTATACCCTCATGTAGTGATGCCTGCTGGTGAGTCAGTCTAACAGTGTCGGATGGGTTGAGGATGTGGATTTGACCAAGTTTGACCACTTTATCACTATTCCCTCTCACTTGTAGCTGTTTTTTCGTTATGTTTTGAATTTAATATGAATTATGGAACCGTTTTTGTTCACGTTTGTTTCCCAAGTTTCGTAAAATAAATTATTGAAAATTGCTTTTGAAGTGCGGGACAGAAGTGCGTTTTGAGAACGACAGCAGACTGTCACCTGTTCAATGCATCAGTATCTTCGGATGCCATTAAAGTAATAATGATTATAATAATAATGTCAAAATATTATTTACAGACTGATTTAACAGACGATCACTGCTGCCACGATCACTGGAAAGTCTGGGCGAGAGGCTTCCACAGAGGAGCGCCCAGTTTGCACCAGCTTTCTAAAGACGTTATTTACTTCACTCAAACTGCGTGTGGCTATTAGCGCTGGTGTTAGTGAATTAGACGTTGTTTATCAATGAGGCTCATTTGCATAGAAAGGGGCAATTTTTGCGCCAAATATATGCATATTACCTCATTTAAATACGTGCAAATAACACCGGAGCACCGTGACACAATCTGCTTGGCAGTGCAGTTAGTGGAGCATTTCACCCTCTGCGCGTGCTTTGTGAATTAGACCGTATCTGTTTGCTCCATTTTTACCGGTTTAGCGGCCGCAAAAGCCACGCAATCCTTTTGTGAATTTGGCCCTCAGAGTGCAATACAGGACATTTAGAACCCACTACAACATTTAGTACAGTTTAAATGCATGCTTACTTAGCCATGTTCTATATGCTGAGTACCAACTGCTGTCCTTTGGGAGGTGCTTTAAGGTGTCAGGCTGCAGTAAAAATCACTACAATTACTCTTTTATCCCCTACTCCATAAAACTGCTCAACCTATCAAAGAGTTGTTTTTTTTTTTTTAAAAAAACCTCACGTCACCTCACCTCACCTCACCTCACCTCACCTCACCTCACCATCTTACAATATTAGCTTGTGTAATGGGCTAACCCTCTAATGCACCCAATTAACGTTGGCCACAATAACTAGCATTGGTTAATTTAGGATTCATTCGCACCTAACATGCTATGAAAAACAATATTAAGCTTTTGTGTGTATGAAAATGAGTCAAAATAGTCAAAAGTACTCCTAAAAAGAGAGCCTGTATCACCTCAATCTGATAGCCATCTAGTTCCATTCTATTAGAGACAAGGCACATATCTCTACAGATGGTATCTCCAACACTCAAACCAATACAATCTAGATTGATTAATACTACTGCAGATAAGAGATACAACATGTATTTTTGATTTTAGGGTGAACTGTCCCTTTTAAAAAACATAATACTCTTACATAAACTCAGCTCTAAACCTGTTTTGAATGTCAAGCTGCTCAGAGAAAGACTTGTATTTCATATCATTATCATGCAATGGTTAACATGTTTGGCAGAATTTCATGAATCCTTCAGATTCACAGTGATTTAGTTTGAAATCTGTTAGAAATAAAAGCACTTGAAGTCATTTTGAAACATTTTATCTCCCTGATAAGAAAGGTCAGGGCTGCATGCAGGATCGTATTACTTGTGCTGAATCTGAGACTTGGATCTGTTTGCATGGCTGCATTAAGCTTTTGGAGAAAGGTGTGATCTTTAATCTGTACAGGAGGAGAATTCTGAGTAGAGCTGCCCAGTAAAGCTTATCGCTCGTTTTGTTGTCTCCTTTCAACTGACTGATTCTCCACGATAAATTTTCCTTGCGAACAGTGGATGATGCCTGTTTTCTCTACTCCCTGAATAATTACATTAAACTGTTATTTGACATTTACTGTCGGAGTATAACATCATTAATAAATTCAGTTCTGATAGTAAATCACCAGTTAAGGGGGCGTATGGTCCATAATTGCTGAATAATGTGATTAAAGCAGAACTTAAAAACAAACTGCCTGATTCTTGGACGTCTGCCTGATTCATTATCTTCTACTGGCTGTAAGTGGATAAAGTCCAGATCCAAAGTATTTTGGGGGAGGGGGGTTGTGCTGTGAATGGTGCAGTAGGTTTTTTATGGAGGCAGTACACAACCAGCAGGGCATCATCAAAGAAGGAATCCTACACTTGTCTTGTCAGCTCAGGGGCAACTGTGGAAGAGTGGGTCGTTCTTTAATTGCAGGTTGGATGTTCAATCCCTGGCTCCTTGTGTCCACATGTCGAAATGTCCTTGAGCAAGACACAAAACCCCATTACTCCTGATGGGCTTGGCAGCTGGTGTGTCAGTGGGTGAATGAGAGGCAAAATTATAATGCACTTTATCTGTCAAGGTAGAAAAGCTTTAAATAACTGCAGGTAATTTAAATAAAGCTAGCAGTAGGGCTCATTCATACTCCCTTTACGCATGAAAATAGATATGTTTATTTGAAACGTTACAACTGTCACGGCTTATGTACTTTGATGTTTCTGACAACAACAAAGATGGCGAAGGTGAACGAGGTTATAATAATGTACCTTTAAATAGAGGCAGCACTGTTGAGGGCGGTGGTCAGTGAGGCCATTAAAAACATTGCAACGTGAATGTAGAATTTATTCACAATACTATCAGTTCATTATGTACTGCCATTTCAAAAAGGCCTTCGTCGTGTCCTATGGTTGTATTTTGTTTGGACTATGCACTGGTGTTTTGTCCGTGTTGGTAAGCTTTCAGAAAATGTGCACAAACACCGATGAAATGAACAGAGGGCTCAATCCGTGTTTGTATATGTGTCTAACCTTGAGTATAAATGATCCATTAGGGCTGAGCCATGGGGAGAAAATCAAATATCACAATCATTTTGACCAAATACCTTAATAGCAATTTTGCAGTGATATTGTAGGGTTGACTATTGGTGCTTTCTCAAAAATGTTTACACAATGAGATTTTTTGATAAATAATCATCAGTAATGTGGATATAATAATTAGGTGAGTAAAGGCAAATAATACAACAACTAGAACAGTCTGGTAAATTCAGACAATTACATCAATTTACTGTAATGCAGCCTTTAAAACCAGGGAAAGACAACACTTGTATATTGATATTCAAAATCTAAGATGATATCTAGTCTAATATCACGATATCCATATAAAATGAATTAGTCTCTGTTAAAAGAGTATATTCCATGACACTGTTACTAAAAGTAAAAGCTGTGTGAGTAACAAGTGTGCCACATTTAAGTTCCCAGTGACTTAAATAAATGGATATTAAAGGCTGTTTGACCTTTTGAAGTTCCATACATCTGGATTATAGCACTACAATAGCAATGGAGACAAAACAGATGTGGCATTAAAGGATAACGATACAGTAATCTCACTGTACTCAAATTGATATTCATATTTATATATATTTATTTAAAGAACTGTTTACAAGGTCCAAAATCAAATCAAATCAAAAGTACAGAAGCTCACACCACAGGTTCCCCTCTATACTAGACTTTTACAGTTAAAAATATAATCAATCTTGACTTTAAAAAAAAAATCGTATTATTTCCATGTATGTGTAGTAGCATAATCTTAACATTTAACAATATAAAAATATGACTAAATGTTTAAATAACACTTGTATTTTAGTTTCACTTCTCTTTATTTTGTGAGGTGTTGGTAGAGTGGCTTTCTTGTGTCTGTGTGATTTCTTTGATTTTTGTGATTACATGTAGACTGACCAATACCAAAAAATAGTAAGCATTTTAAGTAATTACGAGTATCATGTAAAAAAAAAAAAAAAAATCAATATTCATAAAAAAAATCAAATTCATATCAGCACTCAGTGTCCATACCACTGATAATATTATATTGTAGGTTTTCTGTGTAGGTGTGCTCAATCACTACGTTCCATTTTTTTTTTTTTTGCAATGTTGACTTGAATTTGAGATAATGATAGCGTATTAGTTAAAGTTTGCTTGTTATGTACCTCTTAAAGTGAAATAATTAGACAACTAACTTTACCATCTTTATACTGATGACAGAAAGAAAAACAATCGGAGTGACTTCCCAGATACATTAATAACTGGCTTGTTTATGTGTAAGTTAGCTTGAGTGTATTTATAGAGTGCTTTTACCAGACTCGAGTGACACAGAGTGCTTTACACAAAGCAGTAGCCACAACAGCAGATGAAAAAACAAGGACACTAAAAACATGAGATGAGAGCCAGAGCCTGTGTTTGTGTTAGTGTGCATCTGCACGTGTGCAAGCGGATAGAGGAAAAACAGACAATATCAGGGCACTCAGCAGAAACAGGAAGTGAATGACTGCAGGAAAGTATATGATAAATATATAAAGAGAGAGAAGAGGCTGGTAAAGCAGAGTCGAGGTCGGCTGTAAACTGCGCTGGATGAATTGGTTTTTAGTCGGGATTTAAGAAGTCAGCGTCTGATTCGCTTAAAGTGGCAAGAGGCTTACTTCACTAGGAGGGTTGTTAGAGGGGAAGACTCTGTATCCAGCTGTTTTCTCCTCAGTGTGTGGACTGACAAGGTGTTCTCCACCCTCTGAGGGGAGAGTGTGTGTTAGCTACGGAGAATAAGTCAGGCACAACTCCATCTAATGCCTTGGAAGTCAGACGTAGGACGTACTATCAATTATGTGTACATAAGGGAGCCACTGAAGAGCGAATCAGACAGGGGTAATGTATTAGTGTTTGCATGAGAACAGCTGCATAGTGACACATTGTTTGTTGATTCTGGAGGAAACAAAAGTATAGATTCATTACTCTGGACCGTTAAAGGAGAAATTCCTTATCCTCAAGATATTTTTTCAAAGCACACACTGAGTCGGACAAAAGAGAGGTTTAGAGTAAAGGGAACTGCATGTTTTTGGAAAAAAGAAGGTGAAAGTGAGAAGTTTTTTTGTCCACAATTTTATCTATGTTGAGACAAGTTGTCCTTCCTTAGTGTCATATTTAAATGAAACTATTCAAAATTCAAATATAGCCATTCTTATGAAAAGTCTTAAAGATTTTGGGAAAGCCATTTAAAAAAACTGCACGACAGTCACATGTACACTTACTTTCACACATAAAAAGCACAGTGTGTTCTTGTTCTCCAGTGACAGGCCAGGAGATTTGTCACACATAAACACGTCTAATTTGCATAATACTCACATTCATTCTTCCCCCTTTATTATCCACTGTTGGTTGTTGGATTGCATTATTTTGTTAGTTTTATCTACAGAGATTTACAGGCTTTACAAACATAGGAAAAATAGTTAAACTTTCTTGTTGTTTGACAGCAGAGAATGGTAATGACTGTCCTCTCCCTGCTGTTTTCCAAAAGTGCGATAGCAGTCATCGTACATACTTACATCAGCATGTGATGTACTGTAACGATTAAGCTGTCAGTACCGCAATAAATACAAAGAACTTGACTCATTTAGGTGAGGTACCTCGATCATAATAAGCATTATGTGGCTTATAGCAGTTGAGGAATGAGGTCTTAAAAGCACGGCATGCAGGAAGCATCAGCATGACTCGGTTAAATGAGATATAATTTCAAAGCTTGTGTGACTGTCAGAGCATTAAAAGGGAAAACACAAAGCATATAATAGAGTCAATCCTACATTTCCTCTATATTGTCCCCCAGGCAACGAAAGACTATTTTGAATTTTAAAATAGGTGACACACAGTATATGTACATAGGTAAATAGTCTTTTGGGGCAGCATTTCCTTTTAAAATAGCCGTCTTCATGATTTTTTCTTTGAAGAAACCAAATGTACTTTGCGTACAGACTTGTTGAAAGATAGGTGCGTTGTTGAATTCATCAATATTCATCAATTGAGTCTCGAATACACCAAAAATTATTCAATTAACATATAATGCCCAGTCATGCAGATTCTCATTGTAGAGTGCCTTCTGTAAATTCTACCTAAGAGTCACAATTATTTCAAAAGAAATCTTTTTGGAAGTGCTCTGCTGTTAGTCATTCAGAACAGTCTTTAATGCAATAAAAATACAAGAAAAAAACAAATACTGAAGAAGACAGCAACTCCCAAGGGTGTACAGCCTGATTTTCACGTCATCGCTCTCAACTGATGTGCTTCAGTGTTGTGTCTTAGTTTGCATTTGCACCCGCTCCTCTTCTCCCTGGCGGATAGACAATCGGAGTCAAGTGTGCCGCTTGCCACTGCATATCAATAGCGCTAAATGCTTCAGCACCAGTTGTCAATAATATGCAATCACCATTCCATCTTTGGAAAATACAATTAAACAATCTTTATATTTAACTAATTGTGTTCCCTCTAAACTGGTGAAATCCATTCACATATCATTAAACAACCTTCAGTCCGTCCTGAAGAAATTTAAAATGCATGATATCAAGATTAGAGATTTGCAGCGTATAATACTTTACTTAAATATGCTCAAAAAGTGTCACACTGTGTGATTTATATTTCATCATAGCAAAGCTCCAGTGTAGGTTTCTTTTTATTTGGGTTTAGGGTTCACACTGAGAAGATTTGTAAGAACTGATGTCTGACATGGCTTTTAATACACTTAACACATAATTCAGCAAAATTGTGCAAAGGCATCCATTTCTTTTATGACGACTTGAATGGTGCCAAGTTTGAGTTCTTTCCCCATTTTTATATCATGGCTGGTACTAGTGAGCCTGAATATTTTTCTCAGCGGAATGTAGTTGACTCATGTAATACACAAAGATGCCATCAAAGCCTGTTTGGTTGGGATTTAAAGGGAAGACAGACCCCCCCTGGGAAGAGAAGTCATATGGGAGAAAAGGCAGTGCCTTTGAAGCCTGAGTAAATGAGGCGCTTTTGCTCATCTGGGGAGTGGAGGAGAGAATGAGTGAGAGGAGGCCTGTGATGCAGACAGACATACCTGCAGATGGATCATTTCACAGCAAGGACAAGTGCCATATCACTGCAGCAGCCTCTTTATCCAACAACTCATGTAGACTCTAAAGCGGAGAGGTATGAAATGAATCGTGCAACAGTGCTGGTTTGAGTAAATGGTGACGGTGTTATTTTCATGTTCTTCAGGCAACATTGAATCAAGAAAAATAAAATAAAAGAGAAGTATGTTCTTCTGGCAAAACAAGGCAAGAAATGAAACACAGATTTACAGAGCAAGTGAGGTGGAGTGTAACGTCCGTTTTAAAGGAACAGGGTGTAAGATTTAGCGGGATTTAGTGGCAGCTAATGGTGAGGATTTCAACCAGCTGAAAGTACTCCCAATTAGATTTCTTTTAGTGTTCATTGTTCAAGAGGTTTTTACCGGCAGCTGAATTATCTGCAGAGGTCTCCTCCTCTTCTAAACAATTGGACCAGGTGACTAAAACCGGTAAAAACACTGAATAAAGCAGTTTCACGTAACAAATTAGTGTTTCTTCTACGCTGCATAGCAAGTCACAGAGGCCACTTGCCCAGTGCCTGCTATGTGTGCTCACCTTTTTATTCTGATAGTTTGTGCTCTCCTTATTTTTGATCCAGACATTCAGGAGGTTTTTACTGAGAGCTGAATTATCCGCAGTGGTCTCTTCCTCTCCAAAACAAACAGACCTGGTGATTTAAACAGGTAAAAACACAGAATAAAGCAGTTTAACATCAGAAATCTGTGTTTCTCAAACTCTGTTCGGCATGTTGGAGACGTACTGTTAGCCTAGCATCTACTTATGTGTGCTCACCTGTTTTGTCAGAGACCTTGAGATCTAGATGCTCAGGAGGTTTTTACTTGGAGCTTAATTATCTACAAAGGTCTTCAAACAAGCCGATTGAAACCGGTAAAAAAAACAAAACAAAACATATTCACATAAAAAAAAATCAGTATTTTTCCGATGCTGTTAGTCACGGAGGGGCTTCTAAATATAGTGGCCAACACCAAAATGCGAATGGCCCTATCTAGGGCCAATGTTTGGTTTGTCCGTTTTGGGCTTCTGTAGAAACATGGTGTTGTAACATTGCGGTATAACATTGCGGTATAACATGGGGATCTCTGTAGATAAGGACCCACTCCTTATTGAGATATGAACAGCTCATTCTCAGGTAAGGAAAATAGTTCTTATTTTTAGGTTATTACACACTACAGAAACATACATATATCATATTCCATTTATGCCAATATATATCCCCATACACACTGGACCTTTAAATCAGGAAATCTCAGCAGGCCTGCAGTGACATCAACAGTGTCCCTGTGTTTCTGTTTGTTTTTTAAGTCACTCTGATGTACAACTGAAAGGAGAGCCCAGTGATTGTAATGTACTGCTATGGTACTCCAGACACAATATCTGTCTCCAGGACTGTCTAGGACTGTGCGTAAATTGGCACTTTGAACACCAGGGTGCACCATGGCAAACTTCAATTGCAACCAGGCAAGCTGCACCTCCACAACAATAAAAATGTGTTTGTCAGACTGCAAGCTGCTTCAGTGTTTATATAGTGTGTTCCTGGGAGAGGGTTTATCATCCTAATTAACTGACATTTAGATTTCCTCTTGCCATTCTGTTCAATTAAACCAACTTTGTTTGTCATCAGATTACATTTTCACAGTGATTTGTGCTGTGACACTGTGTACACTCAGAAACTTTAATGTCTACATGAAGAGTTTGTACAGAAACAAACCAGATCACTCACAGATTCATGAAATGAACTTAGAGCAACACATAACATTTTGAAGTTAATATAGTGGTAAAAAATTGTAAACTTTACAAAGGAATATTTATGAATATGTGATTCACACACTCCCCTTTAAGTTGTTACATTCTAGTTTAAAAGAGTATGCACCAATTAATAATTTAATTACGGTGGCCTAGAAGAGCAAATGTGCTACAACAGGCCAGAACATTTCTATCAGGAGAAACGTGGTGCAGCTTCAGAGATGATGCCAAGTCAAAAACAATAAAGTCCAAAATACTTACAATGGAAACGCACAAAATTATTAGAGCCACAGATTTACATAGTGTGAACATGCTAGAGACCTTGACGCTAATGCTAGCTGCATATATGTGTTGCCTTTAAAAAATATTCTTAAAAACTAAGGCCAAATGTAAAGAATAATTCTACCTTTTAATGTCACCTCTTTACTCCACTTTTCTTCCTTCTTCAAAAAACAAAAAAAACAGCCAAAAACAAACCCCACACTCTTTCGTTTGGTCTCTCTCCAGTCAAAAACAGGTCAAAAATCAAGCTGTTCCACTTATTACTCCCCCTGGAGGCTGGGGGAACTTCCAGTGCACTCGGCAGAATGAATGTTGACGTTGTACATACTACAAACCAAAGATGTGTAACATTTGTACTTTATTATGTTGTGGATACGGTGGAACTGTTTTTTTTTTTTTTTACCTTTCAATGAGGCTGTGCTTAACCTGCAGTTATGTTCAGGCAAAAAATCCACTTGGTTATCATTAGGAAAAAAAATATAACGCAGTTTTGGTGGCACAATCACAGCTGGAAATACCGCCAATATCTCGCTGTTGTTTGTTGGACCCGAATAATGATCTGCAGTGGCCTGCAGCCTGGCAGCTGTTTTGCCTAGGTGTCACATTATCCATTATAAACTCCACCTCCCAATTATGTACATATAATCAGAACTAAATTATCAGAAATATTGATATGATATGCATGAAACATACAGATGTAAAGTATCCGTGGTTTGCAAAAACAAATGGCGCCAACATTTTCTTATGGTGATTGGGCTGGAAATTCTGTTGTGATGGCTGGATATGCAGAATTTTTCTGTTGCATTTGTTCTCAGGGATTGTGCGTTTCGATTCTATGTTTGCCATTTATTAACTGTTAATGTATTTGTTTTGTTTTCTGCAACATGTTTTTTCATATGCAGCTCGTTTTTGTTGTATTTGTTTTGGACTTTTGTTGGTGTTTATGATTTGGCAGTGTTTCTAAAGCTGCAGCATGTTTCCCCTTATGGAAATGTTAGGGTTATTGTAGCATGTTTGTCATCATCGGCCACCCTACTCACATAACCAATAAACAAATAAATAAATATGTACTTAGATATAGGAGTGATAGGAGGTAGCCATCTGTTAATAAACCCAGGGTATATTCAGGTGTGCAGACTTTTGATCCAAGTGTGAATTATAATGGAGAAATCTGAGCTGCAGTTTCTTTACTGCCAAGGAGCTTAATCCAAAATAATTCAACGACAGCTGCAACAGAAAAGAGCAACTTGTATCGATTTGCAAAGTCCTAACAAAATGCCCACCACTGTTGAGACTCATGCAGCCATATAGTTATTTTACAGCTCAAAGTACTGTATGTTCCACGCTCTCTTATTTTGATGGATCTTTTCCCGTGGGACTAATTATTAAGAGATTCTTGTTATACCCTGCGAGATGAGTTGTCTTCTTCCTAATCTTCAGCCATGTGACATTTGGTGTAATTAATTCCAGTTGAGCCTTCTATTTCTGGCCGCGCTGTCTCTGATGAGAGCAGGATGGTGCAGTTTTATCACCTCTAGCTAACACCTCCTGTGTTCCTTCCAGGCTGAGCAGGTTGGAAGAGAACACCAAAATCTCAACAAGGTGATTCCTGTAAAATCAACCAGTCCAAGGCCACACGTCTTTAATACTTTATGATCATCTTTAATTTGAGTCTGAAAGATGACCTAAAGATATTCAAAATAACCTTGTTCTTAATTTTTCATGATGGCGCCCTGGTTAGCTCATCTCATGTAGCTGTGAGGGAAATTATTCCAGGATACTATTTTATAAGTTATAGCAAGCAAACTAGCATAAAACTTATACTTCTAGATTTATTTGTTTGACACTGTCAAACAAAAAACAGTCCAAAAAATTGGAGGTGGGAGAGTGAAGTACATTATACTGTGTAGATGCCTTTTGGCAGTTAATCTCATGGGACTCCAGCCAGTTTTGTTTTATATTAATGCACAATGTTCAAACTTGGAGTTTCCACATCACTTGAAGATTTCTCACTAACACGACCTTGACAGTTATTAGGTAACCATAATGAAACTAAAAGCAGCATGGGTTTTTGCAAGTGCATTTATAGGATATGCTCAGCTGTTTCTAAGTGTTAAAAAAAACAAAACAACAACTGTGAAGAAACAGACTATCACATTGTGCCCTATTAGTGCAGGAAATAACACTCCAAACAGTATTTTAAAGGACCAGTTTGACATTTTAGGAAATGTTAATTATCGCTTACTTGTTTTTTTTTACTGGAGAGTTGGATGATACCATTTTTAAGTCTGTGCAATGAAAATGAAGCTATAGGTAGCAGCTGGTAAGTTTGACATACAGACTTAAAACACTGGGGAACACTAACCTGGGGATAAAATGTCTTTATTTGTGATCTTTAGATGTGCAGGTAGGTAGATTTTGTTACCTTAGGACAGAGCAGGCAAGGTATTTCCCTTTTTATAGTTTTTGTGGTAAGCTAACCGGCTGCTGGCTGTAGCTTCACGAGAGTGGTATCAATTTTCTCATCTAACTCTCATCAACAAAGTGCAGCCTGGTCTCATTCCCGGGTCACCAAATACCACCATTTTGCTATGTCCCTTTTTGTCTAATAAGGATGCACATGGCTTCCTTTAGCGTCTGTAGAAGATACACTGGGCTTTCAGCTAACTCCAGTGTAAACCCATCTGCAGCAATACTAGATGCTTAAAGCAATTGTTGTTGTATAGTAGGGCTGTTATTAATCAAAGTAAATCTTGGTCGACTGAAATTCTCCCTATTCCGTTGATTGGTTGGGAAAAAAATCTGCACAGGTTATCTCTAGATAAACTAAATCGCCACAGTGCACTGAGTGCACTCTACCTGTTAGGTTTCTGTGTCTACCAGGGCTCAACATTAACACTTGCCCAGGGCAGGTAAACACTCTGTTCAGGCAAGTGGAATGCCCTGAGTCGAACATAAATGTGATGTACGATGTAATAATGTCCAAAAATAAACTCAGTACATTTAACACTTTTCACCCTGACCTGCTTGTGTTAGTCCGTCTCACCAAGTGTTGAACAGGACTGATTAGAAAAATCTGACACAAAGGACACTATAGAAGAACTCTGGGGTTGATGATGTCATAAAGAACATGACATTCCTATTTTTAAATATCTCCTACTATTTTTAATCCAGCCGCTAACGTTAGCCATCCTGCCTCTCTGGTGCGATCCTATTCCTCTCAGAAGCTTAATAGTTCAGCCTTTAACTGCAGTGTTTTTTTGAAGACTTAATATAAATCCACAGTGATAAAATCTGACACTGAATGTCTTCTGGGATTATTATTTTTTCTAAAACTAACCAAGAGGTTTTGTTGCCTAAACTTAATGGTGACTATTTTACAACTGACCCAGGAGACAACTGTGCGTTTCATACAGACACTAAAGGGTTCCCTGGCATCAGTTTTAGACACAGAGGGGTCGTCACAATGCGTCAGTATTTGACAAACTGGGAATGAGAACGGGTTGGAAAATGAAGCGTATTTTTCGAAATGTCAAACTATTCATTGATCACCTTAAGCTCTCTGCTGGAACAGCCTAAAGTTAGGACCCTTTTTTAAACTGTACTTAAAAGTCCAAACTGAACTGCCATGTTGTTTTCTTGTTGTCTTGTAGAATGTTTTCTTCACTTTCCTAACAAGCTTTGTTGCGTTAAAACAGTCAGGCTTGTTGGAGTAAGACCTCTCTCAGCCAGTGTTGTGTGATGTGATTGGGTAATCTTTTGGAAAGCCAATAAGACTGTACCCGTTACACCGTCTGACCACAGTGGCCTGTCACCACCCTCCACCTACATGGTCAATGAAAAAGACACTGCCAGTGCTACACAAATGAAACACATTTGGTCTGCTCATGCCCACTGACTTTGATACTTGTGCACTCAGCTTTCTAATTCACAGCTGTAAAACACAAACTAATGAAATGGTTGTGAAGGCCTTTATTTTTCAGAGACTACCATCACAGCATATTGTCCCAGTCCACATATAAAGCTGGCTGTTACAGTACTCTTAAATACCGGGATCAAGAGAGACATACTGCTTGTGCTAAAACTCCTGTATTTACCCTTTAGGGCCTGTGTCTTTAGCCCCCCCCCTTTCGATAAAGCCCAGTCTGCTCAGATTGGTCAACATTTGTGTTTCTGCTCGATATTAAAATTTTCTGAAACGAAATCTTCACAACTGGACACGCTCCAGCTGGAATATGATCCAAAATCTGGGAGAAATCCATCCATCACAAGCTGATGTCACCTTGTCACGTAGGTAGAAAAACATCTGAAACAGAAAACAGTCTGAAGCCTGAAGTCATGATTTAAAAGTTTAGCCACATTTTATATGAACATCCAACACTGTAGCATTATAAAAATGACCCAAAATAAAGAAAAGCATGATAGGTCCTCTTTAAGCAAATGGGACGACTGACTGACTCGAACAGAAGGCCAAAAAAAACAAAAAACAAACAAACAGCTAACATTTGAATGACAGTACTGACTCTGGTGATGCACACCTATTGCTTAAATTTCTAGTGAGTTAGCGTCTTAATTGTGCGCACCATCTGCAGATGAAATTCAATAATAAAGAAAAGAGAGAAATGAAGGGCAAAGGAGAAAAGAGAGATGGAGGGCAGAGGAAGAACATCAAGCTATCTGGAACTGCTGAGCTGTAATTTACTTGAGAGACGACAGGAAAGATACAAGCAGAAGTCCCAGACTGATAGCTTCTGGTTATGAGGGGAGTGGAACATCAGTTATCTGGTGGCTAAGTGACAGAGCGTGTTGATTGTACACAACACAGCCACAACTCTTCGAAGAGGAACGCCGGGTCTTAAATCAAAGAAAATTCCTGTCGTTTTTCTCTTGCCCTCCTTGGCAATCTATTTCTCCTTAATATTTCTTCACACGCCCCTGCACTGTATGTTGGCTTGTTTCACACTTTACAAATGACCAGACAGAAATGTCGGCCAGCTTCACTCTGCTATACATTTTTAAAGCCAACAGAAAATATGTATGATGTGACTCTGTGTACAGCTCACGCCAGTATCAAGCTGATATCTGTAGATGTGCACTCACATGCATTTAGTATATGATCACATATATATTGTATACACTTTATATACACCTTTCCTCCCTTGAATAAGGCAAACTTCGGAAGACTACTTCAAGTAAGCACTTGACACAAGCAACTGTGCCATGATATCAAACAAAAGCCAGTGTTACCCCAACAGCTACATAGCAGCAGGCAGCAGCTCCCATGGCTGAAAGCTTGAATTGGGCTGTCAGTGCAGGCTTGAAGTAGTAGCGCTGGGCCTCGAGCAGCAATTATCAGACTGGCAGCTGCTGATAACTGCCACCAGACAAAACAGGACCGTGAAATATTACCCCTCTCCGCTCCACTTTTTTTTTTTTTTTTTTCCATTTTCACATCCTCCACTCCTAACACCTTTGCTACCACTTCTGCAGCGGGACTGACTACATGTGCTCACCCAAGCTTCACTTTGAAATGATATCATTGGGTTCTAACTCTCTGTTAACCCAAATATGTGTTTCTTTTAAAATGTGATCATACAGGCACTTTTTATTGATAAGGCTTTGGAATTTTAAGTGGTTTAAAGTGGTTCCCAACCTTTTTCCTTTCTGGACCCCTTTTCTATCACTGAGTAAACTGACGACCCCTGGCTAGGAGTTATATTTCATGGATATTCCTTATTATATTTCATGCATAACAAACACAGTGCAGAACAACTGATAAACTGTACAATTAACCCAAATGCGTAACTGCAGGTAGTTTGTGTTAATTTAGCAATTATCATGAATTTTAAACACATTATTTTCTGGGGATACTGCATCATAGATGAGTTTTCTTCGTTTTTTTTTTTTTTTTTTTTTTTACATACTTAAAAAGCTTCTTTTTTTTGTTGAGAAATTTAGTGTCTCAGTGCCTTTTGTTAGACCATTGTTCTAATAACTCTTTGGTTGTGTTAAGTGCAGGTCTAGTCTGTTTAGCAGAGAGCGAAGGCTCCTTGAATATAGCTTCTGTTCAGCTCTTCATGGTGCCTCATTTTTTTTTTTTTTTTTTTGTGTCTTGATTAATAATCTAAACTTAAAAAAATAACAAATTAATTTTGTGTTATTGACAGGAATGAATGAAAAGCTGAAATATAGGCCCAATGTGTATATATTTGTGAAAGTTCTCACATCTCACTCACATCCCTTAAAATCCAGAAGGCCTTGCGACCCCCCCGTGAGGCTCTGGTAACCCCTAGTGGGGGTCAGAACCCCAGAGTTGGGAACAAGTGATTTGAAGGACAGATATGAGTTTATATTGTTTGTTTCACTTTCAGTAAAAGTCAAATGACTTTTACGAAGACCTTTCATACCCCCTTTCTAACCTCTGCTATCGCAAAAGTAACAGAGATTTTTATGTTTTAGAGTAATGGAAATACGTATATCACTCATACTTAGGATTCAGGACAAAGCCTTATTTTGGGGGTTTTGATTTTTACTCTTCAAGCTGAGCAAATATATTTTGAAAGATCAAAGTCTTGACAATTAAACCATATAATTGGCCAGCCTCCCAGTGATTTAATTTTTTTTTCTTAAATAGCATACATAATGGATGTTTGAAGTAAGATCTGATGGAGATGATGTCTTATGGAGCTGACAAAAAGTTATATATTCATTAATTTCACAGCAGTCATAGTTAGTAGCCATTTTATTTTTCAACGTTGTTGAGAGTTCACATAATGCTAATCGAGATACTTATTTTAAACCGTAATTCTTATTTTCAGTTTTGATTTAGAAAGGCTACAAAGTTTACATGTTATGGTCGAGACACATCTGATAGCAATTTTATTTAATTAATTTACCATAAAAAAGAAAGCTTACCAATACTCAAGCAGCAAACCCAACTTTTTGGAAACCAGAAATTGAGACTGGAGTCTTCAGGATGTAACTAACTACTTCTATGCCTGATTAAAGAGGCAACAGATAGGATTCAGGTTTTTTTAGCTTGGCGCCACCTAGCGTCAGCGGTGTTGCTCGCACTGTCGCAATGACCAAATTGACCGTGGGGATCAGAGATAATCAATAAAATGTAGGCTGTAAAGCCACCAGTATACCTCCTATGTATATGTAGAATGAGAAGGTGTGTTGACACTCTACTAAATAAATAAGTAAAGAGACTAAGCAACAATTATCAGATTTATCTGAACAAATAGTAATGCAATCACTGTCCGAGGGCTGCTGTACAAGGTGACAAGGATGTCAGCTGACCAACACTCATTACCTGGTCCCTGGTTGCGGCGATTTGCGATGCTGGCCAGCTAGGAATGAACTAGCAGCCAGTACAGTACAGTCCTCTCTCGGCTAGCTAACATTTAGCCGTGTTACTTACTGATCCATTAGAAAGAAAGCTAGCTGGACACCAGTGTTGAAGCCTCTTTGGTCACAGAGCTCCCTCCATCTCTTGAACGCCTGACTGAGGTTTCCTCTTGTTTTTCCTCTTCTTTTATCACTCTCCTTTTTGTGCATCCTCGCCTCCTCAGACAGATTAGCTCGTTTTCTTTTGGGAGGCCGTTTTTCACTTATCTCCAAACTTTGTCCGTCTGCCATTGTGCTCCTGATTCAACTATCTCATGCCCCGGCCAGTTCCTCATAAGGACCAGCTCCAGTCCCTGATTGGCTGACCAACCAGTTTGGCAATTCATGACGCTTTTCCTGCCGTAAAGCAGATTTTTTCCGCGAAAATTCCTCCCCGGTGGCAGAAGCTTATTGAAAAGATTGCAAAGCCATTAAGTAACCTATGTAAACGCAGATAGTCTGATTTTACTGTGTATACTACCCTGTGCAACCCATTATTTTCAAAATGATATATATAGGCAAAAATGCTGTCTGTTGCTTCTTTAAATGATAATTTTGTAGAAATCTGATTGAACTGACAAAAATCTGGGACATATCTTAAAAAAATATATTTTAAAACAAAGATGATTTTAAAAGTACATTTTAACACTGATGTTATCAGTACATTCTGTTAGTTTTGGATTTTGAAGGTAACACATTTTTGTTTGAAGCTGTAAATTCTCGTCTGGCCTAAGAGTGTTTTCTGGCACAGAGCAAGTTTAGAAGTTTAAAAAAATGGAAGTAGATCAAAATATTTTAGAAATCATATTTATTTCATACATATAAATTCTTTAAAAATAATGTTTCACCCCAGGCATGGAATTATTGGATTGATAACTTATAATCGTAAGTAGGGATGGGTACCGAGTTCGGTACTTTTATTGGTACCGACCAAATTCGGCCGGTAATCCCGAGTATCGATTCACGTAAAATCAAACGGTACCACATTTCGGTACCTGAACGCATCCTTGGGACTTTGAGAGTGGAGGAGTGACGTTTTCGCTGCCTATCGTGAACGCAGCATTGTACGCACAAGAGCGTGATCACGTCAGTGGCAGCTATCAACAATGCAGCATGGCTGAGAGAAAGAGGTCGAAGGTGTGGCTCCATATCTCAAAGTCTGATGCAGACTACGCGTGCAATATTTGCGACGCAAAATGCAAGGCCAGCTACAGAAATACCTCAAACCTGAGGAAGCACCTGGTCAAGCACAAGGTGTTTTTAAAGGCTGACGACTGCACAGTATTTGATAGCCTGAAAGTTAAGGCTACTTCTCCCGGCATTAGCACAGCTACAGCTAGCGGCTTGTCGTCATCTGCAGCCAGCATCGGGGCAGAAGAAGTGGGATTAACGTTCAATGATGACGACGGTGATTAAGCGGGGCATCAGCTACATCGGTTCCAGGTAATTAATAAGCTTAGTGTTTAAGATGATTGGGCTTTGTTCTGGTCATTCTAACGTTAGCTTCGCATTTTAACTTGCCTTAGTTATCATTATCAGCTCATTTCCTCGTATTCTCTAACTTTAACGTTACACTCCCCCACACACATTTTTCCCAGAGGGTAAAGAGGAGGAATAGGAGGTAGTAGGAGTGGGTTTATTTTGTGCAATAAAAAGAACTGCTGCATAGTCAATTATATAGGCTACCTTTTGATATTATGTTACAAACAGTGTTAGATGTTGTTTTATCCTGTTTGATATTGAGAAATAAATGTTAGTTTTGACAAAAAAAAAATTCAAAATGAAATATCCTTTATTACCACACATACATGCAAAAAACAGTACCGAAAACAGGTACTGTTGCGTACCGGTACCGATTCCAAGGTACCGGGTATCAGTACCGTATTGGTTCAAATGTGAAAGGTACCCATCCCTAATCGTAAGGGTTGTTTTGCATATTAAGTATTTGTTCATTTACTGTACTACCCACTGTGTTTTCTGGCCAGTTCACCTTAGATAAAGCAGACGAGGGGCATCAGTGGCTTAGTGGTAGAGCAGGCGCCCCATGTACAAGGCTGTTGCCGCAGCGGCCTGGGTTCGACTCCAGCCTGTGGCCCTTTGCTGCATGTCTTTCCCTCTCTCTCTCTCTCTCTCTCTCTCTCTCTCTTTCTCTCTCTCTCTCTCCCGCCTTCATGCTTAAGCTGTCCTATCAATTAAAGGCTAAAACGCCCAAAAAATGTCTTTAAAAAAAAAAAGATAAAGCAGATGATCTTAAACCTAAACCAAATTCAACAATGATGCTCTGACTTCATCACCCATTATCCATGGATTTGAAGTTAATTGGGCGAAACTTTTCCTTATCTTTAATTTAAAGTGAATTAAATTTGGGATAGATGAACTAAAGGATTAGACAAGCTCTGAAGGTGACCCTCTCCTCATTCCCTTGTCTAAAAGTATCCTTTCTTTCTGCACACTGTGGGACTTCTGAAGAATAATAGGAACGAAAAAGACACTTCTAAGTCTGCAGACTTCCAAAAAAATCTACAATTTGATATTGTTGGAACTGAGCAACATGTTCTCCATTTAATAAATGAAAACTATAGTGCAGGATTTTTACATATAAATGAACATCCGTCACATTCAAGCCCTTGCCAAATGAGTTCACACAATACTGATAATGCCATCAGGGAGAGCTCTCTGTATTTCTCAGTATCAGGGCCGGACCAGCCATCGGGAAGACTTCTGAAGAGCCGGTCCACTCCAAGCCGAACCGGCTGGTGGTCAAAGAATTTTTTTATTTTTTTATTTCTGATGTCAGCAGTCACTGTGTGGTCCTTGACTGTATACGAGCCAGCCTGCTGGCAGCACAGAGCTGAATGCTGCCTGTCAGACTGGGCCAATCTGATACTTTCAATATTGAGGGGGGATACGAGCGGCCCCTCCCAGTGTGGTGGAAGGGCCAAGTTTGCTGTTGCCTCTGGTAGCCAGGCCATTGATGACTGTTGGACTGCCCTGACGCTTTCTGGCAATGTGAGGTAAAAAAGTCAATTTGTTTTGGGGTTTTAAGAAGGAAAAGGCCACCTCTGTGTTGTTAGAAACTTAGGACTTCGTTTTGATTATATATTAACTAACATTGAGTATTTGAGTGTGCATATATGTGTGAGCATTTGTAAGTATTTTAGCACGCTATTGACGGACTGTATGTTGTGAAACAGAGTATTGCAGTAGTTGGTAGTATACTGTGATTTCGTGCCCCAGCTCACTAAGGCTTGCCTGGCCTGGTCTTGTTTTGAGGGCAGTGGGGACATGCTTAGTCAAACTCAGGAGGCAGGTGACAACAAGACACCCTAAAGTGTCTTTGAGGTCCTCAGTATCATCAGATTCTCTTCATACCACAAAAACAGTGTCAGTGTTAAAATTATTACCAAAAGAATTTCATAAAAGGCCTCACTCCAACTCAAAGTCCCAGGCTGAATTTCACTCCCAGTGCGTTTGATCTTGGCCATCTGTGCCGACTTTCCCATGTCAGGGCATATTAAAATTGTCATCACAACATAATTTAGTACACAAACATTTAGTATACAAACGTGATTTCCAGGACACGGGGTTAGCAGACCACATTGGACACAATGCCCTGTCTAAAGGAGTAGTCCTTGTCCACCTCTTGTGGTAACCCATTTTCATTTTAAACTCGCCAAATGCCAACACTTAAGTTAGTGGCCCTTTGCAGTGGCATTTTTTGATGCCCCATGCAACTGCCATAGTATAAAGAGCAGGAAAGTCTGCATAGGGAGGGCAGGAGGGGAGGTGGATGGGTCAAACAAACTCCAGACTTTAATCTGGGAGTCTGCTGTTCATGTTCCCTGTATAACCAAATGTCAAGTTATATTCATAAAAACGTAGTGCGCTAGTATGTGTAGCATACTACATTGGTGATGTATGTCACTTGACGCATGTGACGTATGTCACGTGAGGTTACATTACATAAGAAACAAATGTACTTACTTTTCGCCAAACCATGATGTTGTTTTGCTAGTGCTTTTGTCATCTAAACGTAAGGAAGTATATACATTTTTTAGGAGCACATTTTTTTTCCACTTATGTTCTTATTTTGAAAAGATACAAAATATTTAACAAGTCTTAATTGTGCTGCAGTCCCTGAGTGTTGAAAGCTGAAGCTCGAGGGGTAACTAAAGCATCATACTTTGATGTGTAGGGCCACTGACCAAGTGTCGATGTTTGACTAGGTGGGGTGAAAATGTGTTGCTCGTGGTTGACAGTTTAGCAGTGGCGGAGTATGTCCTTTGTGTTGGTCTTTACTCCATTTTCTTTTTGCTATTTTCTCTACCACTGCAGTAGTTGTGGTCCAACATGATAGGTGAGCCTCAAAGCCCTCCTTTAGGAAGTTTTTCTTTTGATGGTATTTTTGTGTGCAGAGAATGAAAGCTTGAGTTGCCTTGTGTGGATGTTTTTGTTCGTTTTTTTTTCTATTTTGCATGGAAGCTTTTCATCCATTAAAGGTTCTCAAATGAAACAGAGTTTGGTGAGAGTAAGGGGTTGATGCTTTCAGCTTTAGAGGTATAGGGGAGAGGCTCACACCTCGTTCTTCTCTTGCCACATACCCAGCCATACACATGACTGACGTGGTACAGGACAGAGGTCCACATCTCTTTTATTCTGGTCCGTACAGGTAGCATCTCTATACTGACAGTATTTTTATGAGCCTTATGCCCTTATATAACTCCTTCTTTGAGAGATAAAAGAGTTGACTTTGTGACCCAGATTCTGTTGACACACACAGTATCGTTGCTACACTGTAAAGTCATTTTTGATTTGCACTTAGTGGTGTTGAATCAGATGCCATTATGATATAAAATGATTTCAGATTTCAAATGTTTTGTTCTACCATGGGTAAAATACACAATAAAAAACACAATAATATTTTGTCATTATGTTTCTATTTGCATATGCACTGTGTGTGTGTGTGTTTTAATAGTTACCTCAGGGTTTTAAAAGAAAATCATGACCTCAGTTTTCTCAACTGGTATTTTCATTTAATCCAGAATTCTGCATCCCTCACCTGTTGGTCCAAATGGTGACCACATTGATGAGTTTGAACTTGAAGTCTTTCTTTATACCACCTTTTTTAAGGGGACCTTTTATGCTTTTCATTATTTTCTGTCACACATATAATGCTACAATGTTGGATGTTCATATGGCCAAGTGGCAAGTATTTTACATAATTAGGTAAATGTATGTAAAACTAATTCCTCACGCTTCAGACCATTCTGAATACTCTGTTTTCGGCTGTTTTTTTTTTGTTTTGTTTTTCTAAAATTGAGACAAGCTAATGTCTGATCATGATGGATTTCTTTATATGATCATCTGCTCCAGGCAAACTACTGCAAGTGTTTACATAATGTAGCCTACACTGCTACATAAGCTACATGCTGATGTCAGGGAAACATGTAATCTTGGTCACCGATGTTGTCTGGTTCTGAAGATTTTGGTTTAGAAGCTTTTATTGGTGAAAGGCTGACCTATCAGAGCAGACTGGGCTTTTATGGGAGAGGGGCTTAAAGAGACAGGCACTAATACGCAGCCTTCTCAGACAGTGTTCCAGCACAGCACAGACAGTATGAGGGAAATGAAGTCTTTATGAGCAAGTATGTAAGCATGTTTTAGTGGAAGCACAAAATACAAATATGAACCTGAAAATGAGCATAATAGGTCTACTTTAACTGGGGACGTATCCCACAACGAGACGTCTCACATGTGCAACTTGTAGAGAACCAGGGTTACAAAAGTAACCTAAATTCCTTCGCTCCAGCGCCATTGCTGTCAACTAAAATGCAAATTAAAATCCCAGTGTTGAAAAGTAGAAACAAACCCTCTGTAGCCACATATTTTGACTGTTATTAAGATGGAAATATGGCCACAAAGGGCTGTGATTGTTTTGAAAAATAATCTAGAGTGGAATTATTAAAAGGCTATCCTGGGGAAACCATCAGATGATGGAGGGGGATAGACTACATGGAGGCACTTAAATAGTAATTACTATCACCAGTACTCCTCTGGTGATGCTGTTGAGGATTTGTAACTCCTTTTCTGATGAGGTCAGGTCCTCATTATAATTACTTGCTTCACTTAAGTATACACAGCTGCAAATTGGAGCGCAATAACAGGAATAGTAATTAGTGGACTAGAAATTATTAGAGGTGAACTGCAAAACGGGAAGGGAGGGAATCACTCGTTAAATCTATGAACAAGTCAAATAAATAATGGAAATTAGATTACAATAGGTTATAAAAGAGGGAATCCGCGCCATATCCTAAAGTAAATCTGCTATTTTTATTAGAGTTGCTGATTATGTGTCTCTCAAACTGAACAAAATAACAGTGAAGGTGGGAATTTATGTTCTTGAGTTGCTTTTTTGTGATTTATAGCATTTAGAACCAAACCCAGATCTATAATGTCATCTCTATGTTATTGTACTATTTGCAAAAGTGGAAACCTATCCCTATAACAATCTACAGGTAAGTAATGTTTAATCTCAGATAGCAAATGTCCTGCTTAACCACATTTGTCAGTCCCTACTTAAACTGGTCCCTGGCTGCTTCTTTACAGTGTTATTTTATTGACCGTGTGCTTGGTCATAAAAATACTCTACTATTATTTATTTGTAAGAGTGTAAATTAGCTGCCTAAAGTTGGACTGGACAGTCTGTTTTAGTTTTCCTTGGGGTGATAACATACACTCTTTTCCACTAATAAAAACCGCCCTTAGGTTACAGACAGTCATATCTGAGGGCTGCCCAGTGCAGCTACAGTCTTTATTATAGGTCACTTAATTAAGGGGCTTAAAAGGCACCTTGACAGTTACTGTGGAGAGAAGACAGGGCTTTTCTCATTCACATTCCCAGCTCAGATTTTTCTAGCCAGTAGCTAAATATGCAATGATTAGGTCACATTTAATGTGTTGGGTATCAGTGTGATTTTTTTTCCAACTAGAACAGGTCATTCTCTTAAGACTAAACACTGTTTTCTAAAAAGAACATCTTTTGTGAGCATCAAACACCAGGCTCTACATTATAAATAGCTTGCATTTTCTTCTTCTTCTGTAGCATTGCTCAAAAGGTATATTCGTCAAGTCTTGTCTAATGTAGATGCATGTTGATGAGCATAGTTGTGTATTCAGCTGCTTGGCTCTAGCATATTTTGAGTTAACCGTAACTGAATTTCCCTGCAGATGTGCTCACAGCACATAAATTATGATTAGGGTAGGGTCAACAAATGGGTTTAAGTTGGAGAATGATATTGGTCATGGCCGCTAAAAAATGCCAACATTGACTATTAGATGGGAAACACACTCTGGCTGCAGTTGTCAAAAGCAAGTGCTTGTACTGTACGAATGCACCCATCGACCACCCTGACCTTCACATCCTCTTCACTCTGCTGTATGAGCATCACGCTGCTTCTAGTATTTGTGCTCAACATTGCCATTGAATATAAAGTGCCGATGTAGAATAGCTGTATATGAAAATAATTAACAGGAGACAGTGAGTGTTGTCAGCCAGGTTGTATAATAAAAGATGAGTCACTGTGCAAAATGTTACAAGCAAAATTATTAAGTAAATAATACAGTAGATAAATATTCACTGGGGCTTCAATGATGGTTGGATTACTGAACAGGCTAACTGCTCCCAGGCCCAGGGGTCCTCTTGGCCCTCACGCAAAATGTTACTCAAATTGACACATACTGACCAGGAAGAGACTCAAAAAGACCACTAAGAGATGCAATGAAATCACACAGACACAAAATGACAGTGTAGAGACACAACTTCCCCCAAAAAAGACACAAGTATACCTCAAAGACACACGAAAGGACCTCAAAGAGACACTATATGACCTCTAAGAGATGTGAAGGGACTGCAAAGAGACACAAAACAACCACTAAGGGGTACAACAACGAGAAAAGACATATAAACC
The DNA here is from genome assembly GCF_006386435.1 of Epinephelus moara. NCBI lineage: Eukaryota > Metazoa > Chordata > Actinopteri > Perciformes > Serranidae > Epinephelus > Epinephelus moara. Next base: position 17,646,161 of record NC_065524.1, on the reverse strand, counting down.
CCAAAGAGATGCAAAATGACCTCAAAGAAATGTGAAGGATACAAAGAGAAACAAAATGACTACTGAGAGACACGACGACGAAAAAAATACACATATATACCTAAAGAGACACTAAAGGATTACAAAGACATAAAACAACCACAAGGGCACACAAAATGACCACAGAGAAAAACAAGCCACAAAAACATGCATAACAACTACTAAAACATTTAAAATACAGGGAAAAAAACAAGATAAAACCACCACAAAGTCTGCGTATCTTGGTAGAAGAGGTGATGGGGCCTCCTGCGCATCTGTGCCCAGGGGCCCATTGTTATATAATCTGCCCAAGGGGTCAAGCACTTCTTCGAGGTGAGCATTGACAATGAGACTTGATCTGCATTTGCTTAGACAACCTTGATTCATTTCACTGTACAAAAGCCCAGCTGAGGTTGAATCAGAAGCTCTGTTAGAATATAAAACATTAACATAATGCACATACCGTGATTTATAAATGTGTGTTTTTTGACTGAATGAATGTGGACAGCTGCAGTAACCTTCCCACTGACTACTGTATTCAGCTTCCGTCTGCTCTCCATCTGGTCTGTTTGTGTTTTCACCACGTGTTTTTAGTGGCAAAGAAAATAAGAAAATTTGCAAACCAAACACACATTCCTGAACAGCTACTAGGGGTGGGAATCACCAGAAGACCCATGATACGATATTATTATGATACTTAGGTCACAATACCATAACACTAGGATATTAAATTTATTGTGATAAAATATATTGCGATTTATCGCCTTTCCAACTGCAATTTTTTCCCCCCCAAAGTTAAACTTTGTCAACATCTGTTTTACCTGAAGGCCAGATTAAGCACATGAGTAAAACGCTTCACATACAGGTATCCTGCTAACAGAATGGCAACACCCATGTTAGAAACGTTGTCTGTTAGAACCACAATTCCTCATTCTTGTGCTGCATTTTGCAGTAGGTGAGCAGTGTTTGCTCTGGTGTGACTTTTGTGTACTGCTCTAGTTTGGAGAATGTGAGACAGCAGTTGCAAGTCCTCTGTGAGATAATGTGCCGATATAGTCACATGTGAATCCACTGACCCTGAAGTCGAGGCGTCACAAGTTAAGGCCACCTTTCTTGCTGTACTCAAAGATTCCTCAGCTTTATGCTTCACTTCTCTGTAGCTTGGCCGTCAGCGGCTAACGCTAGCCTATCTCTGGATGGTGGCATGTGAGGTGAGCCCTCATGTTCGTAGTATTCCCGCGTCATATCCAGTGTCTCCCTTCCTTCTGTGTTTAAAAATCCACAAAAAGTCCAGACGTTTGATATAAAGGCAGGCGGCACATTTCTGATTTCTCTCTCCAGTACCTCCATCTTAGTTTTGATGAGCTTCCTGCCAAATACCGCTGACTGAGACCTCTGCTGACCTCACCAGGGAAAAAAAACATCAGCAACATCTAGTGGACAGAAAACGCAATTGATTTTATTATTCTAGTACCAAAAGTTAAATTAAAATGTGTATTTGCAAAAATTAATGATGTGTATTACAAAAGATCGATAGGTGGTGTCCGTGTATCGTTAAAATACCACCATGCAAAATATCGTGATACTATGCTGTATAGATTTTTTTCCCCCACCCGTAACAGCTCCTATATGGCGATGAAAAGAGTTTTATCAGCTGTGTGCACAATGTTTCTGAATGCATTTCCTTTCCTAGTGTTGGTTGGCAAATTCACATCTGAGGTGTTGCACTTTCAGCCTGTCCTCAACGATTCTGATTGGTTTATGAAATTCAAACAACCTAGGACAATTCTTCCTGCACTAACACACTGCAGTAGATCTGGCTAATATAAACCCGTACTAAACCAGCCTGTTATCTGTTTTTGTCCGCCATTCTATTCATCTTTGTACAATGTCCCATCTTAATAGATTAATATAAAAAATTTATGTAACGGCTCAGGCAGAGCTTCACTTCTGAAAACTGAGATATGAACATCACAAGCTCACACTGAGCATGTGTGAGTATGAGTGTGTAATTTGATCGCGTGAGTCAAAAAAATTTACGTTTGGGTGTAAGTATACATTATTGAAAGAGAAACTGCTTTCAATTGCACACTGCTTGTACGCTGGAAGGATGAATTTTGTTCAAAGCCCTGTGGGGGTTAACTTGGTCACCACTGTACATTTTCTGATAACACTGAATGCAACATCCTGTGTTTGATTACACTAATACCAGTTGTTTGACAGTTTCTGGACACTTATTGTGTGTCTGCGATACATTTGTGTGATGCATTCATGACTATATAGATAATTTATAATGTGGGAACATAAAGGCTGGATTCACAGGTTCATGGCGCTGGGAGCAGAACATGCAGATATGTTTTTTTTTAAAGATTTTTTTGGGCACTTTTAGCTTTATTTAACAGGACAGACAAGTGTGAAGGGGGGAGAGAGAGAGGGAGTGACATGCAGCAAAGGGCCACAGGCTGGAGTCAAACCCGGGCCGCTGCAGCAACAGCCTTGTATATGGGGTGCCTGCTCTACCACTAAGCCACCAACGCCCCAACATGCAGATATGTTATTTTCATGCATCACTTCATGCCCTGTGGCTTGTGATTGCGGTTGCTAATAGATCCTCCAGAGAGCTCCTCTAAACATAAAATAAAGTTTGTTATGATTTGATTTTTTCTGAGCAAACACTTCAGTCAAATTACCGCGTTAATGCAGTGTGTTGCAAACAGCCGTGCAACATTTAAATAAATCATTTTTAATGGACGTGAGCAGTGTAAGTAACTGCTTGTTTTCAAAAATAATGGGTTTGAGTATTTCTGCAGATTCCCAATGTATTCCGTCATGTTGTGTTAACATAGACAGTGTGAAATCCTTATGATTTTATTTAAATGAGAAGGATGGAAATCAAGTTTGATAAAACAACAAAACAAAACAGAAAAAAAAGTTGTTTAGCAGTTTTTACAAGCCAGATGGGAGAAGTAGACAGCTGAGGGTTGTTTGCAGTGGCGAGGCAAAATGTTCCCTTCTCTTTCTTACCCAAGTCATCAAATGTTCGATATGTGTTTGCAAATGCTAGACAATTAAAACAGCATGAAAACCTTTTTTTTCAGGATTCAAACACAAAACACATTGGGTATTAGCTTTCTTGAGTTTGAGAAACATAGAGTGGTGAGAGACTGTGAGTGCAGTCCATTGAGTGGGACTCACTGATTAACTGATAGAGAAATACACTGCACCATTAATACACTGCTCAAAAATTTAGGGGAACACTTTATCGTCACAGTATAACACCAAGTCACCAAGATATCAATCTGTCCATTTATAGGAAGCACAAGTGATTGTGAATCAATTTCACCTGCTTTGGTGACAGTTACAACAAGTGCAATGGAGAGGCAAAAGCAAGACAACCCCCCAAAAGGGAATGGTTTTACATGTGATGGCCACAGACAGTTTTTGTTCTCCTAGCGTCCTTGTCACTACTGGTAGCATGAGGTGGTACCTGCAGCCCAATCAGGTTGCACAGGTAGTCGAGCTCCTCCAGGTTGGCACATCCAGACGTGCCGTCTCAAGGTTTGCTGTATCTCCCAGCACAGTCTCAAGAGCATGGAGGAGACACCAGGAGACCGTCTGTTACACAAGGAGAGCTGGACAGGGACATAGGAGGGCATCAACCCAGCAGCAGGACCGGTATCTGCTCCTTTGTGTGAGGAGGAACAGGAGGAGAGAAACAGACTCCACGAGGGTGGCATGAGGACCCGACGTCCTCTAGTGGGACCTGTGCTCACAGTCCAGCACTGTGCAGCTCAGTTGGCATTTGCCAGAGAATACCAGGACTGGCAGGTCCGCCATTGGCGCCCTGTTCTCTTCACAGATGAGAGCAGATTCACACTGAGCACAAGTGACAGGCATGAAAGAGTCTGGAGATGGTGTTGTGAACATGATGCTGCCTAAAACATCATGATGCATGACCGGTTTGGTGGTGGGTCAGTGATGGTCTGGGGAGGCATATCCTTGGAGGGTCTCACAGACCTCCATGTCATAGCCAACAGCAACCTAACTACTGTTAGGTACCAGGATGAAATCTTCACAGCGATTGTCAGACCTTATGCTGGTGCAGTGGACCCTGGGTTCCTCCTGGTGCAGGACAATGCCCGGCTTCATGTGGCCAGACTGTGTAGGCAGTTCCTGGATGCCATTGACTGGCCCTCCTGTTCCCCTGGCCTGAATCAAATAGAGCACCTATATCTGTGCATCCAACACCACCAAGTACCGCCACAGACTGCCAGCTATGATAGAGAGTGCACATCCATATGGCGACTATACATTTTTAAGGTGATTAATATGTGGCTGTAAACACTTAGAGGCCAGTTACAATATGGTCTAATTACAATTCTCCAATGCAGCCGGATTTACCATGCTGCACCGTCCACGCTGACTCAAACTTGCATACATAAGCTGGACAGAGACCTCACAGTCACATTTATAAATGCCAGATTTGTGTGGAATGACCAGACGCCTTGTTTTCACAATGAGGGCCAATGTGAGAATTTGGTCCTAAATTTCAGACACTGTCTTAACTTTGCAACAGTTGTCGTATTTGTAGTTGTACTTCACTCTGGCTTTTGTCAGCCACAAAACACAGCCCTGGAATTGGCTGGCAAGCAAGACACAGACAGATCAAGAGTTAGAGAGACGGAGCGAAGACAGACACACTGCAAGCGAGCACATCAGCTTAATGTTAATGTTATTTGCTGACATCAAACTTGGAGAGGAGAGAATGCATGTTTACCTGATTGCTGCAATTCCTCTCAGTGTGTTTTTCTCTCTGTATTTGCAACCATAAGGATAGTTCTGCTTCATTGTATAGGGCCGCCCAGCTCTTTGGCGAAAGCCTGTGTTGTATAAATAGGAAGTTATTTTCAGTCATATGAGTGTGATACACTGTAGGAGTCTGTCAGTTGTCTTTTAAGAACTGGTGCAATCCAACTCACCTTCATTCAGTGCCCCCCATCGTCCTGATCTTCACCCAACTCTCCTCACTACCACCACCAGTGTCTAACTCTGGAATTATTCCTGCTTTACTAACCATGGCATCACTACCCCCATGATGAAGTCTAACCGGCAAAGACTCTTAACAATTCCTACTTTGCTGTGCACCATTTAATAAATGTATTTGTTCACTCTAAATGAGTCCCTCCTGACTCAAGTACATCTAGCCTAATGCAGACTTTGGAGAACTCTGAAAAAGTCAATAACGAGGTTTCTCTGCACATATATTAAATTTTTTTTTTATCTCATAATGAGACCAGGAAACAAGCAGTTCTTCTCAAGTATTATTCAAATATCAGGGAATTAATAAATGACTTGATTTCATTCGCAGTACTCATCAGTCATTGATTTGTGTTTTAACAAGCATAAAGCCAGGTGAAATCAATTTAAGAATCCCATAATGATCGGTAATACCATTCGGGCATGATGACTCATGAGTGAGTGAAAAGCAGCTAATCCTCATTTTATTTTGCTGGAGGCTGAATGGAGCTCTACTCTAATTTTATTTTCACAATGACTGACTAATTTCTGCATGTGTCTTGCACTCTGCGTTTTATCTGTTTTTCTTGCAAATTATGCAGAGAGTTACTGTTTATCTCCATTACCTGATTCCAGCATTATAGCCCAGCCCATTGCATTTTCATTATTTTCTCATTTCTTGACATCCCATGGGCAGTGTAGCATATTGCAGGAGGAGGCTTCAGAGGTTGGCTCTTTGGACAGTGAACATATCACTGTCTGCACATGCTTTGGTTTCCAAATATATGAGAAAATATGTGTAATGGGGTTGCTTGAAGAGGACAAGAAATGCATTGAGCACACTTGGCCTGAAGTTCATTCACTCAAATGTGTAATATTGGAGCTGAATTCCACTCAGAATATGTCTTAAATTAAACTTTGTTTGCACATAGTCACTTTCCAAGCCAAAACTGTGCACTAAAACTAGCTATTTACAAATGAAGAGGGTTAACCAGTCGATAGAATGAAACTTAAAATGAACAATGTTTTCGTCTTGCCACCACCAAATTATTGTCTTCCCTTAAACCCAGACATATGATTTTTACTGTTGCTAACAATGACTGTATATAAAGACGACAACGTGTCTCCACTTCCTCCCACTGTACAAAATGAAGCCAAAAAATCCCAGATACGGCTGCTGCCATCTTGCGCTGGTGATGTCATTTGGAGGAAAGTCTGCGGAGTTTTCCATGATATTGAGTTCCCACCATCCAGCCTTTTGCGAGCAGTGCCATTGATTGCAGGCACTCAATTGGCATACACAGCTGTCAATCAAGAAATCAAACCCCTTTTTTATAGCATCAAATAACTAGTTAAAACCAAACTTATCAGACAACAAACAGTTGAACAAACATCAGTGTGATTACAACTACCTAAAATGACAGGAACCATCTTTGGGAAAAATGTATTTGATGTGAGTTTAAGTTTGGCACGTCTTATCCACTTAGAGAGGGAGGGATTTATGACCTATACTGCAGCCAGCCACCAGGAGGCGATTGAGATGTTTTGGCTTCACATTTGGGGAGCTGGTACGACAGCCATCTTATTATATAGTCTATGGTTGCTACTGGTGTCCTATACAAAATCCTGCTTCAGTCCTTTTACTTCCTATGTTGAATAATTGTTACCTAAAAGCTTCTAACCATGCTAATGTAGTTTGTGAAAGCAGGCCTATGATTTTCTAAATCTTTCTTGAAATATTAAATTATATTAAAACACTTGGAGTGATAATACAGACTAAAAGTTTCTGGCACAGCTGATGAATGTCATAGTGTTTTACACATCCTATAGCTCAACAAGTAGCAGCTGATGCCAAAGCTGAAATAAACAGTAATAGATTTAAAAATGACCATGTAATTTATAACAGCTAGACCTGATTGGCATTAAGTGCTTTGCTTCATCCTCTGCTGTGGGACCATGTCACAAAACACAAGGCCATCCTGCCGGCTTCAAAAAAAGAAACTCCCAACATGACTAATAAATGAGAAAACTATTCATTGGTGTATTGTACAGTACTGTGGTAACCAAGTGTCATTATTTATCTCTTAAATCCGACAGATATGGGCTGAATATTCACTAATCTTTGGCTGCTTTGCAAAGTTTCTGGTATTTTAGCTTAATTATAGATTGGAACATTTCTGTATTTCACAAAGCCTGTATGTGTCTCTGTGTTGCATTACACAGACTACAAATCACTGTAATCCCATCATTCAAAGGAGACAGAAGAATCCAGTCCAAAACTTAACTCATTTAGTTCTGAGTGCTGCCTGTGATATCGTTTTAGTGTAGTTATCCTCCTGTTTGTGGAGGAGCGTATGTTTTCTTCAGGCACATTCTCTCATCCTCATGTGGCATCATTAGCTCCATAGATGTCCCCTGTGTAATGCAGAGAGAGGAAGACTGAGTTGACCTTGTTGTCACTGTCCCATTGCTGCTTATGGGAGAAAGACTCAAGGCATTTTCATATTAGGTACGATTGATTCGAACCGTGTCAGCGGATGATTGCCCCCCCTCTCCAGTCCCCTGCCGCTAAGCTCTCACATTAGTAATGTTGTCCGTACCCGAGTATACTTGCATCATCATCTATGTGAAATTTGCTTGTTGGCTTTACAGTGCAGAAAAGTGTGCTGTTTGCAAGATCCACAGTCATACAAAGGAGTTGAGCCTTGCATAATGTCAATTATTGTTTATTTTTTGAAGAAATCGTCAAGAACGCCCGCATGCCTGCCTTCTACTTTATCACCTATGTCCATGAAGTTCAAGAAATGAGATTGCCCCACTGAGAGTTGTATGTCCAACTCTACTTATGTTAAATAGCAGTTTACTTCCATGTTTTGGAACAGTTGTTTTTTATACTGGATGTGAATTGTACCCAGGTCCACATGAGCTGTACTGGAGACTTCCTTTTCAAGTGAACCCTGACACTGCTCGATGAACTGTGCCCAGGTATGGTACACAGTGTTTACACTAACCAAACAAACTGGACTCTTGGGTCAGCTGGATTTGGATCCAGGCCCAGGTCCCTGATGTGAAAGCCCTCTTAAATATTTGTGGACTGCACTTTACAGTCCTTATAAGTATGGTTATTTGGTGAAATATTGCATTACAAAACAACCATGACACCACAGATCTCCTGTCCTTCTTTAGCTAAACATTTTGCTATCACAGACAGTGAGTTTCATAAATACAGATGACCTTGACTGATGATTGTACCTTGGAAGTAAAAATAATAGTAACAGAGGAGGGTCGCACTCAATAAAAAGAAGGCATTTCATTTGCTGAAAACTGTGAAAGTTGCCTGATAACAGACAGAATAATCAACTTGTTATACTTTGTTTCCAACTTCAGTCGATATATTCCCTAAACTACCATGAGAGACTAGCATTTCCCCCTGAATCTAACGTCATTTACACTGATGTGTTGCCGTGCCAACATACCTGTCATGTTGGCACAGGCATTGAGAAGACATGTCAATTCAGAACAGCCTTGACAGCAGCATCTATCTTGTCTATAGTGCTCTCCGTTGTTGTTATTACTCCTCCTGGTTTCAACGTGCCACGTGACAACAACTTGACGATGACGTCAGTCCCATCCGTAATGCTGATTGGCTAGTTGAATCCTACCACAGTACTCATTGGTTGTTTATATTATAACCAAGAAACCGCTGTTTCATGTCGCAATGCCCGATGAATCAGTCAACTCAGTGAAGTAGGCGGATTCAGAGGTCTGGACCCAGGCAACCATGAGTGGACATCTATGTTGCTGCAACGCGATACAAAAAACAGTAGGCTGATGACATAAGTTGATGTCAACGGTGAGTCATGTTTGAGTTTTTGCCTATAGGCAGGCAGAGGCAGAACTGAGACATGACAGGATTTGCCTAAGAGAGGGTGTGGGTGGACCTTCGAAAGGAGAGGAGTGTAGGACAGTTTTTGTTGTACTTTTTTTGTCAACTGTGTTGGATTTTCCACCAAAGTATCACGTCATTGTGATCCATGTAACAGCAGAATTGTAAAGTCCCAGATTTGACCTAAAGGTGAGAAGGATAAAAGACAAAAAATTATGTGATAATGGTAATCTTAGATCGCTACCAAACTTAACCAAATGACTGTCTCTTCACAAAATCTCTGCTTCTAAGTGTTTTGGCAAAGTTTACAAATCCAACAGATCTATGGACATCATGTTTTAATCTTTTGAAATAGTTGAATTTACAGTAGGAATATTTTCCTTGACATGCTTTCTAAGTTGTTTTTTTATGGATTACATTTTATTTACATTTTATAGACTTCCTAATTAAGCTTTTCATAATGACAGAGAGTCCAACCTCCAAGCTGGCCCCAGATCTACAGTATGTACAGGCATCCAGGGATTCTTCCCAGTGCAGCACTCTCTTTTTTATTCCAGCATTTGATATCTCATCCAAGCCTCGAGAGCTCTCATACCTCCGCGGTATTTCAAATTTCTGTTAATGAGCCTTGATCAGTTTTCTCCTCTGATACCCTTGGTGTATTTTAGTAAGCTTCTGGTATATTGTTTGTACTTAAATTTTCTATAATTCTATATACATAATCTAACATAGCACCCACAGTTTCCCCTCTAAAGCTTTTTGGACTGACTTCATTTGCTTTCTTTTTGCTCACCAAACACATTATTGGCACTGAGGATCATTTCATTCTCACTGGATATGCTGAATGAGTGATTGGTGTGATCAAGGCAAGTGGCGAGCATTAACACGTTACAGAGGCTTCCACATTCTTATTTTTATTGTTCTTTGTTGTTTGTAAGATCTTTTTTTCTTGAGCAGTTTTTTTTCTTTTGTCTGAACCTTCTTTATCAAGTATAGTCTCTTCATTTTGTGTCTCTGTGTAACTGGATGAATAATGTGGTCCACATAAGAGATGAGAAGATGGCAACAGGTAGTAAGTGAGATTACATTTTTCAGTCTTGCTACTGTACTGTTTTATAACCAGGGATAGAAAGAGTACAGCAGTCTTGCTACTGAAATTAAAGTATTGTGTAAAATTTTACCTGAAAGCAGAAAGTACTGCATTAAAAAAAGAGGGGGATGAACATCTTCAGGTTACAAAATAAATCGCATTAAATGTTAACATATTCACCAGTGGCACTTTGGGGCACCCAGTAGCTCAGTGGGTAGAGCTGGTATTGGTTGGCTGCCTCAACTCTTTTTCAAATTTGTTGCCAATGTGGCAGCTGTAAGACTTGTCTTTTCAGACCTGGTGGGCACAGTTTAGATAGATATTTGAGATTGTTTCAATTAGAATCTGCACTGATTTCTTAGTAAAACTCCTTCAGATATCTTTATGCACTGGCTTCAGCAGTAGCAGTCGTTGTGTTGTCTGAATTGTCAGTTGCACTAGGCCGTGTTGTGTTGAAGTCTGCTCTACCATTGAATAGTGTGTCCATCCATTGAGCACACACTGTGTTGCACTGCCAGGCCACACAGTGGTTGTTGACGATCTCATTTGGAGAGTGAGTTTAATGAGTTTGTTCTTGTACTTACCTGTCTGAACGGCTTGGTGTGAGTCTCATGCCCCGCAAAGTCCGCCCTAATCTGCTCCAAGTTCATCTTCTCTGCTTGTTTATTCAAAGTGCATAATATACACAGCTTCTCTGTCCCACTGATCTCCTAATTTCAACATGTTTTTAGCTGAAAGAGGCTCTGCAGTCACACCAGGTATTATTCTCACAAACTGCAGAAGGCCTCACACACCTCACTGAAGGTAAAAGTTCCTCAATGACTGCAGAAGTCACAGCTGGAGGATCAACCAAGAGCATTTTAGCATATAGCCAGTTACCTGTTGGTGTGTTTGATTTGGGTCACTTAGCGTGCTTGCTGTATGGTGCATTATGTTAATGATCCATTAAGGGGGATGCAACCCTTTTTAATTTTACAATGATGGATTATTGTTCTTTATTTGTACTGTTTAGCACTGTTCTGACACTCAGCAGGTAAACCACCAGCTTCTTCTCTGTTGGAGCTTATGATTAACTCCGTTATCTATTCTTTATTTCATTATCACACAGTTTATCAGGACTTTCATGTGACTTTTGTTTTTAGTCTGCAATGATATGACTTGACATGTAGCAAAGTACGATACTTGAATAAAAAAATACTTAAGTAAAAGTAAATTTACCAATCTTTGGAAATATTCAAAAGGTACACAACTCTTTTGTGTACTTGTACTTTTTTCTAAATGTAATTCATTAGCTACTTCCACCTTTTATCTTGAGTTGCCCTTATACTATAAGACAGAAATGAAGTTATCAGGAAATTCACACTTCATTATAACCAATTATCCACAAGGAAATGGAGTCCATTACACAGGAAATTCAAGCATGTGGGAGAAACACTTTTGTATTTGATATCTGTAGCAGAAAAACGCAATATGAACTTAAACAGGTCTAGAACGACAACATAAAAATGCACCTTTATACCAGACATAAAAGACAACACAGTACATAACTAGACATCTACATGCTACTTTCCATTTCCTCCCTTTGCTTTCTCGAGAATGGCAGTTCAACAATGGAGATGACTGACATATTATAATGCTGGTTCAACTTTAAAGGCCAGAGTATAAACATTGCTTGAGAGGTGAAACAGTGCTGTGAGCCATGTGACTTTAAGTGAAAATAACCATTTAGTCCACATTGCCCACACTTGCTATGAACATGCTACCCACCGCTGCTTAATTATTACATATGTTACAAAACTATTCAATAGTTGTTTAAGAACTACTCACCATCAATCACAGAACATGGAGGCAGGCAATCTTTGATGCTGATTATCCAAACATGACATTCCTGTGTCTAAAAGTTTTGCCTGCAGGGCGTCTCTTTACACATTTCATGGCTGAGACGCCAGTAATAATTACTGTAACCAAATCAGCATCCCTGAATGCTAAGCAGAATTACACTGAACGAATAAAGAAGCAGTGTGATTAAAGGGGAGTTTAATTTTCATTGTTGAATCCACAGCCACCACTGGTATTGGACCACACCTCAGTGCCTGTTATGTAAATGCACCACTTTTGTTACAGCTAATTTGGTAATAATTAGCTGCCACTGTTGTGTAATTGTGTTTTGATAAGTGAATTCTCAGCAGATTTAAATGTGTGATCTCCTTGAATGTGTTTTGTTTGCACGTTGTTTGTCAGTTGCTCTGAGCTCTGCTGGCTTTGTGGCCTTTGTGACACCCAAATTAAATGCCTGACTTAGGTAATACAAAACAAGGTGGAAGGTGTGACCTCTCAGGCTTCTTGCTACGCAATAATGGGAAAAATTGCTCCATTAGTGAAAACGCAAACTAACTAAGAGCAGCAAACATCACAATGTGCTATAATGTCTAATGTTGCCCTGTACATTTTTGATTTTTTCAACACTGAACAAATATTTATATAAATTATAATCATTTTAAAATATTTGCATCATTAAATTGTTGCGGTCTTCATTTTTTTTTTTTTAGCTGTTTTTAACATATATAAAAGAGTAACATTAAGAAGTGACAACAATAATGGTGCATGTATCACACTTACTTCAATATGGACAAATGGTATGGTCCGACTCATCAACCTTTAATGGGACCATGCTTACAATTTTGGAATTGGTACAAGTAGAAATAAGCAGGGCAGAAGCAGTTTTTAATTTCTCTAAAAGAAAAATGTGACACAAACATCAGGGGGAGAGTAATATGTTTTTATTCTGTATTTCACGTATAAGTGGCATAAACATAGAACCCACTGGAAAGAGGAAAACCCCAAAAAACTAATTAGGTTAACATACGTATATCAGGTTACCATGAGAGGAAATGGCTGTTATGCACACACAAATCACATTGTATTTTACTTTTATGCCACCAAACTGCAGTAGTAACAAAGCAATGCACTTGCTTCTACCACATTTACTTCTTCACAACGTGTCATCTCCTCCCATCCCCAAACTATTACAGCTGTGTAAGAAAACATGTCTGCTAACCTCAAGGAATTCACTAAGTGAAATTTGCACTGCAGGGATGTATTCCAAGCAATTTCATGTAGTGGACTGTGTCAGGGGAAACAGCAAAGCTTTTTACACATAAAACGTCTTGCTCCAATGGGAGGGGGGAAAAATAGAGAAACAAGCAGCTGAGAGTAGGTTGAACTCTTCCTATTTCATTAGAACGTGAATCTTAGGAAGGTCACACAATACAAAAGCACGACAGACTGCAAATAAAAAGTAACCAAATATTTTGATTTACTAAGGGAGTCCTTAACAATTGTTTTACTGCTTGAGTCGCACTTTTGACACATTGTAGACAAAAGTTGCATTTTTGTTGTTTAGTAACACATAAGCTAGGTGATCTTGGAACCCACCGGCTATCGGTCTGATGATGTAAGCCCCTGGGGGCAACAGCCAGCCAAGAGCCAGTGGATATCTGAGCCAAGACTTCCTCTTCTGTGGGTCTGTCATTTCGGCTAAACAGATACCTACATTTAAGCCTTTAAATAGATAATAGATATAGATAGATATCTAGATAAGGCCTGAATTAAAAAAAAAAGCTGATAGAAAGCTAAATTCTTGTCAAACAATAGCCCATGGATTTTGAGATTGCATTTTCACCAATGCATTCTGCCTCTTTTTCTCCCCACAAAAAATGTTTATGTGATTGGTTAATGCTACTCGGACTACAAATGGAAACTAGAACACTTTTGATATCAAAATCTTGTCCCTTTAATTTAATTTAAAAATAAAATGAAATAAAATAAATGTGAAACTCTATACGGAGCTGTGCCTCATAACAATAAATCGAAACTGGACTTGACCATGTGGGAATTTAATGTGAAAGGACAGACACAGGAAGAGGCCACACTCAGCAGTCAGTCAGGATTAACGTTTATTTACAGGGCAGGTACCTGCGGTTATTCCACAGGCTAGTTAATAACATGTCGGGGAGGGGAAATCAAAGGTGTGGGATCATTTTGAGAAGGTGAAGGATGAACCCAAGGTGATATGTAAACTCTGCAGGCAAAATATTTACCTATCATTTGTTGACTACAAACATGACGTATCATCTGAAACATGTAAGTAGCTACATGCCCATTAGCCACTTAGCACAATCATTACTGCTTTGCCGACAGCGTCATTAACAGGCGGCTGGTTCAGTGTGTAACGTGCACTTGTAGATTTAATATAGGCCTATATTAATGAAGGTTCATTAGTAAGGTTTTGTATTTCTCTGTAATGTAGCACATTGTTAAGAGTGTTACTGATACTATTCTTTCTCAGACAGCCTTCCTGCATACATATGCAGATATCTGTGAGTGAAGGCCAATTATTTAAAAAGTTCTCAGTGTTAGATTGATTGTAGGGGTGTAAATCACCAGTTTCATCACGATACGATATTATATTGATTCTTTGGACAGCGATACGATATTTGCCAGTATTACAAAATCTGCCACGATGTGATTTGAATTCGATACGATTCCGGGGTCTGCGATTGATATTAGGTGATATTAAATGCTCATTTAACACAGTCAGTTACAGAGGAAGCTGCCACCCCTCTCTTTTTTACATTTGGTCATAAAACACATAAACAACACATAAATAATAAGTACAATATAATTCACTTTAAACTTACTCCACTGACACAAATAAAAAAGCATATGGGATGAGTTAACCATCAGGGCTTTCTGTCAGAGACCTTTTCATTTTAATCCAAATCATCATCTTTTTTTTATAAAACTTTAGGACTATCTGGCTTAAAGCCCTGAAGGAAAACTTTTCTAAACAGCCATAAAACACAGATTAACAACGAGATCATTCAACAAAAGTGTAACATTCAGCTCAGTAATAACTGTCAAGGTTCATGGACAAAACAATATTTTTTTGCTAATCACCCATTATTAGCGTAAGCATGTTTACATCGCATAAATTAGCCTAGTGGCTGGCGGACATTTTTCCTCTTCTCATAGCTTAACAGATGACATGGTTTAAGTCACACCATCTCCCTACAGAATTTCACCCTGCATGCACGTTTTTTCAGCTGAACATTGTTAAAACAGAGCAGCTAATGTTGCCAAAGCAAGACGTTAGCAGAGTGAAACGCTCGTCCAGGCAGGTAACGTTATGTCATGTTTTATCTCGTAACATCATCGTTTACATATCCCATGTGTGTTTGTTTGTTCTCCTGTATTTTCTCCGAAATCCAAAATATCTCCACTCTGCTGATTTATCTCTGAGTAAATAACGTTATCCTCATCATCTCTCTCCTGGCTGCTTGCCATCTGCCTGCCGCTGTTTGATGGTGACACAGACTTTCAAAAAAAAAGCCTATGCTAAAGATGATGATATGGATTGATGTTTTCATTGTTTATCATTAAATCGATATATCGATCCAGATCCATGGATCGTTACACCCCTAATTGATTGTTTGACATTTTTGGAAATACACTTATTCACTTTCTTGCAGAGAGTAAGGTGAGAAGATTGATACCCCTTTGAAGAGGTATCAACCCTCTTGTTTAACGATTGAAAAGAGAGCAAATAGGTGTCTTTTTATCTTAGTGTTAAGTGGGAGTGTAAACAGTCTTTGATGAGAGGAAAACCAATTTCACCAAACAAGACAACCCTCTTGCATTTTAATCTTTCCCAAATTAGTCAGGAACAAATACATCTTGTGTTTTAAACCATAGCACCCGATTAGTCCAATCAGGATCATTTTGGAAACATAGAGGTGAGGATTATTCCCCCAGTTACAAAAAAATAAGATCATGTTTTGTTCATTCCACTGTGGGAACAATAGGCAAGAGATGATTAAACTGAAGAGTCAATCAACAGCTCAAAGTGACATTTTGTCTTTCCCGCCCCCTCACTGCCCTATTCACCTATTTCATTTGTTTGTTCCTCAATCACTTTCACTCTGCATGGCTACAGATGTCCAAGGAGCCAAAGAATATTGAGGTTTTGTGACAGATCTGCTAGTATCTCATCTACCCTTGTTTTCCTTTCTTCCTTTATTGACACAACATACAAAAATGGCCTTTCCCTGCCAGAACTCCAGACTCCCCCTCCTCTTTTCTATTTCTCTCCCACTTCTTTCACTGAGGCCTAATTACATGGTGGACAGAGTAATCGATACAGGAGAGAGTGAAAGTACCCAGCAGGCAGCGTGAGGACCCTCTTAACTCTCTTCAGTCGACCCTTCTCATACTTACACTTGCACACTAGTGATCATCTTGACTTTTTGCAGACATTAGAGCCAAGCTTTCCTATTCTCATGGTGCACTCCATGCTCCATAAACAGCGGAAGTGCATTACGCTTTACCCCAGGGCAGAGCAAATACATGCAATCTTGGAAAAAAAGTCAGGGGAAAGCTGTGCAGCCTCCATGTTGGTGCTGTTTAAATGGTTGAACACGAAAGTAATGATGAGCCACATTTATTTTTAATGTTATGTGTATTTGGACACCCTGTTGTTTTGTTGGCCATGTTGTCAAAGAAATCCTGTGTCACAGATCAGCAGGCAGCAACACTGTAATGCTGACAATGCTTTAAAGACTGTGGCAATGCTATCAAGTTAGCTGCAGTTCACCTAGCATGCATGTACCAATTTTGTAGACAGATTTTTTTCACTCCTTTTTAATGTAGCTCTTTAAAGAAGTACTTCACTGCTGGAAATAGAGTGAAAACTAGGTTGAAATTGGTGCTCTGTGACAAGAGAAAACAGAGAAAAGGGGCTGTGGCATTTGCTTTTGCTCAAGAGGTAGAAAACGTACAACTACCAGAATGCACTAAACCAATGAATGCTTTTGCTGATGAGTGAGGTAATGTGAGTGTGGCTGTTTTTCCACAAGAAACAATAGGGCTGGTATTAAATGATCTTGAATTACAGATAACGGTAAGCTAAAATATGCTTCTGAAGACACTTAAGTCGTAAAATAGTCAATGCAGTAACAGAATCTTGGTTTATATTTCATCAGCACTGCCTAGTTCTACAGTTTGATCAGAGTTTGAGAGAGAGAGGGGGTTGGAGGGTCTCTCTATCTGGTCGTTTTGTGTCATCCATTGGGTTTCAGCTGAGAGACGAGCAGAGAGATCTAGGGGCTAGTAAGATAGGGGGAAGTTTACCACGGGTCATTGACACATACATCCCACATTGTTCTGATACAAAGCTGGTTGAAAATTGTTTAAGTATCCCTTTAAAATCATCTTGCTGTAACATGGAGAATTGGCCTGCATCCCTAAAATTGTCAACACCTTTGTTTCAGTAAATATGTTGTTGTTTTTTGTAACCTATCATAGATGAGTGTTATGATCCAAACACTTCTTTGTATTATTGTCCAAATGATCCTGGAAGTATAGGCAGCAAAGAGTTAAAGGTTTATGGGCAATTTTTATGAAAATATGTGAGGCAATGAGATAACAAACCGTAATGCTTACATGCTGCATCATTTCTTGCCAATGTGCTTGCATAGGTAGGCAGTTTTTATCCTGTCACTTTGCCACTAACAATGAAAAGTACAATATGGAAAGGTAATTACAGAATGGAAATACAATGAATGGCTTTTTCTTAAAAATGCAGAGCATACAGTATATAACCTAGTGTGATTTCATGCAAATCTTTAGGATTCAAACTTTAAAGGAAAAGAAAGTAATGATCATTTCAATTTGGCTGGTATATATATGTCTGTGATGGACGGTTAGGTGTAAGCTTTATTTGCAGGCTAAGCTGGTAAGTGAATAATCAGTTGAGATTTTATTGATCCTATTCTTTTCCAATACTGCAGCTGAACCAAATGGATTCAGCCCATAGACAATGGATCACTGGATAAATGAAAGTATGGATGTCCTCGGCCCCTAACTGCATTTTTGGATGTATGATCTGACTTTTCCATTTTGCTCATATGAAAGACAGGATTGATGTTAATATTCATAATGAGCATTTCACTAACCAGACTTAATTGGACAACATTTTCAACGTTTTAATTTCATTCTGACTTATAAAGGACAAAATTAGATGCAGATGGGAGTGTCAACTCACAAATTAGGGTAATTTTCAGTATTGTGTTTTATTAAACAAAGAATAGAAATTACATTAAACCAGCTGTCCTAATAAAACACATCTTACTTCCATTGCCAGGTTGGTGTGTGTGTATGCAGCTCAATCTTGTTTTTACAAGTGCACTTCTAATTAACTGTGAGTGACCTTTATTGTAAGACAGAATTTCAATAACTGTCATTTCGAGCACACACCTTTACAAACTGAAGAAGTGTAATTTGATGAACTTGCTTATCAGCGAGTTCATGAGTTCCTCATGGAATGACAAGTCTATTGAAAATCACCACAAAACAAGAACTTTCACCACAGCAGAACTTCCTGGTAGTCACAATCGCAATTGTGTGCATATTTCAAATGTGTATCGATGGTGAGCAATGGCTTATGCAGAGGAATGAGGGTTTTACTGTGCTTAGCAACAGACAAGTTTTTTTGTTTTTTTTTTCAATTGTGAGCTGGATACAGTGCTCTGTCTAAAATATTTCTTTGTTATAACTGTAGATTTTGGGAGATATTTAAGCAATATCACACGAGAGGGACTGATGTTATACTCGTATATCGTCACGGCTGTGATTTGGTCATAGGCACAAGGCCGCAGGCCGAGTGCTGAAGACAATCACAGCCGTGACGATATACGAGTATAACATCACGAGCTCGAGTGTGATATTGCTTTTATACAACAGTTCAACAGTTAAATAAGCAAGGCTGATTAAGAAATGTTGAAAAATGAGGACAAAATAGATAATTTAAGCATTTTATTTGTCTTCCGCCAACAAAAATAGTTCCCTCAGGACTCCGCTGTCACCGTTGCTATGTAACGCAGACATGGTGCGCCAGGCACTTACTCTTTATACACATTTATCTGCACGTTTCCATTAATTGTGCAGCCGGTGAAATAAGTCTCTGGTGACTGCATGGTGGACTGTCGCTTCACAGGCACAGCCGACTCTGCCTTCTGATCTGACAGTATGTTGCTTTTCTCCAAGTCATTGAGCTCCGCTGATGAAACACTGACAAACCTGGATGTGTGCTCAGATGGATTCAGCTTCTCCTCTCCCTCATCTTCCTCTGATGACCATTCATAGTTCAATTCAAAACTTATTTTAGGAAATAAATCCATATTTTTGGCTGTTTGACAGTGGATGAATTAATTAGCCTACAACGCAACTACTGACCTAACTGACACTAACCGTCAGTTTTGATTTGATTGTTGATTGCAATCAGCTGTGAGGCGGAGTGATACATACACAGTGAAATAACCGTGATGTTGTACTCCAATATCGTCACGGTTTTACTGTCTCTCGACCAATCAGATTGCAGGGCCAGAACTAACTGTTGTGTAAGTTACATTACACACCTTGTTGCCGTCACCAAAATAACACCCACAAAAACACACACACATTGAAAAACATTATTGCACAATAATTTAGTGCAGGTTAGATAATGTGGACTGAAGGATTCCTCTATTAATTTTGTAGACCTTGGTTCATGTGTTGCCATAGCAACTTAAGCCACATGGACTTGTTGTTTTGTTACTCCTGAGTTTTTGCAATATCTATGTGACGTAACTCACCTATAACAGAAATAAATGACAAAAGCAGGACCCGGCGTCAGCTATGCTCTGAGAGGCTGTATTTATGCACAGCTGTGCTTCAACACCAGCATGCCAACATGCTCACAGTGACGATGCTAACATTTTGATGTTTAGTCACAGTCCAGTCACCAGAAGAAAGTGTTGGCATCTTGGGTATCCTGCAAACCATGGATACATTACATTAGTACATTTTATTTGGATCATGTTGTGAAAGTAAAGTGCTATAGTTTGGATAACATGTATATGAACTGACTTTGTAATTGGTTGAGGGGATGGTGGATAGCGTGATCGCTATGCAAGCTGCAGATCATTGCAGGCCAATGTTTAAGACCAACAATTATCACACCGAGTTAACCACAGCGTTTATTGAGAGACGTAGAGAAAAGTTTCAACATATTCGCTACATATGAAAAGTGCAGATGTTACATATCCATGATTTGCAGAAACGTTCAATGCCAACATTTATTCTCATGGTTGGTTTGTTAGTAGACAATATTTATTATGGTTGGCATCTTTGTTTGCATGTTTGTATTCTAACATTTGTTAATGATGGTGATGTTACCAGTTTTGCAGTCATGAGTATTGTTTAAAAAACTGCAACTTAATGGGTTAATGGAGGCATACAACTGCAAGGTGGTAATTATAGTTTTGCCAGTGTTTTTTCTTTCTGCAGATGCATTGGTACATCACTGTATAACTATATGTAAGGGGAAATGCAGATGAAGTGGGTCAGCTTCAGTTTACCAGCATATGTATCCAACTGGAACACTGAAAAACTTATTCCCATTAGAAGACTGTGACAAATACCTGACCTTTTCTCAGTGTTTCCTGCTCTTGTTACTGGCAGCCTTAGGAGAGAGGTAAGAATAAGTGCAGGGCCAAAGAAACTTTCTCATTTGGGGATCTGATAATCCAGAGGATTTGGATGTCTCTTGGTTAAAACCTTAAAACTGCCCAACAGCATGCTCTCCCTCTCTCTGTCACATACACACACACACACACACACACACACACTTCACATGTCTGAGAATTGTAATTCTATATGAAAAATGCAATTGTTTCATTGAGTGATGCAGTACTTGTGGGTAAAGTGGTCAGACATCAAGTACGGCAATGATTACAAATTATCGACTTTTAACAGGTTGCCTCCTCGATCATATCACCCCAAATTCATCAACGTCCATTTTCATCTATTTTTAGCAAGCGTCTCATCTCGGTGAATCATCGCTGATAGTGAACCTCTCCCATCTCATTTGGCTCCCTCTCTGGCCCGTCTTTGTTCTGGCCACATCTTGAAGGCTGAACATGGGTGTACTGACACTACAGGATGAGAAGAGAGCACAAAGCCAGAGCTAATTAAAGTAGGCAAACTTCAGCGGCCTTGTCTCACTCTCATTGACCTTTATCAAAACACTGGCATTCATGTCGCGCAAATGCTGGCACATTCCACTGAAAGCAGTGTAGGGGAAGAGGTAAACAAACACAGCCTCATTAGATTGCACCAGAGACCGTCCTATCACCCCGGTAATCTTGTGATGCTTAACAATCCCCCCCCGCCACTAGGGATTTTAAAATGTGGATGGGTTAATGGAAGCATCACTGATGACAATAAATTACAAGTCCCATTTCATATCAGCGGATACAAACAACCAAAAGTAATCATCATATGACCTTCACAGTTGACCTGCTTTCTGATTGCTACAACTTTTTTCTATATATGTTTTCTTGTCAGTGTACTCTTGTCTACATGTGAGATGTCACTTTGCTATTCTGACGAACAACACTGTTGACCGAGAGCTGTAGGGAAATGCTCTGATGCTGCTTATTGCAGTGTTAGCCTGAATTGTACTGTATCTGTTACAAGTGTTTAGATGATGCACATGCAGGATGCAAAGGCAAAGCCAACCTGTTCTCACTCCCAACTTGTCAAATAGTGATACTTGTTCAGTGGCGCTTGGCATCAATTACTGACACACCAAGGCACCCTTTTGCATCTGTATGAGACACATTAGGCCCTGTCATAATCTGATGCTCTGAGCAACTGACGTAGTATAAAGATCAAGAAAATCCATATAGAGCAGGACAGAGGGTGGTGTTTGAGTCACTTAAACAGGAATTTCACCTGGAAGACTTAGTGTCCCGTGTGAAACCAAAAATCATTGTTGAGTATGTTATTTTTAGAACATAGTGTGGTATGTCATTTGACATGTGTTACGTTAATAAGAAACATACTCATTTTAATCAAACTGTGATCTTTTTCTCTTAATGTAACCAGGTTCTTTTGTTGCCTAAATCTAGGGAAGTAAAACCAAAAAGCAAAGTAAATCTACACTCAAAGTTTAATTTTAAATGAGACTGTATTAGGTATCAGTATCAGCAGATATTGGCTTTTAAACTATCGCAATCGGCCAACATGCTAATAATAGTGGTACATCATCATTATCGACCAGTATAATTTTTAAATGAACTATCAGAATTGGCCAACATGTTTCTTCTTATTTTGCACAATGAATGAATATTGCAACACATTTGTCATATATGTCTCCATCTGCTGGTGAGGCATCACAATAAGAGTATGCATGCATATTATGATGTTAATTCCACTACAGCAGAGACTTTTTGATCACTAAAATTAGTTGGGGGAAAAAGTGGATTTATCCAAATCAGTTAGTGGCCAACCAGGTTGGTATATATCGGCATGTCGGATAAATAATCTGCAAATAATCCAATATTGTGCATCCCTAGACTGTATCAATTTAATGAGGGCCAATTGTATATTTCTTGTGAACAAGGAAGTTTATTTTGGAAAGGAACCATGCATGTAATAAGCTGAAATTGACATAGCATCCCCGAGCGTCCAAAATTGATGCTAGAGGGGTATGTAGAGTGTCATTGTTTGATGTGTAGGGCGACTGACAATTTCGGTATTAGACATTATTATTGGGCTGCTTTCAGTGAGAATGTAGAGTTAAAAAGAGGTTTACTAGACCACTGAGGCTGAATGGCAGGCAAGACAATTTGGCAAATAATTAAGGCTTGTGAGCAGGTAGTCTAATTAGGGCAATGAGGGGCAGGTGTGTCGGCAGGTCACTGAGGAGTGGTGGTAAGAGGTGAGGACACCTGCTGGGCAGGAAGGCAACTGCAGGGTTTGGCATAACAAAGGATTTTTTAAGTGGTCGGCGGGAAGATGCAACACTGATGTAGAAAACATCAATGTTGAAACAATCAGAATTTTTAGCCTGGGTTACTCTGAAAGGGCGCGTTAGTTTGATAATTAGAGATAAAGTTGCTTAGCGATAAAGCTTATTTAAGCTACCCAATAGTGTATAAAATGAATTACACCTTACAGCAGTAAAATGCAACATACACATCAATGCAAAAATAATAGCAATCCACAAAAAAAATCATATATAAAAGTAAACTTCTGACAGAAACCATTTTTCTGTAAAATGACTATTTTTAATTTTAATACTTTCAATACATTTTATTAATAATACTTACATACTTCCACTCATGTAAAGTTTTGAATACAGAACTTTTACTTTTAATAGAGTATTTTAACAGTGTGGCATTGTGATTTTTACCTCAGTAAAGAGTCGGAATACTTCGTCCACTGCTGTCAAAAACTAGTACTCAGTCAACACCAGCAGGTTCTTTTGATGTGCCTTTGAAGAGTTTGAAACACCCATTGGTTATTCACCTCAGATAAACCTAAACAGGCTACTACAGCAACCCTGATATGAATACTATGTTATGTTTCTGCTAAAAAATGAAACCCAACAACAAGATGTTGAATAATGCATGCAGCACTAATGTAATTATCCATCCATTTTCTATACCCTTACTGCTTTGCAGAATTGTGGGGGGGCTGGAGCATCCAGCAGAGCCAAACATAAATAAACATATTCCTACAGGCAATTTAGAGTATTCAATTCACCTGGCCTGCATGACTGAACTGCGGGAAGATACGGGAGCACCCAGAGGAAACGCACGTGAACACAAGGAACATGCAAATTGTACACAGAAAGGTCCCAGTCGGCCTTGGTTGTGTTCAGACCCAATGCATTTTTGCTGTGAGGCTAACCACTGAGGAAACATGCCATCCTGCTGTGATTAATACTGTGGAAATATAAATTATGCTGAATTGCCCATCCTGAACATTTAGATGATAAAAAAACAGTAATTACTGGAGGCCTTTTAGATTTTTTTTTAGATTTTTTTTTTTATGTTAATGAATGAAAAATATGTTTTGAGCACTAAAGAATGCTTTATGCACATACTGGTACTAGCTAACTGGTTTCACTACAGCTTAATGATTTTGTTTATTATACTGGAGATACTGTGAGCCAATCAGGTGTCACTGTTGTCCCATATGGCTAAGATGTAAGGAGCTAAGCAATTATTTTTGAAAGAGCAGAACAAACAGAAGAACCCCTAACAGAGAAAAACCTGACCGCTTCATAGACAATCTTTGCAGTAGGCGTAGGTTCAGGGTTATTTTTTTTTTTCTTTGGTAAGGAAAACAAAACACATAGAAATAAAATGACTCACTCGTGGTTTGATTATTCAGTTAAATTACTTGGGGAAAATGTCCCAGGAGTATAAAGTCTGACAGGAGGAGACAATGTGTGGTAGTTCCTTCTCATAGAGTCCAGCCAGCTGAGGGAATGAATTACAGCATAGCCTCTCACCTGGACTGTTCCCTCAGCACCTTAGCCTAGACATCACTCTGACCTCAGCCAGCCATCACTGAAGATTAGCCATGGGGAAGAGATAACTCACACTGTCAAAACTCTGTGTCCAGAGTTTGAGTCATTCTCTTCAAGCTCAGAAAGTGATACTTCTGACAAATGCAAGCAACTATAGTTTATTTGCTTCTTCATTGCTTCATCTTTCTTATGCTTCTACGTGTCAGTGTTCTTGTATATACTCAATTCTCAATCTACCACAAGGACTAAGTCATTGCCAGTTTGTGACAGCTCTAAAAAGAAAGACAACCCTTTAGGTGAGCTGAAGAGGACAGCCAAAGCAAATGTTCAGAAAACAAATCTGACACAAATTCAAGGGCAGCAAGTTAGAAAAATGAAAGAAAATTAGACTTAAAAGGAAAAGATACAAAAAGATTAAATCCACTAGCCTGACACCTCCATACTTATTTGCAAATGTAAACTAGTCTCCAACCTCTTGGTTAATTTTCTATTTACAAAGGTTGTTGTCAATGACTGTAGATCCAAATGCCTTTGGACACAATTGGATATACCTACAACCAAACAGAGCAACCAAACGTGACTCTGCGCTGAGTGACGGACTAATGTAAATAGACTACAATGCGCAGAGACAAGCTGTGATGAGGTAACATTAACATGTCTGTGAATGAGTGTTGCAGTCTGGCCATCAAAATTTAAAAATGGTACTTTTACCGAAAGTTCCACATCAGCTGCCGCCATTTAGGTTGTTACTGAAAATGCCTCAACAATGCTCATCTTGTGCCATGCCATTGTTCTGATGGCCTAAAATTTCAAAGCCCCATTCTTTCAAAAAATGTCCGATTTTGACCTGACCTGATTTTGAGCCCATTTCTCCAACAGCCGCCATTGCGCCAAAGTTTTGTTTCTCAAAAAATACACACTTCGGAGCAATGGCTGTTCATTTATGGAATAATGGACTGGCAGAGAAATGGGCTTCAGGTCCAGTGGTTCACTTTTCACACTAACCAGGCTTCAGAAAACAATGTGTCCCAAAGTTTGCTTAGAGGCCCCTCTGCCAGGAAGCAATCTCTGGTAGAAATCTATTCATTTGAACCCAAGCTCCATTTTTCCTTTTTCCTTACCTTACCCAAGAAATCCCTCACTGGCAGAAAACCTTTGAGGCAAAGTTCTCCCAATAGCTAGTGTCCCCAGCGTGAGGTTGCATGAGCCAAAAATTACATCACAAGGTTCTGCAAGCTGCCAGTCTTCGTATCAAAACCGCCCCTATTACTGAACTAGTGGTTCTTAACAGAGGTCCAGGGACATCCAGGGTGTCCTTGAGGGAGTTCAAGGGGTCCCCAGAAAAATGGCTAATTGTGTATTTTCACTATTTAATTCACTATAAAGGTGAGACCAGTGTAAGTAAGATTTATAAGAGTGTCTATTCTTATCATAGGTGTCACTTTCTCCACCATTATCTATAACTCTACTGTTACAACTAAAGAATTCTGGTCTTAATCTACCTAATGTGTATCAATTTATGGGTCCTTGACATGAAAAGGGTTGAGAACCACTGAGATAAACAGATGTAATCGGCCCAACCAGGGCCTCTTTGGCTGGAAATGTTTGAATGGAAGGGGGACCAGACGCATAAGCCAGAGCAAATAAAACATGAGCTTACAGATTTGTATTGTTCCCATGGTAAAAAGCCACACGAAGAAACAAAGACTTGTTTAGCTTTTTGAAAAGTTCCAAGCTGCCGAGTGGTCTCAGAGCAGGAATCAAGCATCAGAAATATGCTAAAGATCCAGATTTAGATCAGATTTAGATTTATTGTCCCAGAGGAAGATTTGTTTTCACAGCCAGTACAACGCAACAACATACAGATATAAAATCTTCATGCATACATTCATGCACCTTCTACACAACAGTGTCACAGGGGCACTTTGTTCAGGGCTGCTGTGGCAGAAGGGACAAAACTCCAGCTGAAGTGAGCTCCTCTCCATTTTAAAATCCTGTAACTCTAACCAGATGGTGAATTGTTGATTGAGGGGGTGATCAGTCTGTTTGGCTATTGTGAGTGCTTGATGTATATGATTGCTCTGACATTAATGTTTGAGAGACTGGGTGTGAGAAGACAGATGATTTTGGCTGTATGCTCGTAAGTTTGTGTTTGATGGATACGGTTTAGAAGCAGGTGGAACTGTACAACAGGATGGGGATGAATTATGCTTTTGTAATGATTAAGGTGCTGACCGAAATGTCTCTAGTTTGAGTCCAGCAGGAAACCTTTGTTTCATGGCACTCCCTATCTCTCTTGTCTCATTTCCTGTCATCTCACTACAGTCAGCCTTGCCTATTTTATTCTTATCTAAATGTGAAACCTTTTGTAGCACTAAATGTTGTAGCAAGCCAGCCATTGATATCTTCATCTTGGGATGCCGACCTGTTCACATTACATACGTACTGTAAGGATGGGAATCGAGGAAGCTTTTAAGTGAGCTTTTAGACAGAGCCAGCGTGTCTCTTTGTGTCTCGCATCAAGTCGACAGGAATTCAATAATTCCGGGGTCTCATTAAGTGTTGGCAATTTACCTGCTGTAATGTGTCAGGGGCACATCTGCAGTGAGAGCCCCTTAGCACACCAAGTCTGGAGTGCAGCACAATCTGCAGCAGCACCAGCAGTTATTGTTCATGCAGCACCTCACCCTGGTTCCCAGTGCTTCACAATTCTTATTCAGAGAGAGACCTTCTCACAGCTACTGCGCCTCCCATCCCTTTGCTTTGCCACCGACAAAAAAAAGAGAGGAAATCAATGAAACCAGGGATCAATAGGACTCCTCCATTGCCAAGCCCTTCTGCTCCTTTTTAAAAAAGATGATGTAAAGTTCAACTGTGAAGATAGCTGCAGTCTGACATTAATTCTTCCCACCAATTGTTGTAATATATTGTGACCAAACTTGCATTAAAAGTGGTCGAAAACAATGCTTTTACAAAATACATGGTATTATTTGGAGGTATATTTGCCTGAAACCATACACTATTCAACTATAACAGATTTTTGCACTTCTTGAATTACATTTACTTTTAAAGTCTTCCACCCAAGGAGCCACTTTAGCCCCCTGACATTTTGTCCAGAAGGCTTCATGCTCTGTGATATGAGAACAAAATGCAGAATAAATTAGTGGATCTTTGGGACTTGCAGTAGTTCTTCTAAAAAAGACGCTCTTACAAGAATCATGCAAAGTACCCAAGAGGATCACATGTTTTTTTTTCTCTTGCCTTAACAAGCACTCTTAGCTTTTGCTTTTTGGGTTACCAATATATCACAGTACAGTATCTTAAAAATACACATTATCTGCCTGTTGTGATTCAACCTTCACACGTCAAAATGCATACCTTCTCTCTAATATTATCTCACATTCTCTTTTATCTTCATTGTAACCAGGCATAGCATTTGTAACTGTTATCTCCGTTATGCAATGAAAGATGGTGTAGTGTCAAAGCTGACTTTATTTAGAATGAGAGAGAAGAAAGGAGAGAGATTGCACAGATACTGTCGAAGAATAATTTATACCAGTGGGACAATAAACTAGAAACAACACACAAGTGATATAACCCTGCAATGCACAGATTGATGATGTAAATGAAGAAACAAAAACTAAAATGTCTTCATTATGTCCATTCATCCATCAATAAAGACTCTACTGGCAGCTGCGAAGTGATCCCTTTAATTTATTCAATAGTGTTCCAGCCAGAAATAACTTTCTTCTTTAAAGTTACCACAGCAGAGCATTTTCCTCACTTTGTTGCCTCCCTTGATACGCTCAATTAAAGACCCAGACTGTCATATTTTGACAGGTATATTCACATATGGAATGGGAGAGTTTGAAATCTAGATGAATGTGCATATGCATGTGTTTACAAAAAATATTGATGTAAACAAACTATCCACAGCATCTCAAAACATTAATGATTTACAGAGATAGTTAAGGGAATTACATTTATTGGCTTTTGTGCTGAGAGTTAGGGGAGAAGATTTATACCGCTCTTTTAACTAACGGTTATATATGAAACCACAGCCAGCAGCTGGTTAGCTTAGCTTAGGAAGAAGACTGGGAATAGGGGGAAAGCGGTTGCCTGGCTCTGTTCAAATGTAACAGTATCTGCCTACTTTTGTAGGTAAAGTGTAGTGTGGTGTAAAGACGATTCATTGTCTTGTGAAGGGTGTTTGTGTTGGACGATTTCTTAACCAGAACTGTGGCGAAAAATGTGTTGCTACATTCACAGATCGGCCAAAACATTAAAACCACTGACAGGGGAAGTGAATAACTTTGATTATTTTGTTCCAGTGCATTGTTCTGCTGGGAAACCTTTGGTTCTGGCATTCATGTGGATACCACCTGACATGTTCCATTCACTCAAACACCGTTGAGTGCCGGTACCCCAGATGTACCCCTAATCTAAGGTGAGGCCTCCTTGGATTGGACTTGGCTCTGACCTGTTGAGGCATGGACACAGGATCTCTGGGAGTGTCCTGCGGTATCTGGCACCAGTGCGTTGGCGGCAGATCCATTTAGTCTAGTGAGTTGTGAGGTGGGTTAATGGCACGTGCCACAGATGCTCATTCAGATTGAAATCTGGGGAATTTGGAGGCCAGGTGACAGAGGTCTTTGTCACATTCCTTTGGCCATTCTTGAGCTATGTTTGCAGTGTGGCATGGTGCATTATTCTGCTGGGGGGCCACTGCCATTGGGGAGTACTGTTGCCAAGGGGGGGGGGGGGGTTTGAGTGGGTGGAACACGTCAGATGGTATCCACATGAATGCCAGAACCAAAGGTTTCCCAGCAGCACAATGCATTGGAACAAAATAATCAAAGTTATTCACTTCATCTGTCAGTGGTTTTAATGTTTTGGCTGATTGGTGTATTGCCGCGGGATTGAACCATTTTTTTTCTCATTCAAGTTAACGGCACGCTAAACCAGAGTAGCTGGCCCAGCCGGCGGAAGTCTCTAGTGCACCTGCTCTATGGGCCACACAGTAGGAAGCAGTGCCGATCATCCAAATAATTTAAATAGCGGCAGATGAACCTTTTTGGGTTCATGCGCCACTGAACAAAAATGATTGGGGCCTTGCATCCAATACGGTATCCAGTTCTCTCTATACAGTCATGGCTCAACCAAATAAATTATTTGACTCTGTATCTGCACTTAGAAAGGGCGGGGTTTTAACCAGAAACCCGGAAGTGGGTGGGACCTAACCGGAAGCTGTTGTTTTAACCTTAAGCTTGTGTTGCCAGACCTGTCTCCACAGCTCTGTGTTAGCACTCGATAAAGGTCTTGAGACACCCACTCTGGGTTCTTGGAATTTCTACACCAATCAATTGTCTTGGGTAGCAGTAAGCCCAGGATGCAGAGAAAGTGCTCTTGCAAATCACTAGCATGCAGATAGTGGAAGGAGAGGTAAATGCTGGTTGAAATAGCCAGCTAATGCCAGGCTTATACAGTCTACATCCAATGAGTGGGACATTAATATGGGTTCATTAGAAGTTGATATATTTATTAGGTAATAGAAACCTATACACAGCCTTATAATTAAGCGTCAGATGATTTTTTGTTTATAACAGTAAAAGAACTTTTTAGCTACTCAAATGAGGATTTTCCGTCATGATGAGTACAGGTATTGACACACTCTACTCGGATGACAGTCATGCTTTTAAAAGGTCCATTATCTGTACTGGATGCTCATTTTATCTGAGTATACTTTCATAATTTGTATCCAGTGTTTGTCTATATAATTAAGAAATGTCACTTCATTTGGGAGTGATAGCAGGTTGCAAGACTCCACTTAGGTTGTTGGAGCAAACCCTTTTGTTTACATTTATGTCACGTACTGTGAATTTAGTATGGAAGGTGTTTTTTATGCTGTGGACACCAAGCACAGAGCTGAATATCTGTTTTCCCCTGATGCACTCTCAGCCTGCTTTTAGTAGTTATCAATCATGTATGACATATTAGGTTGCCTCATTTCTGTCTCCACTTTGAATGCACTAGATCTAATGTGTATTAAAATTTTTTATCAAAACAAAAATTATGCTTTAATACTTAGATTTGGAATAATATTACATAAGATTAACAGTTATATAAAGTGTTCCTATCCTGAATCAGCAGATTTGGCATGGACACTGTCACAATCTCCTGTAATTACATTCTCCTACACAATGCTTGCAGGGCAGCTTTAGCAAACTGGAGTGACCCAGTCTCATTTTTTTCCTGCTTTTATCCCTTAAGGCACTGACTACTTCCTGTGTCTTCTCAGACAAGCCACGTAAAGATATGGCGACCGGTGATTGATTGAATAATCCTTCGCAGCCCTTATCTCAGCCTACTTCATCACTCCATCCAGCCTCCAAAGCAAATCTCCATATCTCCTCATACTAAAAGATGGGCTACAGGTGAAAACAGTGCTTCTAAGTCTATCTCTAAACCTCTCTCGCTCATTTTCTTTCACTTGTCACATCCCTTTGTTTTGAGTTTTTCCTCACACAGATCAGTGAATTCACACACTGCATGTCATTGCTGAGAGGGCAGGCATTAATTAATAACAACAAGCCATTATATTGTCCGATAGTTTGTCTCTAATTTATTATCATCCTCTGTGAAATGTCACCCTACCCATTTAAACATGCAGTTAACATGACAACCTGAATGTTACAGTGTAAAACCTAGTGGGCTTTCTATGGAAGAAATCACAGTTAAATTATAGAATTGGATTATTTTTTCCAGCTGTTGGCTCTTTTTCTACATCATGTGGCCTCGTCCAGAGGCCTGGTTTTTCATTCTCATTACAGACATTGAAGACAGACAGTACAAATCAATGCTTGACTCTTCACTTTAACCTTGGAATGTCATTAGTGTCTGCACATTAAAGCCAGGCTTGACTTGAGCTAATTTAGCTAAATGAGGATCTCTCCCAGCTGAGATGGAAAGATGAAGGGGAACCTTGGCAGCATGGTATTTCTACCTACAGGAATGACTATGGATTCATTGTAAAACACTTTGGGCTACAGTATAAAACACATGTGGTATACCATTGCTTTCATCATATAGGGAAAATAAAGCTTGACAGAATGTATTTTTTTCTTTTCTTCCCTTGACAGTGTCATGTATATTTTATACCTGATGGCTCCATTCCTAAAGCAGACAAATTTTACTTGTAATTCTCTGCATGGTGTGTAAACATTTTAGAGTCTTACATAATAATGACTTATGATGTAGCATAGATTCTTTAAAATGCATGAACATGCATTATACATTATAGATTTACTTACCACTGCCAATAAAACCAACACAGTTGCAAAAAGAAAATGTTGGCATTGGTACGTTTCTGCAAAGCTCAAATACATTATTCATATGTATCATCTCAATATTTCTAAAATGATGTAATATATGAGCTGAATTTGTTGTCTGGGGGTGGAGGGGATGGTGGATTGCATGACATCTAGGTGAGCTGTCTGTCAAGATGCAGACTACTGTTCGAGACCGACAAACAACAAAAGCAGTTGTGACTTTGTTCCCCCTTGGTGTTTTTCCAGTGGCTTTTGAATCACCAAACATGGGTGTACATAGTAGTGATTTATCAGTGTGTTTTTAGCTGCTTTTTATGCAGCAGGGTTTTTTTTGCAAGACATTACTGCTTTTCCTGCTGGGATTTTACCCCTCGAATCAGGTATTTTAAGCCAAAACACGATATTTTCCTAACCATAACCAAGTGTTTTTTGTGCTTAACCTAAACATACATTACAGCATATTGAAATGTAAAGTTTCATAGTCTGCTACATAATAACGTGCAAATGTAACATATTCGTGGTGTGCCGAAATGTACAATGCCAACAATTTTTCTGGCGATTTGGTTGATAAAACATTATGGTAGCCTGCATCAGTATGTACTTCACTTTACTGAACACATACAATAACTCATAATACTGCATTGACTGTGAGTCCTTATTGTATTTGATTGTTAAGGTGTGTAGTATAGGTAGTCATAATGCATTATAAGCCCCATCAGTCACTCTAGTTTATAAGTAGTCAAGAACATCCATGAGACACTTGAAATGATACATCGATTTAAGTCACATCGACACTATGAATGCCCAAATAACACACTTTAGATGTGGCCTTCATAGAAAATGTTCCTGAAACATGTCGCCCAGTGCAACAATTTAATTGTTTATGGACAATAGAGCTCCATGGTTGGATACACATATTACTTAGTAGGATCATTTTATTGTTCGTTTTGGTCTTTTCATTGGATTTGTTGAAGAAATATAGAACACCACATCATCAGCCTTTATTTTGCTTCAGGAATGTACTATTTTCTAACATTGTGTTTTAATGGCTATGGCTGAATGTATTTAATAAAAACTGTCTGACAAAGAGACAGTTACAATTCCACTATCACACTCATGCTCACTCAAACATCTTATCACCAACCATAAAGAGATGCCTTACCTCATTTATGTGGTTTTGTATGTTTACTGGTTTCTTTGTCAACCATATCCATCACCGATCAGTCTCCATTTGACTCTTGCATCTGGCTAATCTTGAATACAGCTGGGATGCCCATTGTTCTCGCTGCCATTCTACGTGGAGATATTCTTTAAGCCACTATAATACCAGATCTGTTCATCACATGGGTGAGCTCCTCTAGCCTGCTGCTTGGCAGACGCTCATTACTGCCAGAGTAAGTCTTGATTAGAGTAATGGGAAATTAAATATTTTAAGAGGAAGGATACCCGCTCTTTAAAGTCTTAATCAATTTTATAGATATTGTCAGAGAATTAAATGAGTGAGATAAAATTAGCATTTCCCCAACTCTATCACTGAAAGCCTCCATTTCCTACAGATACATTCTCAATACAGAATCACAAATAGAGGAGAAGTAATGAGTATTTCCAATGTAAATGTCTTCATTTAACTAATACGGTTAGCTCTGAAGCAGGAGGTTACTTCAGGTTTCAAGTCTGTGTATCCCATGTATAGATAATGGAGGAACGGAGGAAATCCTTCCTAGACCCTGGACTAAAGACATGCTGGTGGGGTAAGAAAGCATATCTACTACCCAGAAAATATGTCATGTGCACAATATCCCCAATTCCCTAGCTATTATTCTGACAATATTTTTCTCTGTTTAAAGCAGCTCGTGCCCTAGTAAATTGGCTCATCGCTTGGTATGCTGAAATGTTGTGTTCATGTCTGCAGCAACTGCTCAGACAAACAATTTGATGGTTAAGGATTTACCTGTCATTTTCAACAATAGTATTAAGAGGGCCCATGTTCTCATATGCTTGAGAATGACCTGTCAGAGAATGACAGATTGTATATAACCCGTCTTCTGAGAAAAAAATGATTAATACAAAAACAAACATTAGGCTTGAAGACACTGAAATGATTTGAGTGCAGAGCTGAAAGAGCATAACTGTGAGAATAAAAGTATGTACCTAGCATGATTAAAGAGGAGCTATGGTAAGTGTACCTTAAAGGACTTAAATGCTTACTTGTGCTAAGGGCGTACTGTGGAGGGTTCATAAGAGCATGAATTGTTGCTTTGCTTTTATCGCACTCATTCCCCTCTTTGAAAGAATGGGACTAGCTGCCATTACATGCATTGCAAAGAAGGGTTGTGCCATTATGTCCACACTGAGAGAAGAATTACCACTCATGCTGTATGTTTACATCAAACATTAATGCTGTAAGATGGAATATATGGAGCAATGACGCTGAGGTTGCATGTACATTCATAGTCACATTTGTGTTTTCAAAGACTCAAATAGTGAGGCTCTTCAGAAATCATTAAAATCCCACCCGCTTCCCCCTCACCTCCCTCAGCAATGCCAGATAGGGCGGCAATAATTAGCAGCAAAAGAGAGTGCCAGTGAATAACTGAAAATAAATGAATGAATAATCATTTAATTGAGGATGCTGTGGAGGATCGTTGAAATTACTGTGAATAATGACCATACAAATGAGACAGAGCGCCCCATTGGCGTGGTGTACATGATACCGCTATTATTCAAGTACTCAACTCCAATCTTTGCACAAGTCTTGACAATAGGGAAGAGGAAGCGTTGGACAGGTATGCACAGTCTGCACGTGAGACTCAATGAGTCTAATACAAGAACATTGTCGTAATCTTAAACGTCTTATATTTTTCTGTGAAACTTTTCGGGTTCAGCCAATAGTCTTAGCTTCACAAACGTAATGTGAGTTGCTCTTTTCAACCCAACAAATGCCACCTGTTTATTAGGAGGTGCACGTCATCTGCTTGATCAACACCCCAGAATGGATATATAAGACCGTGTTCAGATCGATTTTCGAAAGCATATCTACCATCTTGAAAATATATGTCATGTACACACTATGCCCTATTCCCCAGCCATCATATCGACAGTATTTTCCTCTGTTTAACGCAGCTCATGTCATAATAAGTTGGCACATCGCTCGGTATGCTGAAACACTGAGATACTGTCTGTAGCAGCTGCTGAAAGTAGTGTTGTCAAGACCACATAAACCAAGACCAAGTCATGACCAAGACCAGAGTGTATTGAGACCAAGACAAGACCAAGACCTTGAGGGGTTGAGACTGAGTCAAAGACCAACATCAGACCAGTACAACTCCCACACTGCGTGACACACTTATGATAAAATGTGGAACATGCACGCCAAAGGCACTCCACAAATTGATCTTGGAGATCCACATTCCTATAAAAACACCCACAGAAAACAAATGATTTCTCTTCATTCACCTTTTGTTATCATCATAGTGTATACGTATTTGTGTGTATGTTTAAATGTACTATGAGAAATGTCTTGAAAACGTAATCAAAAGCATTTACAGAGGTGAATTTTACGCATTGGAATTTTTCTTTGTTTTGTATGAGCAAACAACTACAAACATTAAGAAGCTGAAATCAGCTTTACCATCTTAATTCAACTCTCCTTTTTTGCACAGGCAATAAAATCCAGAGTCCTCTTTGTCTGAATGATGAGTGATGTTGAATGCGAGACGAGATGGAGACCTTCAAAGATGGTCTCAAGACAGGTCTCGAGTACATCAACACTGAATGGAACAAAGGGTGTAATGATTAGGGTTTACCTGTCATTTTCAACAATAGGCCCACGTTCTCATTAACTTAAGTCAGGCATGAAAAAATGCAGCCCCCTCATTCATTTGAATGAGGCCAGTTCGAGGATGCAACAGAGGTGCCATCGCAGAGATCCGGCTGGCAAAAACACTTGAACCTGGCATAACTTTTGCCATAATGCAATGCAGCGTCATCCTATGAGATGATACTTTGTACCATGAATGCCATATTTCTACTTTTAATCTATTTAAGCATTTGATAAGCCTTCAAATTCATGAATCTGTTACTACTTCGTGAATTGTATTTCATGTCTTATCAGTACCTGACTCGACACGTCCCTATGCAGGCTCCTTGTGCAGAACAAGCAACCTTAAGCAAGTGTTTGGACCAAAACAGCCCTGTGTTAAGACGACACAAGTTTTATTCAAAAAATGTTACTACAGTGTAGAGAAAATATCTTAATACTGCAGAGCTTCAAGTCCTGCTGTCTGAAAATTGGCAGACAAGAGAAACAGAGAATGGTTTGACTTAAAAATGTATGCTAAGACCACTGTGAATTTCATTCGTACCTTAGGGTGCTTTTAGACCCTAGAGTTGTCTTGCTTTGGTCCAAATCAGGGACTAATTTTGTAACAAAGCTGCATAATTGCCTAGAGTTGGTTTGTGTCGTCATGGCAGCATTCACAAGCGGACCAGATAAAATTCCTTGCTTGAGAAAGCTGCTCCTGATTGGTCAGAATTTCCATGCAGGAAAAATCCAAGAAGTAAACAAAACGTTAAAGAAGAGTACACTTGCAAGATAAATGCGACACTTTCTAATGTCACAATGGAGGGACAACTACGAAGGTTGATTTTAGCGCTGGTCATCATGTACTATTCATTTTAGTCAAACCATACAGTTTGAAAACGAGGCGCGACTCCAACTAGAAAACAGTGTTTTGATGCAATGGATGAATGTGCATATTAAGGCAGCACAGGAGGGGGTGCACATTAATAATCCTCCAGGACTGTAACATGCTCATGTTTAACCCAAACAATGTGTAATGCGACTGCAGTTGGTTCGGCTCGAGGTCGGAACACATTCTCACCACAAACAAACTGCACCAGTGTTTGTAACCGGACCAAGACCACCTCTTCAAGAAGGCCTCAGTCTGGTTGTTTTGGTGTGCACCCGAGTGTGATTGCCGTGTTCACACCTTCTCAAATGAACCGCACTTAGGGGGCAAACAAATTTGAATTTGATTGAACCAAATCAAACAGGGCAGGTGTGAAATCACCCTAAGAGAAAATTCAAAGCACAAGAAAGATGAATGCAACAAATTCTCTTAAATCACTCGTACTTGCCGCTTGAAGAGGATTCTGTTCGTTCCAGTGGTTCTTGCACAAGGCTCAATGTCCCCAAACGAACAACATATTTTAACCCTCAACTGCTATGCCTGGTTAATATGTGTGCAGTTGAAGGCTTAATATATTTTCTTACTCATCTACCTTTGCTTTAGTGTGTGACATATGGAGGGGTGGTGATGAAACAACCTCAGTGGATAAACTGATAAATAATGGGCAGGGTTTCTCAGCTCATTTCCTTTGATTGACTCAAGCTCACACTTAAAAGGAAATGAACCTGGGCGGGAGTGACAAGCCTATTCAGTGTAATGCATTGTGGTCTTCCAAAGACTTCAGATTTGTGCTTGCTGTCTGGAAAAAGCCACCATCCTCTGCCATAGGAGTGGTTAATGAAGTGTGTTCCTGGGCCCTGGTTGGCAGTTTGACGAAACCACAGAATGAGGCGATCCTCTTCCCTTCTCCAAAGAAAGGACAGGGGAGTAAGATGGCTGTGAATCGGCTGATTTTTCTTCCTGTCAGGAGCAGACATGTGGAAGCAACCAGCCTTTACCTTGCAGCTGTTTAACACTTTTAATTGTAGCTCCTTCCTGTGCTTGGAGTACAAGTAAGCTCTGAATTATGAAATTACTTCTCGCTTTAATCTTTGAAGCAAATTATTATGCTATTTCAATTTCAGGACTATACTTTACTGCATTTTTAGCTGCTTGACTTTTCCCTTTCATGCATGGATTATGACAACCTCAGACAGGATTTTTTTTCTAAGGTGTTTTTATTCCTCTTTAGGCATTAAGAGGAATCTCCCTTTTGAAACATGCATTTTTCAAGGAGTTTTCACTAATGTGTTCAAATATTTTAGCACATTCTAATACTGTTCAGTGCAATGAAAATATGTCGAACCTTGCTCCTAGTTAGTGCAGATGGAAGCATTTTCAAGAACAACTAAGTAATAGTTGTTGAAATATAGCCAGCAGTGCATAATGTCCAATTTAGTAGGCAGATAATTTTCTCCCAACATAAAATTAATACTTGGAAATTTCAACAGTTGTATTACTTCTTAGTGACTTCTTAGCTAAATTTTATTTACCATCAAGGGTCTCCTAACAGAGCATGTAAGTGTTGCAGGGCAAGAGCAAGGAGTGCAAGGGAATGGAGTTTTGGATGGAGCGCAGAGTGGATTTTTTAAAAAGGTGGAGCGTCACCTTATCCCCTCCATCCCACTCCAATTTCACTCTAGTACCTCTCACACCATGAGTCTGAAGCATGCCCGGCCTAGAAATGCATCTTTGTATTTCTTTGTGTTTTTCTGTCAAAAATCAGCCACTGCAAGCTCAACAATGGAGTTTACAAAATACTTTGAAAAGGAAACTGAACGAGTGGTGAGTGATTTGAGTGGTGCTGGGTGAAATCTGAGTTAAAGGCGGAGGGATATTGAGCGGAGCGACCTGTAACAGCTTTGAGCAGGGGAAAGGAGGGAAGGAACAGCTCCGTGAGTGAAGAGCAGAATTTCCCCACTCCGCTTATACGCTTTATCTCCTACTATAGAGGGATTGATATTCCTGAGGTGTTCAGTGTTTCTAGTCATCCATTGGCTGTCGTGGTTTTTAGAAGCTTGCGTTGCATGCACAATGGCTGGCCAGTGAGTGGCAGTGTATGGAATGATGTTCTAGGTTCCACTTTGGTGGCTAATGTGCAACATTACCATTAAAACCCATGCATACACAAGAAAACAGCTTTTGAATAGTTGTTCACTGTAGTTGCCACTATGCGTGAAAGGGTTTTAAATATGTTTCTCAGACAACTGAAAAGAGGGGTCAGTGTTAGAATTCATCAACAGGCTTTAGTTGAGCCCTCTAGGCAAAATCTTTTCCGAGATGTTGTTTAGACCATTTCCAAATGATTGCCCTTTGAATGTCCTCTCTCTAGAGGTTTACTTATGGAGGTTTAAATAGTTCGAGGAGGACCGTGGTTTCTACATGCCTCATCATTAGTTGGTGTTTTATTGGCCTATCTTCAACTGACAAGAAACTTAAGTCTTTCAGTTAATGCATTGGGTTATTGAGGCATGTAAAAGTAATTTCTGCTTTAATCCAAGAGAGAAAAGAATTTAGGCTGATAAGAACCAATCCCACTGGCCCACGGGTGACTAAGTCTGTTTGCCTCACAATAGCAGTGACAAGACAGCTCAGCTGACCTCATGTTAACAATACTGGAACTTTTATCTATATTCTGTTTTATGCTAGAGGTTCTGTATAAAGCTTTAAGGGTGTTGCCTACCATAACATACCATCAGGATTTGTGGTCATTAGTGGAACATGGTCATGTTGGATTGGGCTGCAAAACATGCAAATAGCTTCTCTCAAGCACATACATATGCATCAGATAAAGGTACATATGTGGGACTAGTGACTTCAGGCTTTTCGCTGCTTTTAAAATTACAGTCGAAAAAAATAGATAGTTAAACATTTGAGAGAACTCCAAGAAACTGAGGTGGACACTACTGGGGCCTGTATAATATTTGTAACATACTGACATAGCAAGCTTGCCAAATGAGTTTGCATCACAGACTCTAACCCCTGTAACTATACGAGTCTGCTGTGGACGCACACACCATATTGAAGGGCACCAGAGCAATGCACAGTGCTAAGTCATCAAGTGTACCCAAGGTCCAGCTTTTTCTCTCAACTGACCATCTGGCTGATGCACTCTGCATCTCTGGTCCCGTGGTGATGCTCAAATTGTTTATAATAAATTATCTTGAGTTAAGAGAGTAAGCTCTCAGCAGTCACCACCATAGTAGACAGGGTGTGTTTTATGTAAGCAGTGCTTGTATGTGACAGACCCCTATGAAAAACTGTATTAACAAGCCACTGGTTCTTGCTGTAATCATTGCTTATATTGTGAATTTCCAGCTATAGGGATACTTTGCAGATTTTCAACCAGCCTTGTAACATAACAGTGTAAGCAGTATGTGTAAAAAGCATAAGTAAATCTTACCAGCACCCATATCTCCCCGCTTATGTCATCCATCACGGGCTTTTGCTCCAACTAAAGATTGTACTTTTACATTTTCATATGCCTGCCCCCACGGACAGTATAGAGATAGAGAGAGACCCGACCCTCTTTCTCTCTTCTCACTCAGACTTTGACCAAACTCTGTTCCAATGCTAAAACTATATAAACCAAGATTCTGTAACTGCGATGCCAATTTCCTGGCGAAGATGTCTTCATGAACACATTTAAGTGCACTGTTTGACTGCAATATGAGAACAAGAAATGGTTGCCATACTGTTGACTTTGTTGTGAAAATGGAGGCTGAAAAAACTTCAAACAGTAAAACTAGGCAGCACTGTGTTGCCTGTGTTTGACCCTGAATATTTTCAGGAACATTTTTTGGCTTACTGTTTAACTGTAATTTGGATCCTTTGTTACCAACCCGCCACCATATTGTTTCCTGTGTCAAAACGATCAAGCTGCATTATGTCACCCACCAGTGGTAGCATTCATTGGTTTATTGCGGTGCAGTCCATTGTGGTAGCTGTAGGTCTTCAACCCTTTGAGCAAAAGCAAATGCCACTGTCCTTTCCCTCAGTTTTCTCTGGTCATGTAGCAAGAATCTCAAAAGTGTCTCTCTAATGCATAGACAGCCCAGTTTTATGAAAAGACCATCTGTGCAGCAGTGAAATACTTTTTTTTAAAGAAAGCAAGAGAGAGAGGGACAAAATGTAACTGTTGCAACAAAACCTGGCTGCTGAAGACAAAGTTTCTGAAAAGCTTCCAGTGGATAGTGGAAACAAGCCATGACCAGTGGACACTGCAGGTAAATGTGATGTAGTTTTACTTGGATAAGCACTTTTAGAGTCCACTCTGTTCCAGGGCTGCCAGGTAGCCATTGACCTGCTTCCTGTCTCTGTCTGAGACAGCATCCTGAGCTGAGACAAACACTCTGCTGCCCTGTAGTGTCTACCCTTATCATACACACCCTTACTGGGTGATTACTGGGGGAAACTTTACTGCTGTAACCCCCTAATTAAATGATGACAGTCAGTTGCTCATATTGTGAACACCATGCTGGAACAAACACTGAAACATGGTTACATACTCTAACATGACAAACCATTAAATGTTTGAAATTTTAAGGGCAATAGAAAGCAACTAGTTAATGACCTAGCATAAACATTTTTATATCACTATTTAGCTACAGTAAATGCAACAACATGAGACTCATATACAGGCCAGTAGTAGCGAAAGTAACTGTAATGCTAACGATACTAGCCAAGTCATTGTTTTGCAAGTCACAAGTAGTAAGTCTTTGCAGTCAAATCCCAAGTCAAGACAGGCAAGTCCAAAGTCAAGTCCCAAGGTGTAAATCATAGGCGTCATTTAGGTATGGTGAGGTATGGCAGCTGCCATACCTTGGAATCGGGAGAAAAAAAAAGAGAGAGGTTCTGTAGTCATCTTACTCGAGGCGCACTGGCTGGTTGTTTTCATTGTATTGCACTTAAATAGGTCAATAATATGCTCATCAGTGAATATGAGTGTTAGTGAATACGAGTGTTATTGAATCAAATTGTTCGCCACTTCGCTCCTCCACGAGTTATGAGTTATGTGAGTTATCTGTGTG
The DNA here is from genome assembly GCF_006386435.1 of Epinephelus moara. Lineage (NCBI taxonomy): Eukaryota > Metazoa > Chordata > Actinopteri > Perciformes > Serranidae > Epinephelus > Epinephelus moara. The sequence goes on along the minus strand of NC_065524.1, from coordinate 17,604,644 downwards.
TTTTAAAAGCATTTTGCTCTGCTGCTGTAGACAGCCTGTCTAAATGATGTCTTGAAGCCTGTCTGATTGTATGTGGGGTTTTTTCTTCATGTCGGCATGTTAAGCTTGTATTTTCAGTCTCTGGAGACACTCCAATAAATTCGCCTATACAGTATTATACCAAATTGGCCTTTGTTTTACTGTGTTTCATACACCGGGCCCCTTGGTTATCTTCTAGAAATGAGCTTGTAATTAATTTGTTTTCTTTATTTTCTGTGAAGTTAAACACATGACTAATGATAATTAAACGTCTGCTTGCTGTCCGTGGTGCTGAAATATGTGCCGAAATAGGTCCGATGTTTTCACTGCTCTCACCAAGTCGTGCATTACATGCAGACATGAGGTATTATGAATGTGAGAAACAGCTTCATGTCCTTTGAAACAGTTTTCAATAACATAGTATGTACTTCTGACAGATCAAAGACCAAAGTGAAGCTTTATATAAGTTCATATTTTTGAAACTCCATCATCAGTAGCTCTGTGACGTCATGTCATATTGCCATACCTTAGCTTTTGCTGAAACGACGCCCCTGGTGTAAATTTTGAGCTTCGAGTCTCAAACAAATCATAATGCACTCTTCACCAAATGGAATACCATTTTAACAACAGAGTAACAATATTAGTTAAGCATCAGTTTGCTTATTACGTTAATATTACCCAAATTAAAGGGTTTTCAGTTTTTTCAAAAAATTTTCTTATTTCTTTTTTTTTTCTTTTTTTTTTTTTTTACGTTTTAGCAAGTTTTTAGGAAGGATGCAAAATTGCAATGTTGGGCCTAGTTGGGAGCAAAATTTCTTGATTTTTACTCACATTGTCTGAACAAATATACAAAACAACTAAAGGTTCATTTGCAGTGTTGATTGCTTATTTAGCACTGTAACAGTATACATAATAAATAATAATCACACAACAGTCATATGTTTTATGAAAAGTCATTTATTAATTAAAAAACAGGATAAAGTTGTATTTACAAACTTAATATCTTCGTTGACCCAGTGTTCAACCATGTTCATTTGCGATGATAGTCCCATAGACAGTTCTTTTCCTCCTGAAAAACTCCAGTGGTGTGTGGAGGGAAACAGCATCATTGGTGATATCTAGACCAGAAAATTCCGTTTTGGGACCATAAAATTCTTTTTCAGTCAGTGATACCTGTCACAGGGCATGATGTGTGTGTTTGTTTGGGGCTAAATATCCACATAATCACCAGCTGGACCGTCAGTGGGTTGTTGGTTTTCTTTATCCACTTCACTGCCATCTTCATCTGCCTCTTAGTCACTTGAACCAATCTGACTCCATTTCAAAATCACTCTCCATTTTGGATGCCATCAGTCACACCCTGCACACTATAGAAGACCTCTTTAAGCTGGTGGTAATTTTGGATGGAAATGTTAAATAAATAAATAAATAATAGAAATGTATATTATATTATATTATAGTAGATAACCTGAAGAAATAGATAGGGTGCTGGAACAAGTGTTTAGGTAGAGAGCTCAGTATTCCAGGCTAAATCGTTTTAATGCAAATTAATCCTAACTCTATTTACACATATCACTGAATGCACACAATACTGTCTGGTTAGCATATTATGCTTTCTACTTATCATACTAAAAGGAACACATTCACCCCCCTGGACACTCACATCCGCACATTGAGGAGCACTTCTCACCTGTCCCTGAACAAAGACACGAGCGTCTCTCAAAACATTCCAGAACATTCAGAACCTTTTTCTGCCCAATTCAACAAGCTGATCCTTGGACAAACAAACAAAGCCCTGAGAAAAACAGGATCACTTAAAACTTTACAGTTTGTCAGGATAGTTAAAAGTGATTTTGTAATTTTGCAATGATGGGCTTTTTTCACATTCAAGTATAGGAACAGAAGAAAAGAAAACGGAAAAAGAAAAGCAGTACAAAGGGAAAAAAAGGACAAATATGAGGTCATGGGATGTTAACAAAAACCTGACCAATTTTCCTAGTTTAAAATAAGGTGTCATATGGTACATACAACAATCATATGGAGTCTCTCTCATTGGCTAAATAAACACACTATTTTCTCCACCATTTTTCTCCCAGTTCTTTTTGAAGTCTTTTGGAGAATGTCATCTGTTCCAGAATATGTAAGTGTTAAACAGTATTTATAAAGAGGCTAGCATGGGGCAGTTTTTCTGGAGAGTTTTTTTCAAATGGCCTTTTTACTTGCTGCCAGCAGGATCTTTAGTAGATAGATATCATCTTTACTTAGTCTATCAGGGATGTGTCCAAAAAAAAAGGGACGTGAATGTTGTACTAATACTAAAACCCATTCAAAGTTTTTGAAATGATTGTTGCTACTTTGTTCCAGAAAGTCTGAATAGAAGGACAAGACCAAAAGATATGGGCATGGTCTACCATGATTTACTACTCATTTTTTGTTGACCACTACTTAGTTTTTGTATGAAACAAACATATGTTTGATATCATTTTGGCATTTGGCTTTCAGTAAGGTAACATTGGTTTTTCATGGTTCTCTCTTGCAATTTAATCGGATGCCTCCTTATTGCTTCAGATAACAGGTTGCGGGGGAAAAAAGTGTTGACTTGATGGGAATGAATAGAGTTAATGTTAGCTGTTTCAGGAAATAAAGGTAAAAGAAATGATTCCTGGCACACTTTTTAACTAACATACAAGAAGTGACAACAACCCCACCCATATTTAAGGGTACTGTTTGGAGTGGAAATGCTAGGGTCTAGGTACCATGTCTGAAGGGTTACTTTTGGTTCCAAAGGTACCATACTGAAAGTGGTATGACTACAAAATGCTAGTGGATGCATGCTGAGTGGGTTAAGTGCTATTGTTATAATGACACAGCTCCTGACAAAGACTGACAGGGTTTTGATGAGTCAGTGTCATGGTCTTTGTTGTGTTGAGGAATTCCAACCACCAGATGAGCACTCTCTAAGTAGTTACCCCTGAAAACATCCAGGGTCGGCTCATGGCCCACTGCTGAAAGGCTAAATGAGTCAGTTCTTCCCTTCTTATACAATTACTACCAGAGAACAGGGTTTATGTGACATAGGCAATACTAAGGTTAATACAGCTATTTCCTTAGGTTAAATCACCACGGTGTGATGGGTGAGTTTAACTACCAATGATCTGGAAAAAGCAATGGGACATCTGCATCCTTCATGGGGGGAATTACTCCATCGCACTATAACAAATCCATTGATAGTACACTGAGGAAAGAAATCATTTTTGAATTGGATTACTACCATACATTCATTTACTCACAGATTTATCTCTCATCCTCAGCCACGGTGTCATATACATTTAGACAGCGGGCATCGCTCCAACCGTGTGCATTACAAAACAGCTCTCTGTTGAGAAACCACTTGATCTAACTGTTTAATGAAGTGAAAGACAAGAAATCTTTAAGCACAAGAACAATAGAGCTCCGTGGCCATTAATCACTTATTCAGAGTGTGTCTGCCTGGTCATCCCTTTATCACCACACTCCAGTCACAACACTGCCGCCGAGCCATTTTTGAATCACACTGACAGCCGGCTGCTTTTAACACATTGTTTTGAAAATCTTTAGGATGTGATGCTTCAAATCAATAATGTATTAAAAAACCTCTAGACTCAAAGCTTTGGGAAAAAATAGCAGAAAAAAAACAGGTGAAGAGAGTGACAAAAATAGATTTATAGGAATAGGAAATTAAAATGTATCATCTGTAGCGCTGACACTGTAACCTGCATTAAAAATAAAACAAGTCCCATAATCCTGTAGTTACTCAGAAGTAATGTATCTGTGGGTATGTTGGTTCATATTTAAATTACCATATTATTTACCATTGGCATTTTGTAGCAGACGCTTGTCAGTATATTCACATTTGGAAAAGTCTTCTGTGTATTCTGTGGCAGGCAATTACTATGCAAAACTCAAACACATGTACACAGGAGGTGGCGCGAACTCACATCCCACTGCACATGTTGAATGCAAAAGAGAAATGTTGGTGACTTGTCAGCTGACAGCTACAGTGACTCATAGGCGTTCTGTTATCCTCATAAATGAGATACAGCACACACCTGATGGTAGCAGGTGACAACTGTGCATGATTTTTTTTTTTTTTAAAGATATACTACATAGAATTTTGATTAAAAAAAACAATGTAGAGACTCGTACAAAAGTAACTTCTCTTAATCATCAATTATGACCTTCATAAAAGTGTGTGGTGGTGTATTTACCTGCACAGACCCTGCCCTCTGTCTGTATTTTCTTATTTTCTTCTTATATTGCTGTGTTCGCAATGTTTCTGGGCACAGTGCGCAGATGAAGTTGGGACTTTATAAGAAGGTAATAGCCAGGTGTCAGACTGTGAGCTGCACTCATTCAATAGGAATCTAAAATAACTGTAGACACAATCTCCCCAAAAAATAACAAATTCCTGCGTAGTTTACCGTGTGTGTGTGTGTTCATTAAATGCACCATTGGGGATTTGTGAGGAGTATTTCCATCTTCATCTTCTTTTGTGCTGTGGTGCAGGCTGTTCTTATCAGTCCCTCCGGGACTTTGCGATGTTGTTGCGATCTCTACAGTATGAATTCTGCGCAACTGTGCAATTTTATCCAATCACCACAACTTTTCCGCAATTTTGATCAGTCTCCTGTGAGTTCCACCAATCATAGCAGTCCCCCACGCAATGGTAATGGAAGTATGTCGCCGAATTCACTTCCTTGTTTATGGTATGAAGATGCAGACATATGCGATTCTAATGTCTCACATTTACCAACAAAAATTACTGCTAAAGACCGTGCAAAACAATTCCCTGATGTTCTTCATAAAAGCAGAGGTAAACTGTTTTGCACCCTGTGCAATATTGTGGTGGAACACAAACAAAAATCATCGATTGACAAACACTTTTCGGAGAATGGCTGAAACGAGTGGACCACAGTCCAGACGAATCACTGTGACAGAGCCTGTTGCATCCAAATCTGTTGCAAGCACTGAAAGAATGAAGGGATGTTAGGTTAAGTATGCATGATTGGCAGTAACATTAGTTTATTATAACTGCAAAGTAGGAGAGGTGTGCATGCTTGTTAATGTAACAAGCTGTGTGCATGTGTGTGAAATTCTGTAATCCTAAGCCTTTTTGGGAACAGTTTCAGTTTTATTCTACCTGGAACAAGTTACCTTTGTTAAGTATACAAAACAAAGCAATTTTCTTGCAATTTTCACTGTCTCCTGCAATGTCATCGCCACAGATATGCTTAAAACATTGCAACTCTTATGGCAATTTTTTAAAAGAGCTGCCGTGACTGTTTTATGCACTGTTGTACGTGCACCTATGAAAAGTAATGCACCACAGTTTGTATATAACTCACATAATCATGAGCTAGTGATTTGTGTATAAGCTATGTAACTGATCATGTGACCAATGTACTGATGTGGGTAAAGAAGGAAGTTATATAAAAGGCAAAAGTTTGTGTAAGGAGGCAGGTTGAGGTGGTGGATTGGTCAACATGCACAGGACTTTCCCAAAGGAGGCTGGTGTTCAGGACCATGTGAAATCAAATGACCTTTAAGTTATTATAGGATCTTCATCGTGTTTCTTTTCCTAAAACTAACCAATGAAACATTATGTTAGCTGCGTAACTGTATGTCCAGTACATAACGTCATTCACAGGTTGCTAATTCTTTAGATTGTGCGATTGCAGTTGTGTGGTGGCAACCAGGATAGACAAAAAAGCTGGACTTGACCTACATGTGTAACCTTTTGTAATTCAAATATACTGTGACTATCATACAGTAAGTAAATGAACTTTCTGTCTGTCCTGTTCAATTTATGAGACGGTTAACTCTAGTGCAAAAAATGCCAAAATAGAATTTATAGGATTTTATTTTAAAATCACTTCTTAGCGTAGTATGAACGATACTTAAGATGTATATTGTGTGTGTGTGTGTGTGTGTGTGTGTGTCTGTCCCATGCTCTTTTGTTTTTTCGCTATTTTGGGAGGTGTTTAGCCTGTATTCCTGTATTTAGTAAAAAGCCTTTTCTATGGCAATAGCACTGACAATCCCAAACGATAAGGCAAAGAAGCTGCCATAAAATGCTGGGATTACTATTTGTGATCAGCAGGTGTGTCAACATTCTCCTTTTATCAGGCCATTTCACACCAGCTTGCACTCCAATGAATATTATTCCACATTATCATATGCTTTACAGATACTGGCCAGTGATACGGCTGCTCCTTTGTAACTCTTTCCAGCACTCACTGATCTCATGAACTTTGCCAAGTTTAGCTGATGTATAAGACTCACAGTTCAGTAAAGTCTGAAAAAAAATAAAAACAGAGATTGAATCATATCCAGAGATGTGATCTTGTGTGGGGGTAGTTTGATAAGACTTTGTAAAGGTCACAGGAACATGAAATGACACCGTGTGAACAAAAAGCAATAATGATTCATTTTGTACAAAAGAAAAAAAAGTCTACTTTAAGACTGAATAAAGCTTCCATTTTAGTTATTTGCAAAGTACTCAACTCTAAGAATTCCACCTAGACGTGTGTGCAATTAATCCCGTAATAGCTGCACCTGATGGAACAAGATATGAAAAATAAGGAATGATGCTGCATGCTTCAGTGAGGATTAATGCCCATTTCCTGATAGGACCAAGGTCAAGGTTTGGCCTAATACCTATGAGGCTCTTGTTCAAATCCATTATTCATCAGAAAGTGTGTAGAAATTACACACATGCTCGCACACACAAACAGATCTTGCAGGTAAACAGTTGGTTACATGTTTATTTACACGTAGTTATTAGAGTCCCCAAGGCAACACGGGCTGAAGATCTCATGAATAGTGCACATAAGAGTGGATGAAGACCTGTGAGAGGGAAATCAATCTTTCATCTTTCGTGAACACAGGAGCATTGCGCTGCCTGAGATCATCTCGTGCGATCTACTGACCCAATCTTTCAGGAGGAAATTTCTCAGTTTGTCTGGAACTGCTGGACCCAGTGGTCTGGCATTAAGATTAAACACTCTGGGTACAAGGAAAATGCTGTGCACTGAATTCACTATGTTCAGAATGCAGGGCCAAGGAGAGCGACACCTCAGGTGAACCCCAGTATGATACATGAATGATCGATACAAAAACCAGTGTTTGGAGAGAAGTGCTGTCAAACCCACGAAGACACACGTAAAAGCCAAATCTAAACAGGTTTCTAACACACATATTGATACCAGAGTCAGAGATGAGATACTTGACACCTTGACACAAAAAGCATTCACTTCAGCCCTGACATCTGACTGTCATTCAAACCTCTATTCTGATGTGTTCCAGTCCGACTGGAGTAATGGTTGGCTGAGAATGTCAGATGCTGCTGTGAAACCAAACCACTAAAAACATTAAAAATTAAGCCGCCATGTGCAGATTTTTTTATGAGAGTGTAGGGTTTGTTTGGTGAAAACTGATCCAGTCTATGTGTTGCTTTTTGTTGAGGTATTCTTATTGTTCTATTGTCAGAAAGGTGGAAAGGCCTGGTCGCACCAGCATTTTAAATGGCAAAAGTTTGCTGAGATTTCCACTCATTCCAAAAAAAATCGCAAATACAAGCTGTCAAAATGAGTTTCCTCTGTGGCGTGGCTTGACTCAGCCTTAGAGATAGGGTGAGTAGCTTCGACATCCAGGGGGAGCTCGGAGTAGAGCCGCTGCTCCTTCACTTTGAAAGGGGTCAGTTGAGGTGGTTTCGGGCATCTGATCAGGATGCCTCCTGGGCGCCTCCTGCTGGAGGTGTTTCAGGCACGTCCCACTGGTAGGAGACCCCGGGGCAGACCCAGGACACGCTGGTGGGATTGCATATCTCATCTGGCCTGGGAACACCTTGGGGTCCCCCAGTGTTTCTGGGGAGTGGGACGTCTGGGGTGCTTTGCTTGGCCTGCTGCCTTTGCGACTCGGCCCCTGGTAAGCGGATGTAAATGGATGGATGGATGGAACACAATCACAGCAAGTTTAACTTTGGTTCAACTTTTGGTAAACTTTGACCCCCTGCCCCCAAATAGCTAACAACAATAATAATGATAACAAAAAAAAATAAGGGAATACTTGATGTGCACACTTTCCTCTTCCTCGTGTTTTTGAACTGTGCCCTGGATGGCTGTCACGTTTTCACTCTTTTTTTTTATGTTCAACTTTTTTAAATGTCCACAAAAATAATATTTTGTGTGTGTGTGTGTGTATGTGTGTGTGGTGGGGTGGCTGCCTATGTACCTTACAGGAAGATCTGCCAGTGTAGATTATAAATAAGTCTCTACTGCCTTTCGCTTGCAGATTATATGTGGAATGGCAAACATTGCTTTTTGTTCATTCTTGTTTGTTATAAACACTAAAATCCACTCAGCACTTCAATTTCATGCTCGTGTGTTATCCAGCCTGCTATAAATAAGAGTAGACAATTCTGAGGGGTCATGGAGTGCACGCTGGTAAAAAGTACAAATTTTATTATGAATGTATTAAATGTTTCATGGTTGTTAAAACACTTTAAACCAAGGCATTCTAGCTCAAATTTTAATGGGATAAAATGACATATGGAGAAAAACCTGAGGGTCACACAGTTACCTCTCTACACTGCTGTGCTGGAGCCAAGCAGTCTGCAAACAATCTACATTTTGGGTTGATAAAACAAATATGTTTGTTCAACCAGTTTTACACTTAAAAAGGCATGGATAATGGAAATACAATGAAAACGAAACAAGCAAATGCAAATACTGTGGAAAAAAAACAGTAAGGGTCAAAAATCAATTGATTCAATAATTCCTGTATCTGATGTCAATAAGGAGTCAAGCAATTTGTTCCAGACTGTTTGCTCAGCCTCTGAAAGCGAGGTTCTAATCTGATTTTTTGGCATGTTAAGGCTTTCCTCATGCATCTTCAGTAGGGTCATTATGTATAAGTCAATACAATCAGTAAGCTCATTCAGGCTGGACATGTGACCAGCTCTTTGTGGTCCACAAGCCTACGTTTCATTAATTCCTCTGAAATGAAATTCAGAGTTGCAATGTCCCTTTCCCTTTCTCCAAATCTAATAAATGTAATGATACAGATTTCTAAATTCAATCAGCTTTAATCTGGGGGATACAGACGCTCTCAATAGGGAGCGAGAAACGGTCCCAGCTGGTGAGTGGTGAAACTCTTATGAAACAAATGTGACTACTTTAGAGGGACTAGGACTCAGACATGCTGGATACATTTGCTTAAAAGACAATCTGTGTCTTTTCAGTAAGTGTTTCCCTGCCCAGCGTGCTTCCATTGTTATGGAAGGAGACTCAGCTTTGAGCTTAAAAGACCTCTTGAGGAAGACAAACTTGATTATCAATGCAAAATTGATTTAAAAAAAAAAGAAAAAAAAAAGAAACAATCAATGGTTGCTTCACCCTTAATATTTTAATTAGTGCATAAAAAATGTTTATGTGACCATTGCAGCTCATGAAATTAAGCCTCTTCTGGTTATAGTTACCCTGAAATAATACTCTCATCACAGATTTAAAAAAAAGACCATATCCTGCACAGACGGCAGCCTCATTTCAATGTGTTTCTGTAAAATGAAAATCCAGAAAGTCATATTATCTGGGTCCATCATATACAGTGCTTTCATTTCCAAATTGATTTTGTGATTTCAAGACATTTCACAAAGCTGCTATGAGCAACTTAAATCAAAAAAAATAAAGGAACCCCTGAGCTAAGTGAAGAGGTGGGTCGATCCCTGTGGCTATGGATGACATCATGTTTCATGGATGAATTACCTCACTATGATTGATTGACACGTGACCAGTCTGTGTCACTGAATGTAAAACAAAATATTCATCAATGTAGAGGAGAGCAAGGAACAGGTCAATCAATAATTTTATTACATCATCATCTATCATAGTTTCATCGCACTGCCACCTACTGACAAGAGGCCTAATCAGCCAGGGTAACACCCGTATGGGTGTTTTATCTTTTAATTATACCTGGCACAACAGTCACGTACAGTACAGACACTGGAATGCAAACAAAATCAGGACTCAAGATAGACCAAGCAGATGGCATGGACTGATAGTACAGAGTACGTTGCTAAACTCAATTGTAAGTCCATGTTGGCCAGCTCTTCTTGTTTTTGCCAGGTGTATCTGTGTCTTCTATAAGCAGCCTTACTGCGAAACCAAGAGAGCACATGGCTGCTAATCAGCCTGATAACATGCAGCTGTGCCGACTGCCTGGCTCAGCCACCTTGGCTCTCCACCCACAGCAAATTCTGAAACCACATCCCCAACTATAAAGCCACAGCCTTAACTCAGTGAGAGAAAACAGAATAAAATCAATTTGTAATCCTTATTCAACTGTGGGTTAAAGGGGAAAAAGAAAAAAAAATGTTATTACATTAACGCCATAGCCCTTTATACACAGAGATCCCACAATATTGCCACAATGAGGACCATTCATTACGCTGGCTTTGCTTTTTTACACAGTACAAAACAGCAGAAGCATCATATACACCCTGGTGTTGATTTAGATAGCATGCTGGCGTTCTGGAAGCAAAAGAGGCATGATGTGTAACACAACAGTGTCTGCCTCTAGTGGCACATATACGCATCGGGCAGTGCTTTCTAAACGATAACAATAACAAGACAACATAACATGGCAATAACAATCATTTACCGTCCCTGTTTTATGGTTGATGTTGTCCTCTGCTCAGAGGTTAAGGAGCTCCCGGACCTCATTGTCTACCCAATTTTCGATTGCTGTTCTTCTACTTTGAGTTAGCTGCTAACTGCTATAGCAGCTGTGGGTCGCACAGATAACACATCATCAAAACATTACATCAATGTTGCCAGCATGCACTTTTTACACAGACATTGATTTGGCTCTCTTACTATCTCTGCTGTTGCTTTAAAGGGGGAACCCCCCCATTTTGTTTTTGAACCTTTATTGAAGCCCAAACACATAAAAATAAGTATCTTTGAAAATAAGATATAGAAACCTCTCACTGTTAAAATTAGCCAAACCTATCTGTTTTTATTACAGCAGAATACTCTCCACTACGATGGTGTCTGACATGAAGGAGAGTAGTTTATCTGCCAGGAAACCTTCACCCAAGAGGAAAGTAATGTCCTTGTGCAGAAGGTTCAAAATTGCTATGAGTAAATACACAGTTTCTTAAATTAGTCTGGGAAAGATAAATTAGCTTGGGAGAATATTGCTTACAGTTCTATGTTCCTGCGGTCCTGTAGGAGATCCACTGCCCAGTCTAAGAAACAGTTCAATAACACCAAGGTCCATTTACATCTGCTTGTGCCCTACACATTTTTCTCAAGATATATGTGATTACAGTATCTTGGCAGCCAAATAAGCAATGTTCACTCAGAGTCATTTTCTACGAAATTACTGTTAATTGACATGTTGAGACAATTATTTACGTGAAACTGACAACCAATTGTGTGGCTGACAGTCTTCATTCGAAAACCCTTTTCTCATGTAAAGTAAAAAATGGAAACATACTGTCTCAAGCAATAAAGCATTAATTTGACCCCCGTCTCGCTTTTTCATATAATATGTAAGCCACTCTGTGTTATGTTACATAAGATGTAAGATGCTGTTTCCTTATTTTCTGTCTTCTATATGGATCATCAGCTGGTGAGATTTTTTTTATCGTGGGTCATGTAGCTTAACTGTCAATCTTTAAGCATGGTAACATGAACTGTATGTAGCAAAGTACATATTTAAAGGTCTAGTGTGTAGGATTTAGTGTCATCTAGTGGTGAGGTTGCAAAACTAAAATTCTCCCAAATAGCCCTATCTCGAGCTAGTGTTTCATTTGTCCATTCTGGGCTATTGTAGAACAACATGGCGGACTCCGTGGGAGAGAGCCAGGCCCTCAGGAACGAGACAAGTATAGAAGCAGACACATTTCATTTTTAGCGTATACAACACACTCTGACAAACCCACCCACGTGACAGTTATCTGAACCCTGCAACACGGCAACTTTGTGATGAACAAAAAGGGCCAAACGTAGCAAGAATTCACTTTGAAATTCAATATACATGAAGACGTGATTCACTTTATAAGAAACAAGATGTAACCCTTCCCATTGCCTTTAACTGCCTCTCTTATAAGCTAATACTTCATAGCTAGCTACTCGTGGTATTGCAGCAAAAATATCCCCTATGGCCTGTAAAAGAGACATCTGTAAACGCACACAAGGTCAGTTATGACACTTCATATTATGCATTTCTGATCCAGGGAGGTTTTATATTTGTAAAACTTCTTTTTGAGCTGAGAAAAGCTATTTAAAAATCTGTAACATCATCACAATGGAAAGTCTGAGAGCCTAGCAGGAACTGGTGGGCAACGCCAGTGGGAGAAACCCTACTGTGCATATTGCTGAATACTGTGTAAGTAAACCTGGAAACTCCAAACTTTTTCTGGCATATGCACCAGGTGAGCAGTTCTCATTTGACTGAGTAGGCGTCATTTTGGCACATGGTATCTAGTTATTATACATCTATGGAGAAGACCTGCTTCGTATGTAGATATAAATGGCTCATTCTAAGGAAAAGAAATTGCAAGAACTCTTACTTTCAGGTAATTATAAACTAATGAAAACATATGTACGTTTTTTTTTTTTTTTTTGGTACTGCATGTACTTTAATTGTTATTTGACACTGTTGTTAAGCACTTTTGGTACCTTTGGGTTTTGTAAAGGGCTATAGAAATGAATGTTGATTGACTGATTGATTGTATTAACAGTATGGTGCCATATCTGCCAATAGATGCCCCTAAAATCTACACACAATCCTTGTCATTTTAAAATTGGCCAGCTAGAAACATTAAAAAGTCAGCCAGAGACAGTGTTTTCTTCCAGCTCATGACGCCAAAGTTAGCTTAATTAGCTAGCTAGCTGCAGCTGATAAAATCTTACAGTGACAGTTATTATTTCAGTTGGTAAAATCGATGGTCATTGGTGAAAAATGTGATGCTGCTGTTAGTATAATTGGTCACTCAATCGAGACTGCATTCAGACTGCATCTGTCATAAATAATAATGGATGGTTAGACAGAGAGGACAGAAAGGAGGTATGTTCTATCCCAATATGGTAAAATTGTGTGCCCACTACTTTCGTTTTAATGAGGAGCTGAAAAAAATATTCACACATGTTTTATCCCCCTTTTGACTTCCAAAATGCTAGAAAGTGCTTGTGTGTTCCCACAGTTACCAAATGTAGACCTTAGATAATCAGAAGTTAATAAGATCCCTTCCCTGCCAGCTTCTATGATCAAGTAGGCCACATTTTAGTTTGCTAACTCATGCAAATGTCAGATACTTTACCACACATTGCTTTTATTGGCCCACAAAGCATTCTCGCCACAGCAGAGTTGGAGGGTCATGTAGCTGTCAAGTGAATAAGGCCTTAAACTAGAGGAGACTACTTCATACATTTACAGTGCTCAAAAGATATGCATCTGGTCACAGAGAGCCCATCGTGTGTCTGCTGTGGTCCTCCTTCACCACTGTTTTTTGTATTAAACAATAGTCCAACATTTTGGATGACTATATTTGATTTACCGGGAGTTAGATGAGAAGATCAATATAAATTTCATCTCTGTGCATTCAGTAGAGCAGCCAGAATGTGTTTAGCCTGCTCCGCAGAAAGTCTGGAAGAGGAGCCAATTGTTTTGCGAACCGCAAAAGGTCAAAAAAGTCATTCTTGATTTGGTCAAATATGTGCAGCATCCTAAAACTGTTTGGCTTACAGTCGCTGAGTTAAAGTCATTTTTTCACTAAGCGGATAAAGATGAGACAATTGCATCCGAGGACCACAAGTACAAAAAACGTGAGTATAAAGGAGTGCAAAAGAAATGTATTTTTAGCAATATATGGACAGATTAGTGGTTTGAGGCAGTAACCTATCTGGAATAATTCTAAGATCCGGTGACATTAAAGCAGACAAGCAGCCTCAGCAGAAGCAGAGGAAGAAAAACTGCTGATTCTAAGTACAATTTGCATTGTTTACATATTTTTGTTTACTTAAGAGAATCAATTGATTTTAGCGCTCGTGATTCTAAACTTTTGACTTGGGTTTCTTCAGAAAGTGAGAGATTACTAATGTATGAACAAAGAGCTGCCTTATCTTGTCCCGGTATGAACCCAGGAAGCTTAGACCTCTATTAATCTTGAATGCACTATCTCTCTGTTCTCCTCAATCTGTCATCACAGTGACACAAGCAACTCTGTAACCTCAAAAGTCGAGGAAATATGTTTTTTTAAACCCTTGCAGTATCTAACTCTTCCAAAAGACAACCTTTATTTGTTTGCAGTTATGACTTCTAGGTTTTTTCTTATATGGAACACTGACAGGTTGAAGGTTTACTCGAAAGATAATCCAATTTCTTTGCACAAAATTTGTTTTAGTCTATCAGTTTCGCTTGTGTTATACCTTATGTCTTATATGTTTTCTAATTTATTCCAATGTGCAAGTGTTTTGCTTCAGTTCAACTGGCATTTACGGTGTTTTGGCGTTCTACTACTAAACGCAAGCCTCGAGGACTTTTTTTTTTTTTTTGAATTTTGTGATGTAAACCAAATTGATTAAAAAAAATAATAATTAAAACATTTTTACAGTCCTGTAACTTCAAATGTCAAGTAAATTGAAAAATAAAAATAATAATAGTAAATTAATAAATCACAAAAGCAGTTAATTACAAGCTAGCAGCTACCAACATGCTCATACTATCGAAAGTTTTCATGATTAATGATACATCATAATGATTAATGATTCATGATAATTTATACATGGCATGCATGATATATATTAACTAACAAGATTCGCTGCAACTACTTTGAGACAAATATAAAGTTGGTGCACTGTTGAGAATAGAATACATTACACATTGAGCAAATAAAGAGTCTTACAGCAGTTTTATTTTTATTTATTTTACCTTTATTTAACCAGAAAAAACCCCTTGAGATGAAGAATCTCTTTTTCAAGAGTGCCCTGGCTTAGACGGGCAGCATCATAAAGGCACAGACAGACAACATAGAACAAAAACATAAATAAAAAAAATATACAGCTGTAAAACAAGAAATATTAACCCCAAAATGAGATTACTACAAAGAAAAGACAAAAAGTATGTTACTAGAAGTGAACTATAAAATCACCAAAAAAGGCGACTAAACATGATTAAAAAGACCAGTGAAAAGACACCCAGACACTGGCATAGTAGATGATTGTGTACTGTACAAAAATCCTGCAACAGTGCTTTGAAACAGCTGAGAGGAACCAATGAGTGCAACTTTAAGTCCCTCTGCAGAACATTACACATATAAGGAGCTGCATACATGAATGCTCATTTGCCAAACTCTGTACGCACCCTCTGTATAGACAATAAAAACATGTTATGTGAACAGAAAGCATAGCAATTTTAAATTTTTTGCTTAATGTACACACATAAATATGCTGGAAGTAGGCCAAGAATAGCTTTGTAAACAGGAGAATGCAATGGAAAGGTCTACAAAACAACCTGAGCATACAGGATACAGTGATGAGTTATATCATTTTATACTGTATCTGTTCAGGTCTCCAATACCTCTAAGCTGCATTAATATTCATATATATACACTGTATCTAAATTAAACACTGGTGTCTTATCTTAGTTCTGTTAACATACATGGAAACAGTGTTAAACTATTCTTAAATGGAAAAGACAGTTTTTTGTATTTTCAGATGAACTGAGCCTGACAACACTGCCATCGTCTCACTGTGCTTGCTTTTTTAGAAATGTGTGAGGTCACTGGTCACATGGGACACACGAGGCAGCTTTTCACCACTGAATTGAAAGACTGATTGCACGGCAATTGCACCAGACATGAGTCTGAAAATTCTGGTGCAGGGTCCATCTTGTTTGGATGAAACATGCATCAGGCATGCTCAGCTGTATGTGGATAAAACTTAGATATCTTTAAAATGTGCACCTAGAATTACTGTCAAGTGGCTTAATGGACTCTGTAAACACACAAGTGTGCAAAAAAATATCAGTTTCAAAATCACAAAGTCCAAGCACAGCATTATACGAGGATTATTTCTTTTACCTTTGTGTTTCTTGCCACTGAGCGGCTCCGTATATTTCATTCTTCGAGCTTTAAGTGCCTCGTACAAGGACATCTTGTTGATGTTCTGAATTAGTGCTCATTTACTCATTCATTCAAATGCCTAACTTTTACACACTGACCCAAGGATTACCAAGGCAATATCCTTTAGTTATCAGCCCACATCCTGGACTTTTAGCCTTACCCTGTTAATTGTTCCATTCTCTAAGTAGTTACTGGAAGGAGGCTGACTGTTTATAAATGCAACTAGCAGTCCAGTATTGAGGACAACCGGGATATGAACTCTTCTGCTAATTGGATTAATATAGCAGTTTTCATTGTGAAAACAAATTAATATAGGCTACTTTCATAGAATAAACACTCCAAAGGAAATGGAAAAAATAAACTTTGCCCTTACTGGTACTTTTTTCCATCCTTATGAATGCTTATGTAACACAGGCTATACTGTACATGCAAACTATACAGGATGTGGTTTCTTTTATCATTCATACAGAATGAAATACAGTACGGACCTCCTTAGAGATGCTGGAGAAAGTAATAAATATACAATGTGCTATAAACATGCCATAAAAAATAGAGTACTCCTTGAAAAAAACAGGGCATTAAACACCCCTTGGGTATTTAATCATTCAGCTGGATCTCATAATAACCCCTGAACTGAGAACTCTTGGTTGGCTGTTTTTTTTATTTTCTATCATTTGCTATGTGGGTTGCAATAATTCCACCAAATTGATTTTTCACATACTATAAACATATTGCAACAGAAGCTGTTGTAGTTTGCAGTAAGGACCCCCGTGCTCCAAGTGTGCCCAGACCATCTCTGACTGCTTCCCATCGTTTGGTTCCTCCACCAGTGCGATCAATTAATCAATCGCAGCAGTTTTACAAGCCTTATCTCTAAAGTTGCCTATGCCATAAATGTCCGTGGATGGATGCTTATGGAGGCAGAGGCGCTGTCCAAGGTACTGCATTCAGCCCCTCCCCGGTAGACATCACTGAGAGACACGTGATACGCTCTGTCTGTGGCTCCTGACAGTCGCTGGATAAGCTCAACAGGGAAACCAGATTGCACCTTCTCTTCCACAAAGATAACTGGATTTTCGTCCCGCGCTCCCCATCTCTATACTCCATCCGGCTGCTTTCATTTTCTCTTTAGTTGTGTGTTTTTTTTGGTTTCTTTTTCTCACCGGGAAACAAACTTGGAGGACGGAATATTGAAGGTAATGTCTTATACCACTAAGCCTGTGAGGTTTTTAGTGGAGTTAAGAGTGAAAGTGGACCCGTCTCCTTCTCTCTTTCTCTCCCTCCCTCCTTCTCTCTCTGTGATGCTGTGATTCACTTGAAAGCGGATCTTGATGTGAAGGTTTCGCCAGAGTGGATTTTTTGAGGTACAGGCTCTCAAACAGACCGAGAATACGCGGACAGTCGTGCTTTTACAGGAGCTCAGCCCGCCGTGTTTTGCATGAAAACGCATCTCTTGTGCCAACTATTTAGGGTCCCGTAGAAGTAAAGGTGTACGCGCAAAGGTAAAAAACAATAATAACGCCTCATGTTGTTTTTGTAAGGATTTTTATAGTTGTGAGCGGGTGAAAGAATGCTGCAGATATGGGCATAAAATAACCCTCTAATTATAGTGCGCCCTTTACAGCTGTCATCCAGGGGAACATGTTAAGGTATTATTGATGACATGATGTCCCGTTTTGGTGAAATGCAGCCAGTGAAACGCAAAATTCCGCTGAGGATTACCCCATATCTTATTAAGCATGGTGATCACTTACTGGGATTCATTGCATTTGCTGTTTGTGGAGATGTTCCAGTGTGTTTAAAGTGCGGTGCATAAGTAAACCCGATCTACATTCTCCTCTTTGAAATGCAAACTAATTGCGGAGGTTTAAAATCTGCTTATTTTTTATGACATCAATATTTAACGCGTCTGGTGTTTTGAAGGAAAATCCGTCTCATGGTCCAAAAAATAGTGACGAGGCAAATATTAGGAAGAGCACATTTTAGGGGTCTGGCTGAGACCCAGTGGCAGCCCCGACTGGTTCGTCGTACACAAACCAACCATTGTGAATCAAATGACGCACTTTTTCCTCATGTCAGGTCTTCAGGAGAGGGCAGGCCAGTGAATAGCCTACTGTATATCGGAATGCTGCTGATAATGGTCATGCACGGCTGCAGAAGTTGTAACGAGTGAAAGCAAGAAGTGATTTTCCTAAGAGAAATAATGAGAGTTGGAAATCAGCGGGTTGCTTTTTTTTTTTTTTTTTTTTTACTTTGGTGTGAGACTCTGTGCAGGGATTGTTTGTAGACGTGCGACCATTTAGGTGCGAGGCTTTATTATCTTTATTTACTGATGTTTTTCTTATGCATATGTGCACGCTTTTTTTGTATCTGCGAAAGATTGCATGTTTAGGCAATGTTTCCGACACACGAGATGAAGTCATGCGTGGATTCAGTGATACTGTCTGTCCACTGCTGCTGTATAGGCTTCCTGGAAAGCCCTGGTGATATTCATCTATTGATACGCTCATGTTTGTTGCAACAAAGGCCTTTCTGGATATAAGTGCCTGATTGGCTGCGCTTCTGCCTCAATCATAGTATTAACTCTGACTTTTGATTAAGGCTTTGGCCAAAGTGGATTTGGAAATGGATATGGTGAAAGCGCTGATACTGTATTAAATTTGCTTTTCTTTTGCAGAGAGCTTTTTGGACTGAGGAGTGCTTTGACAGACAGACTGCTTCTTTTTGCTGAGCTTATCAGCCAACGTGTCTCCATATGGCATTTTTTCTCATTGCTACGGAGGATGCAGGGTGAAAAGCCCCGAGCAAGGCTTCCAGTTACCCGCCAAAGAATGCTGGCATGAACATGAAGATTAAAGCTGCCATTTCAACTCAAGTGAAACCGTGCACACACTAACTGGCACCAGAAGGGACTGTTCCATAATTACATAAATTAGACCGAGTGTGCCCAATGGATATTTGAATCCCTGTCACTTTGCTCTAAATAGCCATGGCAGAGAGGACCTTTAAACAGTTCAAATTATTTTGGCGCGAACAGTGAGAGGTTTGGCCAGTGGCCTGGACAGTGTGAGGTAATGGTATTTGCTCCAGGAAATAAGTGTTGGCCAAGCCTATTGCTATGCAAATATAATATAGCATTTAACCTTTTGTCTTACAATGCATCAGCTCACACTTGTTTATCAATGTAGACAGTCACTTATATGCCAGTCTACTCTCTCTCAGTCGACCCTGTATATTTCTTGCTTAAACAAAGGTTCTTATAAATAAATTCAGCCCGATAAGTCCCTGTCCACCTGCACAGATTTTGTGATCACACAATGGTTTTACAAAAGCCACATGGTGCCCATATCATATGGGTTGGGCTGCTCATTTGTTGCTGTGTAGAAATAGGCACTTGTCTAGAATTTACAGGTGCTGAGGGCCAGTGGGCTCGATTTCCAGTGTGGAACGCATGTTGCGAAAGTGAAATGAGCTTCAATATGAAAACAAAGAGCTCCCACGGGCTGCTAGTTTACTTCGACGATGAGGGATTTTGTGACTTTCTAGAACTCCTCATACTGAATGGTAAACTCAGCCTTCGCTTCTCGATCTTCTGTGCCGAGCCTGCGACCGTCGTATCTGACACGGCGGTCAACGACAGCCAATGGCACGCGGTCACGATAAGGAGAAACTTTAAGAACACAACCCTAAAGGTGGACAATGAGACGAAATGGGTCGAGGTGAAGTCAAAAAGACGGGATATGACTGTTTTCAGCCATTTGTTTGTTGGTGGAATACCACCGGAGTTACGATCTGTGGCGTTACGACTCACATCAGCTGCAGTCAAGGATCAGCTACCTTTCACTGGATGGATAACGGACATAAAGGTCAACAACACGGAGTCTGTCGTGATCGACAGTGAAGGGGTCTTAAAGGACCTCTGCGGTTCAGCCAACATGTGCTTAAATGGAGGAGTCTGCAGTTTGATTAACAACGAACCAACATGTGACTGCTCTCAGACGGGGTTCCAAGGAAAGGACTGCAGTGAAGGTAAGACATCTGGATTCAGTTCAGACATACAGTCGGTGCAACATAGCCTCTGTACCCTTGCAGTCAGCCGCAATGTGGACTGATCCAAACAAAATCAGGTACCCTATTGTAATTACCATCAGTCCTAAATTAATGCATTCCCCGCCTCTATTTGGCTAAAGTCATATGTTTGTTTTAGTCTGACGATGTGTATCATCGATCCGCAATACAGTTGTTTGTAATGAGTTAATCTCCTGCAAGGCCTCATTAGCAAAACATGCAGGTGTTCTCCATCCCCCAAGGTGTCTTCCATTCTTATCAAACAGGTCCATGGGGATTGGTTGACCTATGAAACATCATCTCCAATGGCTTACCTCAAATGCAAGAGCAGGAGTAATCATCTCCGAGTTAGATGGAGTAAACATGAATGATGTCATTGATTTAAAATGTACATAATTGACTCTTATAGTTGGCAACAGAAGATTGAGGTTTTTGTATCAGTTGATAACAGAGTTCTTATTAATGAATTGATACTTTAAGCTCACCACATTATGATATCATTATCATATCATTAACAAGCAGCAACAAACTGTAACTGTAGAATGACTGAGCCACTGCTTCCCCTTAAAACTGTGATCCTAATTGATTTAATCATTCTAACAGATTAAAAAAAATATCAGCCGTGTAATGCAGCAGAATTAAATAGCGAGAGAACCAGCTAATCAATACACAAAGAGTACATGCTGTTCTTTGAGGTATTGAGAATAGTGTCACTCTTTCCGTTGCCAAATATTGCGCTCTGAATATCCGGATACTCTTTTAGTTCTCATCCTTAGTGTTGTTTGTAATGACAGTGTATCAGCATTCAGGGTATTGAGTGCAGAGCTTCCCACAGGTTGGCAGTTTACTGCTGTGGTGGGGAGGAGCAGGTCTGTTGGTCAGGCAGAGTGTCGATGGGGGAGGGGTGTGAGTGTGTGTTGTTTTTAATAAAAATCATTTTTTTCAAGTTAAGTCAAACACTGATGGACTCTTTTTAACATATGGTTGAATATACAGAGAGCATAATTTACATCACATTTCATATGCTCATGTATCTTTATTCAAGCACATACATCTTTTATTAACAATTAGCTCATTAGGCCAGCGTTGGATATCTTACTACTGCAGCATATGATATTCCCATCTGATTGTCATTAGTCATTGAGGCACATATGAAATACCACTAATTAAAATGCCCTCTACACACTGTGTAATCTATGTTTTATTTTCTGCTGTATTCATGTTCTGTTGATGGTGTTAATACAACGGCAGGCAGCACAGGGTCTTTTACCAACCTCATGCACTGACAGAATGAATGATTGTTGCTGTAGTTCACTAACAGGCTTTCAGTGTTGGGCAGCATTAAGTATTTGTTTGTTTAAACCACTGCACATCAGTGAGAAATAGCAGGCGTTATTGCCATACTGCATCAAAGCAACCCGAATAAATCTAGATTCAGAATTAACTGTTGCAGTAAATATATTTTGGACTTGCCACCCAAATGGTATCATTGTTCTCTTTCTTGCTCTTTTTGAGTACAGTCTATAATCACAAGCCTTTAATGTTGTAATTAGTATGTGTTAATTGCACTAACATGCTATGTCCCATTTAGGATATTACTGATAATTACAGAAATAACTTGCCAACCTGTCAGGTGGTTCACAGTGAGAGATCAGTTTGCAGGTTGCATTTGGCACTGGTACGTTTGTTGATTTCACTTTGGCTATTTTTTGTTTTAGCCACCAGATTTAAGAGTTTATTTTAATGTACAAGAGCCCACTTGGCATTTTTCATTTGCTGTTAGGTGGAGAATCCAAACAAGAAAAATACCTCAGCCTCCTAAAAAGACTCTTTTTGAAAATCACAGTGCATCTTCACTAAATATATGGCAGCCATCTTCTTCCATGGTACGTAAAATGTAGCCTGATTAAAGGTCATCTCAGGAAAGCTGTGATACTCTTGTACTTAGGAAACTAATACAATGAATTGCTGATGATTTTTAACCCTTGCATGCACAGTGTCCACCACAGTGGAAGCCATTTTGAACCCCTTCATCTGTAGTACTATATCCCATCCACCAGGTTACAGACCCCCGATGTGTTGTCTACACTTCCATTTAATTTCTATCCATGTGTTCATTTGAGATATTGCATCATGAATTCAGAATGGTGGAGGGAAAATGAAATGCACCAAGTACCTCAGAAATAATTGTTAAATATTTTATTCTCAGAAAATTAGACATGTAAATAACATATTTTTTTAACTAAATAAATTTGTTAGAAATATCTTTATCCAGATTTTAATATTCTTGTACATTTTTTTCCCATGACTGAAAATTCTATCCACTCCAATGGATGCGCCAAAGGGTGTACACCTGTGTCAGTGCTTTAGACACTATGCATCTATGGTATAAAAAGTCATTCAATGAAACTCAATATAGGTCTTTGTTGTTATGTGTTTTCATACCATTTGCTCCTAATTTAATTCCATAATTACATATGGTTTTTTGAGTTCCATTGAAACACTTTTCATACTGTTGATGCTTGGTGTCCACTGCACTGGACAGATATGTAAATCCTCCAAAATGAAAAAACATCAGAAAAAAAAGTTAGTGGCATGTTTTTCACTTGTTTTAAAGAAAAGCAAACATTTTTTTAAAAAAAAAGTATTACTTTTTAATTTAATAATTGATGCATGACAGGGTTTTATTACAAAATGCATCTGCAATTATTTGTTGACAGAAGTATCTCATTATTTTTGACAAAATATTTTGTGCTTTTGTTGAGGAAATTACACCCTTGACACAAATTCTGGGAATTAAGCATATTTATTTCCACATGTAAAGATTAATTATGAAGCATGACTAAGTGTTCTGCCTTCTTACTTATTTTCCAAAAACTCATTCCCAAATATCAGCTAATATTATTTGCCTGAGATGAGTTGGGTCAAAGCAAATTAGTATGAAGGATCCTACCTGTCACTCAAGAACACTGGAGGAGGATTACTGCACAGCAGACAAATTCAAAATGATACAGACAAACATTAATTACATTACCTGCAAAGTTATTTTAAAAGAAAAGTGAGATAAAAATATTTGAATATTGTTCAAACAATAAAACACTGGTTTAAAAAAAAGGGAAACTTCCCCTCAATACTATAATTTTGTACTATAGCTTAAAGTATTAGTGCTCAGGGTTTTGTTTATGGGTGGCTCTAAATTTAATAAGACTTTGAAAATGAAATTAGCATGTGCTGTTATATGTCTGTTTCTTGTGCCTGAGTGTCATTAATAAAAAAATAAATAAAAAAAAACTGTAGGAAAAGATTAAAACCTTTACGTCGGGGTGGCTTCTGATGTTAATAATTTTATGGCCATGAAAGAACTAATTGGTAATGTTATTGCAGTGTTAAGATGAATGATGTAAAAGATATAATCTTTGTGCTGCATGAAAGACGAGCAGTTATTGTTTCAAGAGGTCCATGTAATGAATATAGCATGGTAATTTGGACCAGGTCCATTATAGTTCATGAGTATGATAATGAAAAAGAAAATCATAAAAATATGGTGTAATCACTTTAAATGTTGGATGTCTATATGTACACGTACATGGGAGTTGGTTGTCTCATGCACTAGTGACTTGAAGTTTGATGGGATGTACTCTGGACCTGTTCGCTTATAAATCTCAAACAAATATATTCATGATTGAATTAAGTGTGTCCTTGTTATAAAAAACAAAACAACTGTAAAGACATAAAACATTTGAGACTCCCAGTATCACACCGTTCATCCTAATTTTAGGTGCTGCGGTGAAAGTGACAAAGGAGTCAATCCCAGATTTAGAACTCATTTTGTGAGTTCCAAGATGGTGGGTGAGAAAAGCACTCAGAAAGAGAGCAGCATCTTAAACTCACCCTGAAGGTCTCTATTGAATGTTGTGCATCTGCTCGCTTATTATATATATCTTGCCTGAATTACCACGTCAAACCATGGGAGAGAAAATACAGGTTATTAAATGGAAGTCATTAGATTCACAAGATCACACAACAGAAGCCTCAAAGACAAACAGGCAATATGTCAGTAGAGATGTCTGCTGCCATCACCCCAGACAGCCAAAAAGCACAGTGTGAACTGTAAAACTCCTCTCAGTCTTGCTCTTGCTCTGCTTGATGGAATTACGTAAAACATACAAGCAGGCTCAGTTATTTTCTTTTGCACAGTCGACTAATGGTGAGTGTAGCTTTGAGTTTAAAAGATTTCCCTCATGGCTGTTTTCAGAGGCAGTGCGTTACGTTATCGTCTAAATTTTCTTGTCCATAGATAGCTGACAGGTCTGACATGTCTCGTGGGGCTGGTCTTTTATGGAATAAAAGCAGTAGTAGTTGGGTTTTTTGGCCACTTTAAGGCAGCATGTCAACCTGGAAACGCAATACTGATAACTACAGCTTTATCATATTCAGTTGTTAAGGCAAACATGGTAGCAAACGGTTGCGTAATTAGGCTATATATCAAGTAGACACAAAGCAACATTAGCATTAATTTCCAGTTGCCCAATGCATTTAATTGTGACATTCACTCTTTTTGTAGCTCAGTTTTGGTCTCCACCAACTCCTCAGGGAAATTCTGGCTCTGTAGCTGCTAAATGCTTCAGCCTGTTCACTAGCTTGCTGCTATTGTTGCTAATGCTAATGGTGTTAAATGCTTGGCAGGTATCATACAAGGGGTATATCAAAGTACTGACAACAGCTGCCCCTGGTGTTGGAAATGGTCCTGATTAAAGCAGTTAGACTGAACTAAAGCAGGATTTATACTTCTGCGTCAAATCGACGCTGTACCTACAGCGTAGGCTCTGCGTCGACATAGAGCCCACTCTGTAGCCTTGTGTGCGCCTCCCTAGAAATGTAACTACACGTCGTGGGGGCACAGACCTCCTGTCTGTTTCTGTAAGCTGAAACCATTTCCCTCAGTGGAAACAAAGCTTTTATTTACTTTAATTTGACAGATAAGAAACTATAAACTATGAACACAATAAAGCCTCCACAAAATAGTATTTTAAGTCTTGTGTGTGATTTGTCCTGGCTTCATATGAGCAGGGGAAATCTCCGCTATTTGCTAGGCTAATTTATAAAATGTAAATTGGCATAGGCTTGTGCTAATAACATTAGCATGTTATTTTTGTTTGGAAAACGTGTTTAGTATGACAGTTGTTTTGTCAGTGAACCTTGTGAGCTTTAATGGAACTGAAGTTTGTAACATTACCTTTGTTAAATGTTGCTGTTGTACCTGGCTTCATACAGTATGAGTAGAGGAAAAGTCTCCTAGCCGCTAGACTAATTTAAACAATGTAAAATGCCATAGGCTTGTGCTAAAAACATTAGCATGTTGTATTTGTGGTAAAAAACAAAACAAAATGTGTCAAAGACAAATTGTCGCTGTTAAGCCTTTTTTAATGTTTGTTTTGGGTGTGTACTGAATCAACTCAACTTTGCCAACTAGTGTTTTGGACGTGTAACTGCAGAGTGACACAGACACACCACCACACAAATATAAATGCTCACAACGTAGGCCACCTGCGTAGGCTACAATGTAGGCTCTGCATAGAGCCGACGTACAAGTATAAATCCAGCTTGAGATGTTAAAGCTTTTGGTTGTAAAAACGAAACAATGAGCTGAAAGACACTATAAGTCCCGTACAGCTGAGGGGAACCACACAGTTGGTTGATGACTCTGTGGGTTTGTTACTACAAACAGACCCACTCACATAACATGTCATCCTATATAAAAATAGTGATCAGTGCAGCTCTAAATCTAGCTCCATGCTTTCAGATGCAAAAATTGGAATGTCTGGCCTTGGCGTATTACATCACTTCCTGTGTCTGCTTGTAAGTAACAGTTTCCCTGGCCTTTCAAGTCGAAATACCACAAAAGACCTGCTCTGAGTTAACAATGTGAATTCTTGACGTGCCATTTGTTTGAGCTAAACAACTGCCAGACTGTTGGTTCATGCCGAACTCTTTACATCAACTGTTTTTCATGTTTCTGTCCAACCGTGTTTTTAGTGTCACTATATCTGACACCAGACCATAGAAAACTCTGTATTATTACCTGCACTGAAGAAAGACTGGTGGCTCTTAATAGCTCATTTCAACATGGCATCTAGCTTTGCAAGACGTAGAGATTCAATTCCCAACAGAGCCATCCATGCTGAAATTGTATGAACTCGTGGTACCTTAACTCACTTTAGGTGAAAGCATCCAACCAATTGTACCTTTGCCAGCTAATTCAGTATTCTAGCAAGTACAGAGATATTTTTTCCACCTCAAGGTAATGTGGTGTTGCTGCTTGCTTTCTCGCCATCCTGAGCTGCAGGGGGGAAGCAAGCAACAACAACATCCACTGCAAATGTCTGTGCATGGAGAATTTTACCAGAGCATTCATTAAAAATAGTGATTAAAGCTAGTGTTCCAGCCTAAATAAATGGTCTTGTGAAATTGTTTTAACCGTAAAAATCTGGAAGCATTGTAATACAGCTAAGTTTACCTAATGCCCATACATCGATTTATCTCCAGAGTACATTGAAGTTTGAAATTTACCTTTCCATTAAATAATTTAAAAGCTGTTGTGTTACTTTGATCAGATGAAAGGATTACAGGATTTGCCACCAGACCTGTCAAGTCTCCCCTGTCCAACCACAAGCTTGCACATTGCATGACCTCACACACGCACACACACGCACCCATAAATCCCTTTGATCGGTTAAAACAATTATTTAAATGCACTTTTCGATGGCCAGTAAGTTCCCAGAATCTGTCCTCCTTTTTCTCATTAGATAAATAACATAGATGCATTGCACAGCTCCATATTTTATCCTGATAAAATGAAATGATGTTTATTTCATCGTGCATCAGCTAAACATAAATCAGTCCAGGTTACAAAAAAAAAAAAGTAGGGCAGATCTAAACTAAGACTGTGCAGCATTTTATTTTTCATGTGGTTCATTATGTAATTCAAAGGCTAACTCACATTGACTGGATACAGTAAATAACTATGAATGCATTGCATTTTGACTCTGTGTTTTTGTGCTGAGAGCATAGCTTCTAGGTTCTTGTAAGATATAGTTAGAAGTCTCTGAAACTAACGTCACTCACTGTAGGACTGACACTCTGATGACTTAAGCCACTTGATTAAGCTGCTAATGCATGCTGACAGGGTACCAAGTATGACTGTAGCCTACAGTAAGTGAAATTATGTCACACCTTTTTTCACATTTGAATCATAATCATCTGCTAGCTTGGTGATGTGAAGTCTTTTAGTCACTGAACACAACAGCATCACTACGCATTTGTGCCTACTGCAACATTAAGAAAGGGATGTGCTGCAACACGTGCAGGAGACAAAATGTTTAATGGATTTTTGACTGTGCCTTGGTCTTTAAGGGTGTTTTTCTAAGGCAAATTTGAGTCTTCATTATTGGTGTGTTAGGTTTCAGGTTAATATCTGAGAAATGATTTACAAATCGAGGAACCTTTGCTGAATCTCTTCCTGCAGCTAATAGTTTGAACCTGATCTTACAGTGTCACAAATTTCTGTACAGCTACTGAAAATATGTGGAGGTTAATCCGCTTTCTATGCTTATCTGGAAGTTTTATTTTTGCTACAGGGTGGTACAGTCAATGCTTTCTTAGTGACAGGGTTTTACTTTTACATGTACATATAATACAAAAAAATGCATTTTGTATGGGGTTTTAAAGTATGCCATTGGGCTCTTTTAATGACACTGGTTCCTCGCCTGGGTCTGTCTTACACAAATTGATTTTTAATCAGTGGCAGAGGGATTGCCAAGTCAAATGTCCTGCCAGTAAAATTTGAAACGTGATGACTTTGGCAACCCGTTGATTACATTAGAGGTGGTGTTTTACATTATCTGTCACAACAATGACTTGCCACCTGCCATAACACCACTCGGTATAAAGAGGGGGAGGAGGAGGAGGCGTTAAACGTCATAATGCAAATTAAATACTGAGACTGGATTTTTTTTCGCAGAAGCCTGCAGCCTACATTTTCATCAGTTAGGTAGTGCTCCCTTATGCATTTTTTGAAGGCGAATATTTCAGGTATAGCTAAGTTAAACTAGAGAAGGTCTTTTTTGTAACAAGTTTGGTATTAAGTATGTTTACCCAGTGCTAAGAAGAGAGTCTTGCTCAGTGTTCTGGAACAATTTGTCACTGCAGTGCTGACGTACAGTATATATTACTGTCTTAGTCACTTCACTGAGCCTGATTGAGCTGAGGTAGTCTTTCCTTCAGATTAAAGCAGCAATTAATATTTTTGGCCATTTGGGGGCAGCACAAGCTGTTATCAGAAGTTGATGCAGTTAACTTGTTAGCAAACTTATTAGCAAAAAGTTGCATATACAGTAGCAAACACAGCAGCATTCATTTGGAGTCATGTCTCTGACAAACATCAGCCCAATATTTAATCTCCTTTTAGCTTTGTTTTGGTCTCCACCAGCTCCTGAGGGAAATATTATCTATTTAGTTGCTAACTCAACTATATTCACCAGCTAGTCGCCAACCTTGTCTTTCTGTGGTTTGGTGGTGAGCAAGTAATCTAAAGCGCCTTAGACATTTTTAGATGAAAATAGTTTACTGTTGTAACCGCAAATGACAACAAATCCGCCATCTCACACAGCCATATGGATCGTGTGTTCCTGCTTCTGTATGCAACTCAAATTAATTACCTAAATTAGCGCACCCACCGGTGAACGACAGAATAGCTCGTATATGACTGTTGAGGGTCGCACTAGGTTTGGTTTAGAAAAAAGATAATGGTTTGGCTTGAAGTTAATATGTTTATTACAAAGGAAATGTAGTCTAACATGTCTTACGTGACATGTGTCGCGTGACATATGCCATGTACTACGTTAGGTTTTTAAAAATACTCAGCATCGACTTTTAGTTTCACATGGGACCAAAAAACATCCATCTCCTGGATGAAAGTCCTGTGCTTGTTTAGTCTGTCCACCTCACCTTCTTCCCGCCCTAAGCAGACATTGTTGTTCTGCCTGACTTCCTCGTTTGATCCTGTAGTAATTACTATAGCCACTAGAGGTCGCCGCCTGACAAAAACATAAATATGGGTTGTCATTTCCGCTTTATAATAAGACGTATGTGGCTGTATTTTGGAGGAGGCCAGTCTCGGAAATGAGACTGATGAGAGCAGTGACAGTGAAGCAAAGTCGCACATTTGTGGACCATGAAACCAAAACCAAAAAGTGAGCTGAAAGATGCTAAAAGGCTCAGTGGGGCTGAGTGGAACTGCACAGTTGGGTGATAATTCGTTCTTTTTCACATTGTACAAAGTCATTTGATGCTTTGTTCCTAAAAATCTTGATTAAAGCAGCTTTAACATAACATTTTAGCTACAGAGATACCAAGAGACACACAGTCCTCTGCTGTTGATCAGTATAAAAGAGAGGATTTCTTTCTCTAGTCAATAATTGGACTATCCTGACTACTGCAGTACATCTAGCAAGGAACTCGTTGGACTGTTCTTCATGCTGTGTGTTTGTTTCTAAATGAAGAGGCCAAAAAATTCAAAGTGAAATTTCTGTTTGGTTGACGCTCTGGCTGTATGCCTCCAGTCAGTAGTGGACATTTTGTGCCAAGTTGTTTCCCTAAGGAGAATTCAACCTAGCACACTAAAAGAAACAAAAGAGTGGAGAAGTGGGCTGGCGCATTTAACAACTTAAAAAGATAAATCACTGTGTCCCCAAGATTACAGTGGGAGGAAATTAATCTTGTGGTCAGATGTGGACTTTAACTAAGAACATTTATTCAAGTACTGTACTTCAGTACAAATTTTAGGTACTTTTACTTCACTACACTTCAGAGAGAAATATTGCACTCTTTACTTCACTATAATTATTTGATAACTTTAGTATTATAGTTGATATACTTACCCAGAAAACACATAATAATGGCCAAGTGCAGCTGAAAGGATAAGTCAATTGACTGATTGAAAAAAATACTATTTTTGATAGTCCTTTGTCATTTTTCATACATAAACATTTCATTGTTCCAGCTTTTCAAATATGATGACTTGCTGCTTTTCTTTGTGATTGATTAAGCTGATTTAACTGTTTTATACTTCTGCTTTTAATACTTAAAGTACATTTTCCTGATTGTACACACTTTTACTTAAGTTACCTTTTCATTGCAGTACTTTTACTTGTAACAGGGTAGTTTTACAGTGTGGTAATAGTGCTTTTACTTATATAAAGGGTCTGAATACTTCCCCCACCAGTGCTTGTGGATAATCTTAAAGGGGAACACTAAACATAAGGTACTCTTAAACTAAAATAAGTCTCAAACTTGTGATGTCGTCAAGTATAAAATCCAGAGCTGCTCCACTGACAGTGAATGGGATGCTGATTTTATGGACCCACAGAAGGTTTGTTTTCTTTTTTATATCCAAATGAGCCTTATTCAACTGTAGTGTTCTCAGTTCTGGAACAGAAAATGTACCCATATACTGAGAACATTCCCCTGGGTGCTCTCAATGTCATCTATAAAACCTCTCCCTATTCACTGTCAGTGGAGCAGCTCCAGACTTTATACCCTGTGACATCACAAATTTGAGTTTTAGCACTCCAGTTTTTGGGGGCTTGGGAGAGAGTTGTTCATGTTCACTAATATTTTTGAACTGTCTTAGACCATAGGAATAACCTGTATGAATTTTGAGTTCCACCTTAAAATGGTGTCCCTGTGCAGCTAATGACACCAGTAAGGTTTGGTATTTGAAGAAGATGCGTTTTACAGTTTGGGAATTTGAAGCAACTTTGAATATATAAGAACAGTGATTCTTACACACCTGTACACAGACAGCTGCATAGGTAAACACACAATGAGTCAGAACACATATGGAGACAGTTAAGTTCTGTAAATGCAATAAGTAGCTCATATTTGTCGAAAGCAAAACTATCATTTTTAGATAATTTATATGGATGGCTCCATGTGAATGACATATACAATTTCTGACCACCTGCTTTTAAGTAATCAGCAGCTTTGCTAATGTTCACATATATGAATTAAACTAGGACATGCTGTATAGGAAGGCTAATTCTCAATTTGAAGGAGCAATCCCTCTCAGGCGTGTCTGTCATTGTATGTGGCACAAACCATGTGGCCTCACTGTATCTCTGAAAGTGTCATTCTGTCTGGGAGCCTCCTGCAGCTTCACTCAGACAAAAGCAGATTAATAGTATACTGCTGTCTCTGAGTCCAAAGACAGATATTGGGATCAAAAGATTAGAGGGATTTTCCCGGAGGATTTTTGCCTTGTTTAAATACAACTGCTCCTGACTGTCAAAGGGTGTTTGTGAAATTCTTTGACACCAAACTCCTCCTTTAACGGGATTCGTCCCACAGTACAAATAAACACATCCCATTAACCATGCACCACTCACACATGCTCATATTTAATTGGGCTGTATAGTATGTTTAAAGTGAAGCATGCTAGCTGGCATATGGACTACAAAGTATATCACGAGATGCATAATTCATCGACGGAATCCTGTTATCTCTTAACAACTGCCATGAAGTGATGTCATGTATCTGTGACATCTGGCGGAATTCTGTCTGTCAGCTAATTTCTGGTCTTTGTTGGTTTATCATAGATGACGTCCTTATTCATACCTATGTTTTATGAGGGAAAATATCTTGCTTTGCATAACTGCTGGTTGCTTTCTATGTAATCTGAGTGATTTGATCTCCCCTACACAGGTACAGAATAAAAGCTGCATAGAGGTGAAAATTTGCCTCTTTAAATTCCAGGCTGAAGATGATATTTTCACTTTGAACATCAGTTGCCTTTGATGCTGCTGGTTGGGTGTCATCCTTCATGAGAGTCGTCTGAAATACTAAAAACAAGTCGAAAGTGCACTGCCATAATTTGAAAGCTGTCATGCTAATGATAGAGGGTAGACAAATCACTTTTCAGGAACATTTTATGTGACTTTGAAACCCTTTGTGACTGTAACAGCACAAATAAACCTGACTTGAATGTAGTGCAGTGCAGGTTATGTGTCACAGTTAGGGACTTTCTACCTACAGTACAAGAAGGAGAGTCCTTCCTCTTTAATATCTATATCATTACTCTTTATATTGATTCATTGGTGAGATTCAGAAATCAGTGGTTGCATTTTAATTTTGTTGTATAACTCTGTCTCTTTTGTGATGTATAATGGAAAGGGATGAAGCTCTCAGTTCACAGTACTTAGAGCTTAGCTGCATTTAATGCTCAGTGTGCTTTATTAATACTTTTTTTTTTTACTTTAGCTGAAGAGCTACTCTTCAGATAGGGATTTGTCACACGTCAACAGTGAGAGCCACAACTACAGTTTCCTTAAGCAACTGCTGAGCGTATTTAGCTAGAAAAGGTGCTTGGCGAACATGGGCGCACATTGCTTCAACACGAGGCTGAGATTTCGATTACAATAAGTTACAATAAGCTGAGCACTCACTTATAAAATTGCAGTTTACATTGATTCTTAGTAGACATCTTAGTTCCCCTGCCAGGCCTAATATTCAAGTGTTCAGCAGCTACTGCATCTCAAAAAAGATTTACTTCACATCTGTAATACTATCCTAGATATTGTCAATCCTGGGATTAAGGTTATTAGAACTACTGTATAAGCTGCTCTGATTATCCTGTTGGATCTTTCCAACCCACAAGATGTAAAATAATGGTGAGGTCTTCAGCACATCTGCTCGCACAATCCTCTCTGTTTGGGTTGTCTCTTTGGAAATATCTGGATTGATTTATATTGTCCACAGCCCATCTGTTCCCAGAAACTTGTAGTAGCTGAATAATAAGATTAATTAAATCACTAACACTAAGGCTGTTGGAGTATATTTAATTAGTGAAATGAAAAAAATTATTTTTATTAAGTGCATGTGTATGCACCACTGTCTCATTCATAGAAGAAATGATGAAAATGTAGAAGAAATGTGGTTTCTATCACAATTTTATTGATTAGTTTCCTTAAATGTACAGTTATTTTAATAAAAAAAATAACTTTCTCTTTTATTCTCTGAAACCGTCACCAGACAGTAGTACAGCAGACAGATAATCTATATAAAAATGATGATTCTTTGGCTTCTCCCAGTGCAATGAATGGCATCTGCAGGAATTCATGACACCTAACTGAATTGTTTTCAATTTTTGGATCCTTTTAGGACCTTTAGCTTTCTTCACATCAGAAAACCTGCTCTCATGATTACTATTGCTTTAACTTGGGCTCAGTTTAACTCTTTCTCTTTAGCTTGCATTTCATCTTCTGTATTCTTCTGCTTACTTGTCTTGCCATGTACGCAATGCAGCATGTGTAACTGACATGCTTTAGAGACTCCTCCCAGTTCTGATTATTTTCACTCGAGCACAGTTGATTCTTGCAAATGCAATTAGGAGCACTGGGTGGAGCCAGATGAACTTGATTTTTTCACAGATTATCTGTCTCATGTACTACTGTCAGGATGTAGTGACAGATTCAGCAAATATAGCAAAAGTTTTTTTGTTTTTTTTTTTGTTTTTTTTCTTCTTTTTTTAAGTTACCTACTGTAGCTATGCGGCACTAGTTTGCAATTTTGGGAAACACTCATTCACTTTATGGTGCAGAGTGAGATGATTGTTACCACTCTCATATCTGTACGTTGAATATTTGGCTACAGCCAGCAGTCAGTTAGCGTAGCTTATCATAAACGGAAATGGGGCAGCAGCTAGTTTGGTTCAGTCTACAGGTAACAACATTCGCCTACCACACACATTTTGTCAGCTTTCAGACAAAGCCATGCCAGCTGTTTCCTCCCGTTTTCTGTTTTTATGCTAAGCTAAGCTAACTGCAGCCTTACATTTAATGGACAGATGCAAAATTGGTATAATCTCTTTCTCTAACTCCCCGAAAGCAAGTAAGCAACCTCCGTCAAACTTCCAATTATTTTTTTTTTAATATTTTATTTATTTTTATTTTATTTTACATAGTAAAAATGTATATAATTAAGTTATATTTTATTTTTAATTTTATTTAATTTAACAGAACATACAGAACATACACACAAGCAAATCCCCTCCCCTCCCTGACCCCCCTCATACAAACCAAAAGAGGACCTAACTCAAAAGGAGTAGGTAGTAATCCAAAAAAAATAAAATAAAAAATAATACAGATAAATTAGAAATAAATTAATAAATAATTAATGAATAAAGAACAAAAAATGCAACATAAAGTAAGAGGCAATATAAATAATCCTGGCTTAATCAGAGAACTAATCTGGTGTCCTTTTTGTAACAAATCTAAAAGAGGTATTGGTAAAGTATCAGTAAACGTCAAGTAGGGCTGTTGAATCTTCAGAAAGGTGTTGTATTTGTTTCTTAGAGTATACAAGATATTTTCATGTGGGATGCAGCTGTTCTTTTCCAAATCCACCCGGCTATTGTAAGATGGGAATCAGACGACCACATCACCACTATGCACTTCCTGGTAATGCTCCAAACTATTTCCAAAGTCCTCTTTTGGGAGTTCCATAAAGAAGCACAAATGGTTGTTAAGTTCCCCAGTAGGTTAATTTGTGGGTCTAATGGAAAGCAAATCCTACAAGTTTTGTCATGACTTCACTAAAGCTTTGTACACCAAACTATTGCTTTTAGTCTGTCATCAGTATTCAAGTAGAGAAAGAGTCCAAATGCAACAAACTGCTCAGTAGCAGAAAAAAACTCACTGGGGTGTAATGACAAGTTCTTTGCCCAGTAGCTGTCTTTCTGCTAAAATGTGCGACTGCACCCGAGTTATTGGACACTGTTCCATTTGGAGGAATCCAGTGTCAGAGGGGTGACCCCACAAAAGGGTTATAAGACGAGTGTATTGTTCTGAAAGTGTACATGTGGCACCCTTGACCGGCTCCACTGGCGAGAGTAGAAATTGTGCGTATAGCCACAGCTGTGGGAGCTATCAATTTCCATCAGAGTGGCTGGTCACTCTGCCTGTTTCCTCTCTCTCCACTCTTACTGTTGCTTGAGGAGGATAATGAGGGAGATGGTGAGCTGTGTAATGCCACTAACACTCCTCTGTAAGATAGATGCATTAGGTTTAGTCTGTGGTACTAAGAGATGAACCCTCACTTATACTCATTACTCTTGATTTGGTCCAAATTGTAATTTAACCACAAATCGATCCTCTGGTAGCGCTGACCTTTGCTGCAAGGCTTACATTTTCCCTTAAAGCGTCTCTGCGACAAGGGATTTTAGAGCAGTCTTCCTGCTACTATTTTTCAAATTTACAACTGTCTAATGGGCTGACGATGGATTCAGTGCCTTCTGTTCCTCTTTGTTATTGCATGTATGGTGATGACATTAGTACCCTCTGATTAATAACACTGCAGGAAAAGGAAGGGAAAAAACCACAAGAGCTCTTATTTTATCTGAGATTACATGGAGCTCCATGTGTGTTTGTAAGGGAAGACCATGTAGAGAGTGCACATTTTGTTTGCACAAATTATTTTAAAGGGGCATTCCTCCATTTTTATGGAGGTCAGTTTAGCTACCAGTATTACATGGGCTTTGAAAACAGACAACAAATTTCCACTATAGCCCTGAGATGGGCGTAGAATCGGTTCTTAGATGCATCACAATGCAGACATGGACAATTCAGCATCGAGAAATGTCAATAATCGATTATCTGAATGTTCATTAATAACGTGATGTTGAAGGAACTCAACTGCGAGGTTAGTGTAGCACCTAGACAGTCTATGGAGCGTGTCCACACTGTAGACCACGTTGTAAGCATGTTTTAATGTAATGTCTAAATGATTACATTTGTGAGGCGAATGTGACACATATTGTGAATATTTGCTCACGCCATCACCCAGAGACTAAAGTTAACAGAAGTTGTGTCAGCATGCGAACTTGCTGAGCAAAACACGCTGCAGCGTTAACCAACTAAAAACACCTGTGTGGTGAAGAAAATCAATCTCTGCTCAGCCTCTTGCACCTTTAAAACCCCGCGCCTGGCTTGCTTAGCGTCTTGGCTTTCCTGGAGCTAACAAAAAGTGAGAGGCTGCTCGCAGCTCCACCGCTGGCATAGCGTAAATAACGACACAAAGGAGCCGCAGAGCACTCTGCCTCCCCCCCTCATGTTATTCCTACACACACAGGAGACTTTAAGGTGCTTTCAAATTAATTCATTCATTCATTAATGCAATATTCTTTTTACAATAAAAGGATGCAGACCATTTATTATTTAACAGATTGTGAATTGCATACTGTTTCTGGAGAAATAATACAGGATGCAAACACTGGACCCTACACCAGCATGTATATACACCATATATACCAGGACAAGAGCCACAATGTGCGCAAATAAACTTGTCTTTTCTACAAACACAGCTATGTTTTAGAAGTGCCACGTTGTCACACAGTGAGAGAAATAACTATGTATCTCATAGTAAATGTATGTATTCCATAAATTTCATTTAACTCATATTTTGATTAAAAATATCATCAAGATACATAGATAATCGTTTTATTGTCAAATCGCAGCCCTCTGAATTTTAATCTAATTGAATCATGAGGTGAGAGATTCACACCCCTACTGCAGCCCTGGAGGAAAATGTGAAGAATTACTCTGTCATCATTTAAAGACACTGAGTTGCATTATGAAATTGTAGGATCTCGGGTCTCTTCAGTATCTGAGGAGGATTCCAATCAAAATGCTCTCTGTCACTAAGATAATAGACAGTGTGCATTATAATTTGTCAGTCATAAATTACAAATCAATGCTTCAGACAGCAGTGTTTGCTGCATCTTTAAGGGAAGCTGGACTCACTATGTTTGTGACAAATGTGCTGTGTGCAGTTTACTGACATCACATTGCATCGTTTCTCTGCAGCACCTTTAAACAGATGTCCAAATATCCACATAGAGTTTTTTTGGAATGAGAGTTTTGGTTTTCTCACAATGAAACATAGCAGTAGCTGACCTACTTTTTCAAAGCAACGCTGGCATGATAAACTGCTTCAGTTGGAGGCTATTTAAGATGGAATTGAACTGCTTTCATTAGGAAGTGTCAGTTGCTTAATAATTTATAATATTGAACATCATTTAACATATTACTTCTCTTTATTTAATTACATTGTTAATACATTTGGCGTATTATACAACATGCCCTTATTTGAGTGACTCTTTCACCTCCTCACTGACCAGTCCACTAAATAAGCCTAATACTATGAGAGAGCAAGTTAATGGTCCCTGAATAATGACTGTATGAAATGGTCCATTATGAATGCAGAACATGAACACACAAACAGCTTTCGGTGTCGCACGTCTTTTTAAAAGTTTAAGGTAAAGTCTGACTCTCAGATTTTCCTTTTTTTTTTTTTTTTTTAAATACACAACTTTCTAGGAAAGAATGGGGCCATTTGTTTAAGAGCTGCTACATTACACACACAATTAAGCTCTCTTAGAAAAGGCTGCAGAAGTAATGTTTTAACTGAAAGGCAGCTATGATTGCATTCAGTCTTTGAATACAGAATTTAGGGGTAAAAAATAACAGATATAGACATTTTCCTGGTGAGGTTCATGTTGACAAGCAGCTGCCTGAATACAAGCTAGGTGGAAGTTTGTTAACCTTATTTGTGACGGCATGCAGTTGAGTCCCCACTCAGCCTTGACAGAATATACATCATTTAACAGCACAAAGCTTCATCATTATATCTGCAAAAAACATTTCAAGATCCTGATATCACTGCAGCAATGACTTCTTACTTTCTGCACATACAAAACAGAAAAGAAATTAGGTGGAAACTAACCACATTTTTCCATAATTTTCTCCTGTACATTTAGTTACAGAATCATGACTGTAATTAAAAAGGTTCAAGGGCAGTTAACATTTAATTTTGGTTGTGCTACTCAATGGAGTGCTTGTTAATGGTGCAGCATGCATCTCACTGTAGAAAGACAGTTTCACTCCCATGTTGTCCAGTACAGACGCTTTGGTTGGTTTAGTCTGACTACCAAGTGTCGGTATATGACAACCTAGGGGTGGGACTCAACAAGGAACTATAGCCCCGTTTCCACCAAACACTTTCTGTATGGTACCTTTGGAACCAAAAGTAACCCTTCATACATGGTACCTACACCCTAGGTCCGTTGAGTATTTCCACTGCAAACAGTACCCTTAAATGTGGGCGGGATTATTGTCACTCACTGCTCCAACCAGCACTCACTGTATTTCCTCCTTACTGGTGACACAGATGGAAGTCTGCACCTCGTTAATCGTCCACAGAAAGAGGCTGCACGCTGACATTTTCAGAACTAAATAGAACAGGCTGCAGTGAGAGTCTCTCTGATGGGATATTTAAAAATAGCGGCTTTGTGCATTCAGTCCTTCTCAGGCAAGCGCAGGGGTTTAGTGTTGCCGTAGCCTGATGCTCCACGACCCTTTTTTCTCCATGTGAGGATTAGAATATATGCAGTTCACATAATCTGGCTGAAATTAATAAATATAAACGCTTGAAGATCCTCTCATTACTGAAAGTGTAATGAGTGTAATTACTAAATTAATGGTCAGAGTTGTCATATGGAATATTTAAGGTGTGTTGATGGGTTCATGTCTCCACCTCATGCATTGAGTAACATTACAAGTGAACGTTCAGCCTTAAAAGTCGCCGGCAGTCGGTCCAGTGAATTAAGTTATTTATTACTCCAGCTGCTGTGAGGCAGCAAAACATCCTCTAATTTTATAGTTACAGTCTACTAATAAAACTCTCCACGGTATGAACAGTGGTTACATGAGCGTTAAAACCAGCCACAACTCAGCCCTGAGCAGAGTGTACGTCCACTACTTACTAATCAATCAACTTTTAGTACCAGATCTGTGTGCTAGGTACCCCAACAGAAGGCTCACCAATAATTCGACAGTATGGTCCCATGGGTACCATCCAAAACCTTTTACAGTGGAAAAGGGGAAAAAAAGCGTACCGAACTGAACCGTACTGTAGTGCTCTGTGGAAATGGGGCTTATCTTTCTTCAGATTTGCATACTGAACCTTTAAGAGTTTGAAATAAAAACACCTCTTGAATTCTGGATTTACACTGTAAAACCAGCTGAAATAAGGCCAAAGTAGAGGCAGAGAATTCCAACACACCCAAAGCGCTGCAGTGCTGATGACAATACGAATGGATGACAAAAGGTTGATTCAGGCAAACAGGATGTTCCGAAATTGTGAAATGGCAAAGAAAAAAGTGGATGTTGTGTGTAGTGGATGTGACACGTGTTCCCTTATGTGAAATGTAGCGTCATCCAGAACGCTCCCTGCTCTTGCCACGTCTCTTCAGCCAACTGCATTCAGACACACTGCAGGACAGGCACGAGTGTCCTAATGGCATTTTGTCGAGCCGGCTAATGGTATTTGATGCGTTGTACTGTATAGTGAATTGAGTGCTGCTAGTTTGGCTCTCTACTGACTGTCACTTTGGCCTTAATCAGTTGTCACAGTTTTGAGTTCACAGTCAAAGTGTTAAGGTTGTGTTGAGGTGTCAGAATCATGTCTGCAGGAGGCAAATAGAAAAGAAAATGGATTCTTAGATAAATTTCCCATCCTTGATTTTTTTTTCTTCTGCTGTGGCACAGATGGTTCATTTAGTTTGGCGTCAACTTGAATAGTAATGTAATTATTTTCCATGAGCTAAACACCATGTGCATGATCAACAGCACAAGACCATCAGAGATGCAGATCGTCTGATAGACAGTTGAGTGCATTTCGGTGTAGTGTTACCAGCACAATAGCACTGGGATCACTTTGTCAAGGGGATTAAATGGATTTACGTCTCTGGATTAGGATGTAACCAGCTGGGTACATTTGTGAAAGAAAGTGTGTGTGTGTGTGTGTGTGTGTGTGTGTGTGTGAGAGAGAGAGAGAGAGAGAGAGAGAGAGAGAGAGAGAGAGAGAGATAGAGAGACAGGAGGAGGGGGTCTTGTTTTAATGGTCCCTGTCAGGTGATATTGCTGTTAGCAGAAAGCTTCTTTTCCTCAGAGCACAAATGAAACCTCGTTTAGTGTGGCCACAGAAGATTGCTGGAGTTTGATTCCAAAGAATTACTTTTGCCACTGTACACAATTTTTCAACAAATAAAATTTCCTGAGGCACCTATATTCTGTTTTCTCATGTACAGTATCGTAATTAGAAATGTGCTGTTTGTATTATTGTATGATTCTCCCCTTTTGGCATTTCAGCTGTGTTTAGGTCTCTCTTTGTGTGGAGAAAATGTGCTCAGATCAGATTTAATGTAAGGCTATTATTACTGCATGCCTCTCAAGCTGTACTTAATTAGGATAAATGAATCATTGTACTTC
This sequence comes from Epinephelus moara, assembly GCF_006386435.1. NCBI lineage: Eukaryota > Metazoa > Chordata > Actinopteri > Perciformes > Serranidae > Epinephelus > Epinephelus moara. Next base: position 17,564,009 of record NC_065524.1, on the reverse strand, counting down.
TAAATCTGATTTTAATTTGGTTTTGATCACCAATAATTAGAGGAAGGGAATCCCTATAACACAGTGTTAATTGCACAATAACCTCACACGCAGTCTAAAACAAACTATCAAAACAACGCACTTAAACCGGCCACTCTGTGAATTGAAACGCAGTGAGAGGAATTATTAGATACTGTGGAAAAACTCAGTGTCAGTCTTCGGGGTCCTGACATCAGCAAACAAGCCGTGATTCTTTTTACTTTTCACTTCTCATGTGGTCACTTTGCAACTGCCGGCTTCATGCTTGCCTTGTCAGAATGCTTCTTCAGCAGTGTGCTTTTCATCATCAAGCTAACTTTTTGTGAACAAAATGCACTTTTTTTCTTTTTTTTTAAAGTTTCTCTCACAAAAGAATCTCATTTATCTTTGGTTAAGTGTTGACATTAGGAAATACAATCCTCCTGATGCAAAAAGCTGCACACAATGCAACTCATCTACATTCAGTTTATATAAGCTTGTGTGCAGAGTTCAAGTTTTTTTCAAACAATTTCTTTTTGTTTGGGAAAAAAATACATAGGTAACCCAAATATCCTCTATTCCTCAATTGCTTGGATAAATGAGGCACTATTCAAATTGATAATAGGACAACTATTACAAAATGTATGTAAAACTGAGCTGAATTGGTCCTGTCATGTAAAGTTAAACTGTTTTATTGCCTTGTAATTTGTTCACAAAATGATTATTTGGATTGGTTTTTTGTGCATGATGTCTGATTTGGAAGGGGAACCAGTGGTGATGGTAAGTTTTGGGTCAAAAAATCGCTTGAATCTGGGCAAGAAACCATTTTGAAGAGGTAGGAGTTTGTTTTGTAGTGGAAATTGGGCCTATTGTGCCCAACTGGCCGCATGGTGACAGTGACTGGACTGATTACAGGATCATACTTTCTGTTGTACAAATACTGATTAGACATCGCATGCTACTGTCTTCATGATTTCAGTTCACGATTCGAGAAATCATAATGATGTAGTGCCATCAAATTTTCATTTTAAACCATTTTGTGTGTTTCTGCTATTCTGATCTGAAGTATTTAACTATTAAATATGGAATCAGTCTCCGTTAGCACTTCATGGTGAATCAAACTGTTGACTGACTATTTTTTGTTCTTTCTATAGGCAGTCGGGCCCTTACACATTCTCATCTCATTGGTTTTTGCATGTTCTCTCAAACCCATTCATTTCCCCACTGGACGCATGATGTTCACCTCACTGTTTGCTATTACTCTACACCAACATGAAATTCTCCTCTCGGTCTCCTTTATTAGTGACAGATTTTACATGGCAGTTTTCTCACCTCCTCACACCTCACTTTGATTGCCAAAATCAATGTTAGGGCAATTTAATTTGGGAGGCAATCTCCTTTTGCATTGGCAATATGTGCTCACTGGTCATTGCTTTCAGTACGGTGACCAAATCACCTGAGTAGAGTTCCAGGCACGAGACCCCACTGAAACCTTAGAGGCATTGCTATACCACAGCCAACTCTATTTATCTTAGGTTATTTTCTCTTGCAGTGCATTTCATCACATGCGGAGTAGGGCACTTTTTCATTTAAAAAGAAAACAAAACACTGCACACAGATTCCAGTGAGTCTGCTGAATTAAATAGTTGTTGATACCAAAAGTTACAGTCCATCAGGTTTTTTTTTTTTATTAAAAAAAAAGAAAAGTCAAATAAATAATAGATCTAATGAGCTTAACTCAACAGGATGAACCAGCCACAAGCCTGAAGATGTTTATCCCCTTACGCCTCATGATCAATACTGGTTCTTCAATCTTCTAACGGTGATGCCAGTTTTTATCCGCCGAGACTTGTTTTAAAGAATTTAACTCGTCAAGGTTACATCAAATATTCAGAGGGGCTCTGTCCTGTATTCCAGGTCAGTGTCTGAGCAAAGAGGGTGGACGACAAAAAGAATGCATAAATCAGCCTTTCCTCTGCAGGGGTTACAATAGGTCACTTGCATGTGATGTTTAATGCCTTGCATGGTTACGACATGCAATGGCCAGTACTAGTCTGCATGCTGCTTAATGAATGTCTTCCTCTCTTTCTCTTTGCCTGTCCGTGCTTCCAGAAGACAACTATACTGAAGGTGGGTATTTTAATGGTTCTTTTTCATTCTTGCTATATGTTGTATGCCTACACATTGTCATGGCTCAGGCTCCTCAAATAAATGTAAGAAAATGATTTATACTGGTAATGGTGTTGCTATTACTGGAGTGGTAAGTCTCATTAATCAGGTTTATGTTGTTGTTGCCGCCGTTTTGTTTTTATTTTTACATCTCGTTGTGATAATTATGTTCATGATTAAACTGATACCTAAATCGAGAATGAAGAATAAGACTGTAATTAGGCTTTCTAACTCGACACTGCTTAGCAGTACTTTGAGTAGCCTTGGAGTTCTGCTGGTCTTCTCAACTACTAACTGGATAACTGGGAAGATTTCCATCCACCTTTCAAGTGATATTAAGTGCTCAGTTTGATCGTTTCAATTTAAAAAAATGCCATCTTTAAGTAAGATACTGTCATTAAAGTTTTCTTAGAGAATCCCTACTAATCACAGTTACTACAAAACAGCACAATATAGACTAATTTTTTAAACCGGTATTAATAAATGATTTAAAATGACCAATTTATTTATGGTAATTGCTATCATCATCTGACGCTATGTGATTGGCCAGGTTTTCCAGTCATTAATATGCAGTTTTTATTTGTTTGAATATTAGAAATGTTTTGTTGGTTGACACAAATTTTCAAACAATGCTATCTTATTTATTTTAGCAAAAACGCATTTGCTTTCCTTGTGCTAGTCTTTCATGGGGATGTAGGGAATTATTATTAGCTTGTGGTTGAAATCACTTATATCCTCAAACAGCAGGCTGATGACGATGTACACTGTATAGCAGGAAGAAAAACTTGCAAAAGGAAAGCATTAGACTTACAACTTGGCAGCTAACATACAGCCACTTCCTATAACAATGTGCATTAGCCAGGCAGATAGTTAGTGAGGCATTCAATAATAGAGAAGAAGCAGAAATGTCAGTGCTTTCAGCTTTCAGGTGGTTTTGAAAGTGTTTGAGTTACATAAAAACATGTCAGAAGAACTCTTGAGAGGAAATGGATCTACCAGTCAAACAAAGGAGTTGGTACTCTGCCTAAACCCTATTGTTCATGATTAGTATATATTGGTTAACTGTAAATCAAATGATTGTAATGCAATTAAACGGTTATTTTAAGCAATTTGTATTAATTGCTACTCAAAATGGCACGGTGACCAGACCATGTCCAATCATCTTCCTTTTTTATTTCTGCATGACACAAGTATGAGTCAGTGTTGACAGATGTTGAAGGTCAAGGTAAACAGTCTCCTGCTGTATTTGTGCATAGGATTCGCTCTTTCATTGGAAGGTGGGATGTGTGCTTTAAACAAACAAAAAAAAGTCAGCCTGAATTTATATTTCTGAATGATGACGAGTAAGTGGCTGATGATGCATTGCAACCTGCCTCGGTTGACTAAATGCTCATCGCGCTAACCCTGTCTGTACACCCTCCTCTTTCTGTCCGTCCCACTCTTCCCCTATCCCAACACTCCTCAAGTAACACAGACATCTGCTCTGAAAGAGATGCCTGCGTGTCGGTGTCACACAGCTTCCCATGATCCCTTGTTCTCTGCTGACTGTGCTCTTGTTTTCCTTTAAGGTCTGGCACACCTGATGATGGGCGACCAAGGTATGAGCTCTGTTCCTTTTTCCTGTCATTCCTCCATTGTCCCCCCCTCTAACGCTTGTGCGATGCTCAGGCTTGAAGCTTTATATATGGGCTGTCATTTCACTTATTTTAAACGACCTAGTTGATTTCTTTCTCCCAGTGACTTTTTTTTTTTCCGTATGACCCCTTTTCCAAGCTCATTTGGCTTTCTACTCCCCACTCTGCTGGGTAGCTGTGTCGTTTCTCTCCATATTTTCATTCCTTTTAATTATTCACTTCTACTGTACATTCTGGTGTTTTACGATGATGTGGTTCAAGTAAAAGAACATTTGCATTAACATTATTATAATATAATGCACGGTGGTGGAAAATAGCTTACTGAATTTTTAACATCCTCATCTGTCATGCATGTTGCGAGTGTCTGCATGGACGATCTGTCCGCTCTATCTTCATCCATCCATTTGTGTGGCTACTGCATATCGTTATCATGCAGCAGAGCAGGGGTGTGAAGTGTTGTTTGCCTCGTTCCACTTTCCTTTGTTAGTCCCCCTTTTCGCTGTCACACATTTCCTCGCCAGTATTTGCACATATATGTAGCCATCAAGCCTCTTTCTCCTGTCGTCTGTCCTTTTTTCCGACTTGACCGCGACACTTATCGGTGTCTCCTCTCCTTTTGTTCTCCCTTTTTGTCTGGAATCTGCTTTCTTCATGGAACATTTCATCAAATCTCATAGGTAAAAGTAAAGGTACTACCCTTTTAATTCTCTGATTCATGAAACTATGACAGCAGTGTTTGTGGCATTATATACTCACGCTAAGTGAAGTATATAAAGCCATTGGCATTTAAAAAAAAAATTGCTTTCTCAACTTTTAATGAAAGCTTTTCAAGGTAGGTGCCGCTTTCGCTTCGCATTCACACGTTTATGAAGCTGTGTCACATGTTTCTTTTCTGCTTGATGCATGAGAATCATAAAATGGGCATATGAACACAATAGTTGCTGTCCTAGTTCCAGTACTCCACCACCACCCAGGGGTAACTACACTCTTTTTGTTCCGATAATGAGTTTTGGGGTTGCTGGGTGAGGCTTGATCATAGTGTTGTGGGCCTCCCATCCTGGCTGTGATCCTCACCTCTTCTCCCTGTGGGGTAAGTGGACTTCTGATCTTTGCCATTTGACTCTCCTCCTCAGGGCAGAGAGGGGAAGTTTGGCTACTAAGGTCCCTACTGAGCATTCAAGGTAAAACTTTGATTCTTTCAAGTTAGTTACTGAAGTTAAACCAAATGTAGCAATTCATCAGTAGCTTACTGAAGTGTGGGAAACTTGAATGTCCAGTGTGTGTGCTTTACTGATTGAAGACTGATTTATCAAACACAAATAATACTTCAAATCTGAAAATGAACACTACGACATTCAAGTGTTCCACTCGCATACAGACACAACATTTGTCTTGATTTTGCTTGCTCTTGTTGCTTTGGCATTTAATGTGGTATTAGCCTCGCAAATTCTTATCAGCAGCTTTGGATCATTTCTATTTCTTTACACCAAATAGAAAATATTGTGTTATGTTAAAATGCTATCTCTTATCATATACTTGTGAAGCATCAACTGAACAGGTAAGTCGTCAAACTGCCCTGTGGGTGTACGGTGTGAGGTTTCACTTTATGCTGTGTGAAGAGGAATCATAGCTATTGTAATGTTAGATATTTTGCTGCTAGAAGTCGAAGCTGCGGTGATATGTATGTACATAAATATAACACACACACACACACACACACACACACACATACACACACAATTGAAACCATTCTCCATTATAAAATGTAGAGATTGATTTTTCCATCTCCTAAGGTAAGTGTCATTTCCACAGCCGTTTCTTTCTGGTTCGGCAAGTGGATGCATACCAGTTGTCTTTTCATTACACACTTACTGTACATACAACAAATGTAATTCAGAGTTGAATGTTGCATTTGAATTAGAAATTAGAAAATCAACCCTGTGGGTGGCTCCAAAGCTATACATTTTACGTAACAGCTGTTGAGTCATGCAAAATCCTTGGATTAATAGACTTTAGTTGCCATTGACCTAATTGTGTATGTAAGAAAAATCTTGGCATTTGGTCTTCTGTAAACATGAATGCCAATTTTTTGTGTAATGGCATTTTGCTGTCTGCAACGTCACATGTATACATGAGCAAAACTACTGGTGATACTGGCGAAATTATACAATCCAGGGGTGTCAAGCATACAGCCCGAACACCAAAACCAGCCATCCAAAGGGTCCAATCCAGCCCACTGGATGACTTCGCACACCTAATACTGATGCACTTGTGCAGGCTATGACGTGTCAGGTTTCAGGAGCAAGTTAAAACAGTGCAGACTTCATGTAAAATGCTGCTTCAGTGGCTTTTCCACCCTGTACTGTACATAATACAGTTCCCTGAAAAAAAAAGAACAATTATTGTGTTCATATATGAAGATATTGAACATTGTGCAAAATGTTGTCAATCAGCAGCTTCAGCAAAAGAATCTGTGTCAGACTCCTACCTTAAAACAGTATTGGTGCAACAGTGAGTAGTAGACTGAATAAATGTGGAAAAACTGAGACAAATTGGCTGTTAGGCTGTTAATTGTCTGTTTTGAAAATGGACTTCTTCACACTAAAAGTAGGGAAAATTTGGTGGTTCATAGGTTATAATGTAATAGTTTTACTGGTCTGACCCATTAAAGATTAGATTGAGCTGAAAGGAGTTTGACACCCCTGATATAATCCATGACTAGTCAGTTACTGCCCTCAGTAATCTTACACTAGTTAAGTCGTCAGATAGTTGAATATTAAACTCCTTCTAAACCCTCTAAAGCACACTTGATGCTGACTGGTGTTTGTAGTCTCCACTATAAGGCTTTATCTTAAACCTACAGGTTTTCATTACACTATACCAAACACTGGGTTTAGCTGTGGCAGAAGGGAAGCCACAGGGAGAGATTGAGAGAATGCTGATGAGGCACAAATCTGACATACGTAGCGCAGTGCTTCTAATTTGGGCCATTGTTAGCTGTCCCCTGTGTCGTACAGTGTGAAACCTAGTCAGTCCGGTCATGTAGTGTGCAGTCACAAACACATATCCCCACTTGAGCATTAAATCTAGGAGCAAGGACAGTGCCTGTATTCATTGTCTGCTTTGAGCTTGTGAGAATATCATGTATTGTGGTAGCCCCCCCCCCCCCCCCGAGGTCCTCCTGTGTCACGTTAACCACTTGTATGGTTTATCCTCTGTTTCATGGCTGGTCCCTTGAGGACGGGCTGGTTTCTGTGTACTGCTGCTTTCAGCTGGTGCACTGACACCGGATTCCTAAAACCTCGTTTCCATCCAGCTCTAGAAAGCAGGGCATACAGTAGGATAAGTCATAATACTGCTGGCACACGAATCACTGGGTATTTAATTGCTGTCATCACAATAAACTGCCATGTGCAGCTTAAGAGGAACTGCAGGCTGTGCAGACAGGCTTACAGGTACCACTGGGCTATTTCTAAATTAGTGTACTTTCTAATGTAATTGCTTTCACTTTCTAAAGATGGAAATTGTCCCTTTTCATTATACCGTGCACATTCCCGGGGATTTCTATGAGGTGGGCGATCCCTTGGCTAGTTTGTTTGCACACGATGTGCTATATTGTACGTGTCAAATTAATTGGATGTTTAAAATGCACTAATTCCCTTGTTTTTATTGTAGAGGATACTGACATGCCACTGCCCTTTAAGAAGCTGTCACACACTTAGCTGACAGATGCTTTCAAATAGTAACTTAAAGGGACAGTTCACCCCTAAATCAAAAATGTTCCTCTTAAATGTAGTGCTATTTATCAATCTGGATTTTTTTTGGTGTGAGTTGCAGAGTGTCTGTCTGTCTTTTCTTGAATAAAATGGCACTAGATGGCACTCAGCTTGTGATGCTGCGGGAATGTTTCTTCAAAATCCACAGACCTTGTTGTGGGCAGTTTCATGTAGGAACTAATTTCTGCCTACCAAACTACACCTATCAACCATACCACCATGAAGAAGGTAAGCATGTAGCTACGGTCAATCCAGGTAACAGTTATGAGGAGAAATTACTTTATGATTTTAAGATATCCAGCAATCTCTCTCACATTGCAAAGCTTCTGCTGTTTAACTATGTTTGCTGGCACATTTCTGTATCCTGTGGTTTTCTCCCTGATTTGTGTGAACTGATGTAGAGGCTAAATGTCAAATAATTAAACGTGACAGTTTCACAGCTATTGTAGGAGTGAACAAGATGTGTTCTCACACATACTAATCCGCTGTGGTTTGTGGGTTTCACCGGTAAAAAGAAAACATACAGCTGACACATAAGGACCAGAGTTTTGTATGTGTGTGTGTGAGTTTATGCTAAATCCATGGATTTTCTTTATGTTTTATAAACAAACCCTACGGCACATTACACAAACACAATGCCAGCATCAGTGTTTGCTCTACACATAGCTGTACTGTATATTGGCATTAGTACAGTGCATACAGTATGAATCATTAAATCACATGCGAGATAGAGACAGAGCTATGTACAGTAGCTTGATACTAATGTTAGCATCTCGTCTGATCCAGGGCATGTTGACTTTCCCCTGAAGAAAAAGCATCTTGTAAGGAGATGTGCATATGTTTGAAGTCTTTATGGTACAGCGCGGTAATGGATAGTACTTAAACTGGGATTCAGCGCAGCTCAGTGTGTAAGTGCTGTAGGAGTGTGTTTAGGTCAGTGAAAGACATTGAAAAAGCATCACTTGACATACAGTATGTGGGATTTTGAAGCACCACCCATTTACTTCAACACAAGCTCGGTAAGATGCTTTAGTGTTCAGTATTATGCAAAGTTTGACTATCTGCATAACTGCAAAGGTCGTGATAGACCAAAATTTCAAGAGCTCCAACACTGGATGCTTCAACTCACGCACTTGAAATAAATAGCAACATCGACAGGCTACTTTTTATTTATTTATTTACTTATTTATTTTTTATTTGAAAGGGATCATGTACAGTTTAAATCATAAATTTCACCATACCAGATTATAGGTAATAGCTAATATGCATCTGTACTCCCTTAGCAGGTCAGAAGAAGGAAACAACACAATAACAACAAACAATACAGAGTGAAAATATACTATAAAAAGAAGAACACACAGAGCTACACACAATAGCACATCACAAGTGTACAATATGCTTGTTAAATAAAAGCGAGTCATGAGGACCATAAAATGGAATTCAAGGTCAGTGAGTGCAGAGCTGAGCAGTTTTTTAACGGACTATTTAAGTTGGTTTTTTGAAAGTGCTGATAGAGCCCCTCACATCATCAGGCCGTACATGTATTTGGAACATTTTGAGTTGTATATAAAGTAATTTGTATCCTTTCATTCTGCTGTCCAGCTTCTTACTGTGAAATCTGTTGAGGCTCTGCTTCAGTGACTTTAGTCTCTGTAACTTGTTTGTTAGGATTGGCTTGGCCTTAAGTCAGTTGTTCCCAAAGATCAGTTGTGCTGCAAATAGAATTAGTGTCTAAGTCTCACATATTAGTGACTGTGATGTCGTTTCACAGCCATCAAACAAAGATGTCATGGATTTTAAAATGGTCAAAGAAACTGAACGTATGAAATCCTTGTTTAGTAATTAATTCCAATGCACAGTGGAGTGCTTTCCTGTCTTCTCTTTTCTGACAGCATAGTGGCCAGCTGTAGAAGTCATTTTCATTTTCTGGTATGGTTTTGGCTCTCATATAAGCGACGTGACCTCGCCACGGTTATGTATCAGAGCAGAAAGCGAGTGTCAAAGCGGCAGCTGAAGAAAATGCTGAATAGCAGTGCAAGTTGGTTCCACGTGGGCCCGTGTAGGTGTCGAGTTCTTTGATTTACAGTTAAGTTGCCAGGTTTGTGAGATGACAGGTAAAATGTGTCTGGGTACAGCGAGATACTGTTACACATGTGACTGTACAGGCACATGTCAGTCAGAAATAACGACTGTTTCGACAAGCAGTGGAAATATTTGTCACAGCTTGTAACAGATTTTTGTATTGTCATTTTTAGCTTAAAGAGGTGCATATGTGTGTTCATGTGTGTATGATAGTGGTAACAGTGGTGGTGAAAGGACGTTTCAGAATCCCTACTTCCTTGTTCCATTGGATGCTCTGAAATCTTAAAGCTTTATATCTCTTTGTTTTCTGGGAGAGTGTTCACATTTTAGTGTAGAGATGATCTTACTTAGAGTTGCCTGATATTTTAGGATGATAGCTGTAACCAAAGAGTAGTCCATCCGAAGCAAAAGGCGCATTTGCAGTGAAAACGCAACAAGTTCTTTTAGATGATGTGCAATGGCATGTCAGAGTTCAACCTGTCAAGACTTTCTGCCTTCTTTATCTGACAGCTAACACAATGCCATGTGGTGTGCATTGAATCAACAACAGATGTTGCCTTTTAAGCTTCACATGAAACCTGGAAGACTGTCAGTGAAATACTTTCAGCTCCATTGACTCCTCCAGGATTGCAATTTCTCAGCTTTAATCCTAGATATTAAGCATATCTGTGGTTGCGGATATAAACCGTGTGGTAGCTGTATGGTGAGAATTTTAAAAAAGAAAAGAAAGAAAAACAACAGTATGACGTCTTTTAGTGAGGGTGGCACTGAGTGCTCATTTCTGACGGTCTTGATTCACACTTTTCCTGGAGGGCACACTCAGAGATAATAACACCTTATAGTGAGTGGTCATCTGGACTCTCATTATGTAAAATGTCAGTGGATGTGCTGTTTGAGAAGCTGACTAAGAATTTTTAACAAAAACGGAATTGGGTTTATCTCTAGGTCTTGGCATATGGGTAATATCATCACCATCTGGTATGAAAACTCCAAACTTAAGAGCCTGATTTAATCTCATAGTCCACACAGATCAGTAGCACCCAATCTGAAAATGATTGTGCCAATATAATAAGCGAAATGAAATGAAAAATAAACTGTGGCCTATGTAGCTATATCTTGTTAACTCAGGAGAAGATTTACTGCTGTGAAGATAAACCACTATAAAGTGTGTTCTTACTGTATAAACACATCCTGTATACAGCCCGTCTTCTCAAGCAGGCAAAGCTTTCAAAACATGAGTAAAGTCAAATCCTGTGTGCGTGTGTACCATGCAATTTTTGTCATGTTCAAACAGCTCTTTAAGAGAAACTCACAGAGAAGGTATAAACATGGATGTGAGGAAAATGTTTACCATGGCATTATCTTGCAAGTGTCACAGTTATGCTCAGTTCCAGGTTTTAAGTCTCAGCAACTATTCTTTTTTTCACATCTTTGCTAAGATTTTTGCTGAGAAGTCCTTAAGAAGTGTTTTTAAGCAGACCTTTATTTTTGCAAGCTTAGGCAGATATTCCTGTTGACCGACCTAAATTTTCAAAGCTGAAAAGGAAGCAGAGTCCTCCCTTAAATATCTTTAAATTCCTATTATGGACACAAAAAAGGATTTCACAACTACTGATTTACAGTTTTATCTGCGCTAACACCCTCATTAGCTGCAGGCAACACACTGCTCAGGGCAGCTACTATGACGTGTAATTGTTGCTACATCCAAAAATAATTTGTAGACGAGTACAGAAACAATAAAGTGGCTGCACATATATGCATTGAGTCAAGAGAATGCCACCAGAACTCTGTCAAAACTAATTTCACACATATAATTACTCATGCTCCTTTTTAATGACAGTGTGAAAAACATGACAAACGCTGAGGGGAAACGTGTGATAAATAACTAAGGAATAAGGAATTTGGTTGTACAGTCAGGAGGTGCTCAAATAGTAGCCTTTGATTAGTGCATCACCAATCAAAGGCTCCAGAACATTTGTTCCAGTACATTTGTATTGATGAAAAGACATGTCAGGATTAGTTGAAAAACATGCTCTGGTGTGTGTTTCAGACACTGGCAAGCGTAAAGTAAAATTTTTATATCTGGAAAATGTTCTACTCCAACTCGGAATCTACTTTGGATCGTTTCAGAGTAAGGACGTCTGGGCCAGCTTTAGCAGTTTGTGAATAGTACAAAAAATGCACATGATGCAATAAAACAAGGAGTGATGTCATGTTTTGAAGTAAAGATAATCATAATTGTATCTCGTTATAGGTTTTAAAAAGGTTACATCTACCTCTATCAACTACTGATTTAGTACACCACTCAGGGAGCACACTGATTGACCCAAGTCGAATACACCCAGGATGCTGCCGGACCAACAGCTTCATGCTGGGTCTAGCTAATATACTCATTGTGGATCCTCCAGCAGTGACTTCTTCATTTGCTTCGGAGCTTCCTCCTTCAGCGAGGTGTGTGAGGCTTTTCTGCTGTGTGTGACGGTAATATCAGTCGTAGCTGTGACTGCTGAGTCTTATTCATTTCAAAACATTTGAATTTGAGGAGCACAGTTGGACCGAGAGGCTGAGTGGACTTGTTATGCTTTGAGAATAAATGAGCTGATTATGGTGGACAAGACTCACAGAATGTCGTTCAGGTGAGTACAACAGCAGACTTACTGATTATTCTGACTGTCTTTATAGAGGAGGACTGCAACAACTATGTTGCCCTGAAACTAAGCATTATGTGTGCATGTGCTAAAAAAGTGTGCAGGCTCTCTTTTTGTTCTAATGTGTTTGTGGACTGTAGCTGTTGAGTTTTTAATGTTGACTTATTTTCTGAAGGTCAATTCTTGCAAGGCTGTAATAAGGAAGGTGGTTGTTTGTAACTGATGATCAATTGTATGCACAGGCTGCAAATCTCCATCTATAGAAAATCAATTTATTGTTGGTTTTGACGTAAGGACTCGATAGTGCTGGTCACAGCCTGGGCACCAGATGCTTGATGAGTGGCCCTAAACACAGGTTACCAATGCAACAAATCCAAAATGTTGCCTTATTGGTGCAGTTTTAGTTTTCTTACCATGTCTCCTCTCCTCACCCCAAAACACATGAACTTTGTTGTAAACAAAGACTGTATGCACCACTCTTCCCCTCCCATCTCTTGCAATGTGTGCTCTTTCATGTTGCTGACACCAGCCTCGGCTCACCGCAATCATCAAGCAGTCAAACACTAGTGGCTTCATTAGTCCATTTTTAAACATAAAATTATGTTAATCATATTGTCATATTGCTTATTACTAATGTAATGCATGTCCAATTCAGCGCCATGATGCCATCAGCAAAGGTTGCCAATGTAGACTACTTTCTAATTTGCCAGAGGGTGTCATAATGACAAATGCCTGTTCAGTTGGTTTGCAACCTGACCAGACTGGCCATATAAAGCCGAAGGTTAACATTAAATTATTTGAAAAACTTAGCAGCACATGTGTCTGTAAAGCAACATGTTATGTGACATACATCAAGTTTAAGACATTATGTTGCCAAAACCTTAGGTAGTAAACCTATGTTTGAAGTTGACACACCATCCCTGAGCATCCAAAAGTGACGCTAGAGTGGTACCTAGAGTGTCACAGTTGGATGTGTAGGGCCACTGAACAAGTGTCGCTAGTTGAAAGTGAGATTGGGTTGCCAGGTTGTTGTCTTACTTGTCTGTTTATATTGACATGTTGATGCACTTTATTTTGTGCTACAGGTGCTGTTTAACCTAATAGTTATATCACACAGTAGTATTTTAGTCCTCTTTCCATCTCTGCTACGGACAATTCCTCAAAACTGTGCAGCCATCAGGATTTTCCAGTAAATCCATAATGACATTGTTTACAGCAGTCTTAATAAGGGACTGGCGTCCTTGTTTTCTCCGTGGGCTCAACGGCACAGGTTGTCCAAACACACATTATTACATTAAAGATTTCATACACACCAAATTCTTCCCACTTCTAGTTTACTTAATACATAACAATTTACCTCTTTCATGCCTTCACTGTGGAGCTTACCTGTTCCATATACCACCCCAGGGCCATCAGTGTTTGTTACAAACAAGGTAATTGTACTTGATGGGTCACAGAGGCAGTTTTCACAGAGATGGGGAAACAGACTCCTTTGCAGTGCAGAGAAAAAAGGCCTGTAATTGCCTGGAGTGAGATTTGTGTATCTTGACATGGCAGATTGGCAAGACTGCACTAAAGCTCCACAGATTAGTACATTACCACAGATTCTGCTGCTGAGGGGGAGTCAGGAAGACACACAGGAAGAGTGAAGGACTTAAAGCAGACAGAGAGAGGCATTTAAAGAATGAGCGCAAGGAAATGGGCAGAGAAAGGGAGAGGGGGTACTATGTGGAGAGAATAAATGTGATAAAGTGGGATTATAAAACAGAGCCATGTGATTATAACAGACACAGGGAAAATATAGTAATGAAGGAAAGATGAAAAACACTCAGGCTGTTGCCTGAAGTTGTATGAGAGTGTTTTCTTTTTGAAGAAAATTAGGTTTGTTTGTTTCGAGCAAACATTTATTTTCATACATCAGACCTGCCTGCCTGGCTTTCTGATAGACATGTTTTGCCTCTTTGTGCCAGTCTCAGCTTCATCGCCAGCATCCTGAATCAGATAAGCAGTAGCGTGCCTTCACTTCTCTGAACTGTCATAACAGACAGATTTTCTGAGGTTGGAGGCAGGTTTCAAAAGCACCCCTGTCTTCTCGTGTACATCGTCAATGATAACAAAATCCAACATCAGACTTCGGATTAGTTATCAATGCCTTTCCCAAAGAATATTTATTATAAAAGATGACAAGCATATATATTTTTCCCAACCTAAGGAAAGGGCGAAGGAGAATGTAGAATAAAAAGGTTGGATCAATATGAACAAGGCTCATCTGGCTCCCCAGGTAGAGTGGAAGGAGATCTGCTCCAGATCAATATTGCTGGTCGATGCCAGTGAGAGACTGCAGTGATGAAAAACTCTATTTCTTGGCCCGCAGAAGGGAGTGGATGAATCTTAGCAGAAAATAGATAAAAAGGAGATACCCATGCCTCAGCTGTAGACTGTGAAATGCATCCTTTGCATGTCGGTTTGTTTAGTTATAGTTCAGCTTTTACATCATGGATTATGGCCATTTTACCGGCCTCCACTGAAGGAGTGCTGTCAGGTGTTGCTATGATGTACTGTACGGGGTATGAAATCATATTTATCCCTTCAGTATATAATACGAATTGAGATAAAAATGTGCACAATGCATGTTTACAGAGCGACGTATGGTTCTGTAGTGCTGCTTTGTGTGGGTGATTTATGAGGGTGAGCCAGTGGCTTAGCTGCCTTCAAAGAGATTGTTATTCCCCCCATCTTTAATGGTCCATTCATCTTCTCCCATTACACTGTTAGTCTGCAGTGTGTTACTTTCCAGACATGTTGGAGAAAAGGGATACAGTGTGACTAATTTGTATGGAATCACTCACACGCCGATACATATTCATTTGTCCTTCCTGTGACTCTTTTCATGGTGGCATTGTAGTGTATGCCGGTAAATACGGAGAGGAATACAGTCAATACAGCAGAGACAAATGTGTTCTCCATGATGATTTTTAAATGTATCATTGTGAGTGCAAATGCTTTCTTCTATCCACAAATGAAAATGTTCAACCTGAATACACGTGATACTATTTTGGAAATGATTCTTTTATCCTTCAATGCATGTAGGTGCTAGTTTAAAACTTGGAGAGTGTAGATTTCCAGGTCGGATACGATTTTGGATCAGCATCTGATCAGAAAATATTTAAATCAGTTTCAATTCACGCTAATATAACATGTGTTTGTGGTTTGGATGGTGTGGGAAAAGTCTCCACACACACCATGAAAACATAACCACACCGTTCAGGTAGTTTACAGGAATGAAATATTAAAAAAAAAAAGGTAATTATCATGCACAGGAATTGTTTTAGAATGTAAATGTCATTAGATTAATGAACAAAATGAAAATATTTGTAATACCCAACATTAGGTATGGTCACATTGTATTTATTTGTAAAACTGCACAGGACCATGCTCTTATTATCACCATAAAGTACTCGAAAATCTTTCTATAGATTTGCAAAGCCTTTTCAAATTTTATCACGAACTATGCATTTGTTGCTGTTATTGACACTTATTCCTCCCCATAGCTTTAAATACAAAAAACTAACAGAACAAACCAACCTTTACTAATCTCAGCGGCTGATTTTAAAAACAAATATAATAAATTCTTATTAGGACCTGAGAGTTTTTGCACCTTTGCTACATCCTGTGAATATTTTTATCCGACCGACCAAACCCTTTTCAGTGATGCAGAGCGAGGAAATGGCAAGGCTCCCTGTGGGAAATTGAATAGTCCATTTCCAATCGAGTGTGCCCTGGAAAATCCATGGGGGTCAGTGGCAATTTGTCTCAGGGGGTCTGCACCGAGAGTCATTACGCTCAAGACCAACATGTCTTGAGGGACACAACTATTCTTTAAAGGGAGACATACATCCCCTTTATGTCCATAGAATATATCTCTCCTTCCTCATGCAAATAGGAGTGATTTTTTTCCCCCCGTTCAGAGGAGTAACATGAATTGCACGTTACATAACGGCATAATAACGTACCCAGTACAACACTTTCTTCTATCATAGTGGAGCAGCATGTCATTAGCCTCTATTTTTGAGTAGCTCATCTTTGTTTAACAAATTGCTCATGTCCCTTGTTTAATTACAAGCAAAGTACCATATCTACTCCACTTGGAAGACAAATTTGGTTGTTGCTCCGATTGAAGGTGTCAGGAATTTTAATGGACAAAAAATGTGCAGCTATCAGTCAGCACAGTTTATTCATGTTTAAGCAGGAGGAAGGCGACTGTTGAGGAAATGTTTCATGATCTATAAACCAGAGATCATTTTTTTTGTTGCTGCCGTCTGACTTCACGTCTCAGTTTCATTTTCCTCGTCTTGTTGTTGATGATCAATTCACTAAAAAAAAAAAAGTGTCAAGACTGAAAATGAAAATGAGCAATTCACAGATGAGAGATTCAAGATCTGTGTGGTGTCATACTGAAATGGCAGCAGCGGAGCTTATTCTGAGACGTGAGGTTCGCATTTAAAACCGTCCTCCTTTATTAGTGTGCCTATTTCTGCTGCTCATCTTAAGTGATGTGTTTTTTTTTTTTACTTTTGGCTTCAGTAGATTCATCTGCCTCTGTTATTCATTTGCCCTCCCCTTTCATTTCCTGCCTTGGCTTTTTCCTCTCTGCTCCTCGGATTCAAATCACCTGTGCATTGCCCACACATCCTTAGGGAGAGAACAAGCCGATGAAAGACAGTGGGAGATCACATGACCCCACTTGATCCATAGCTGCTGTATCAATGAGTTTGTAGTCGTCAGTGCACTCTCGCCTTTGGCTTGTGAATGAGATCCACCTCGGAGCTGCATCAAAATGGCTGCACTAGTCCTGTTCTTGATTTCATTCTTGTTAGAGGATTTTCCGAAGAGCACAATAAGCGGTTTCATTACTAATCATTATAATATCATGCCACAAGCTTTTGCCAATAAACACAGGAAGACATGTGATAATTCAGAGCTAATAATTTCTATAATAATTCCTTGTTATCATAGTCAAATGTGTGTTAGAGCATAACTATTTTCATGGATTATAACCATGAATTTATCATCTTCTCTCCTGTGGTATTCACACCTCTCATTAATAATTGATGAAACTAATTGTTTCATTTGTGGGTATTCCCCATAGCGTTTAAGGTAATCTATCATTTATCTTCCTCATCTCTGTCACTGTAACAGGTGTGTTTTTCACAAGCCTCTTCACTACGATTAAGCTACTTAAGGAATAATAATCTTACAAAGGAGTGACTGCTGTATGTGTGACCATGTTACTGTTGTTTTAGTACATTGCAACAAAGGATAATATGATGCCAGGCATGTTGGAGTTGAAACTCAATGGATAAATTACCTAGATTGTCTGTGTTAGAATCAGTCCAGGTTTTTATCAGCGTTTAAAAGCAGTACTTTTATTCCCATTATAATCTTAAAACAACATTAATATTTCAACAACAAAAATTAGACTTTCATTGGGATGTTTATCCAGGAGCCTTTTCCCCTGTTTAAAACTCAAAGCTGCTTCTTAAAAAACAGTATATTTCATACTTAATAGTGCTTGATAAACCCTGTGCCGCCTGTGGGGAATGACATAATGAACTGTAAATATATTGCTTTCAGATGGCCCTGCTGAGGCCATAATTCCCTGTCCCTGAGCTCAGGTGAAGGTCACCGGGGAGCTGTCAAAATGTCCATGTTCCCATGAACGTGCTACTGCAGCACAAGCTCCCAAGAATTAAAGTGGCTGTCTGAGTCGAGCCAACCGGGATCATTAATTTTCATTTTTTTGTTCATAGTCAGCCGTTATTTATCCTTGGGTTTTATCATTCTGAGCTTGTGGGATTGGGCCAGATTTTCCTATAAAGCAGTGAGTGCGTAATTTGGCAAAATTGCAGCAATACATTACATTTATCCTGACAAGTAAAACAGCGTTGGATGACACCTCTACTGATCAGTGAGGAACATGTAATGCTAATCATGACATGGCATTATTCCAGTGAAATCTCTAATGTACTGATTTTATGTGACATAGACTTTGTTTGATGTGAGTGCAGCAGACTGTACACTGATGTTTAACATATTTGTTCTATTATGGGAGAAATCATCGTCTCTTAGCTCTGCTGGGAAAGGCTTTTTGGCATTGTTCGGAAGTGTATAGTGCCAGCGTCTATTGGTTTCATTGAAGGACTCCAACAATGCTCGCGAGCACTTCTTTGATTAAGGCTACAGTAGGCAAGATTTAACATAAAAATGGATTTTTTATCCGGCAGCATCACAAAGTGGGGATATGTCAGAAGGGCATCCTATCCACCGTAATTGAGATCACACACATTTTTCCTACTTGCTGAAATTAAATTCTGGCGTGGAGAATGGTCACTTCACCCACAGGATATTAAAAATCAAAGCTCAGTACAGAGTTGTCTCCTAAACAGCAGCAAGGGAGTGCTCTGTTCAGAAAATCTCTTTCTCATATCCTGCGTCTGTCTCTCTGTTATTTAGGTATTATAGATAAGATTTGTACCTCTGCCAGCCAGACAGTGACATTCAAGTTGTACTCTCAATATTAAGGTTAAACAAACAGTAATAATGAAGACAGTTAAGCTTTGGACCAAACAAACAAGTTAAGATGGAGCTTTCTTATCTCGTAAAATTAATGTTACGATAAGGAAAGATACACGGAGAAACATATGGAAGTATAGCCGTTACACTGGTGTGGATATGCAGTGGATATACTATCAAACATTTGATCAATAAATTATAATGAAAAGTCAGAATCCAGCACAGAGGGAGGTGATGTTCTTTTAATTATGTATGAATACTGTATGCTGCCCTAGTTTGCTGCTGCCGGAGAATCGTGGCATTAAAAAATTCAAGGGCAATACACTTTTTGATTCGACTGCCAAACTTAATGACATTTTATGCAACAACCTACCAACCCATGACGCAGCAGTTAGAGATAAATACCCCGCTGCATGTGGTGTATATGTGGCATTTTCTGATTCATTAAACTGATAGGCTTCAGAATGAGATTATAATGAGGCCATATAGTCGTTTCATGCAACTTTTGATCCTACATTTTCATATGAATATTTAGTTTACATATGACTGGTTCAAAATTCCAAATCACAGCTGGACATGTGACATGTGGATTGAGGATTTTTTAAATTTCATTTGATATTTTCACATTTATAATGTGATGATTTATTATATTGATGCTATGTAATGTATGCACAAATTCAGTATGTTAACATAAAAACTGTATTTTAAAGGTCTAGTGTGAAGGATTTAGTGCCATCTAGCTGTGAGATTCCAGAACTGAAACTTGTAGGATGTAGAACTAAGGTAGCAGACACAAAAACGCAAACAGGTGCGCTCCGAATCGCCTACTTTTTCTTTTTCTTTTTTTAGGTACTACAGCTGCCCTTAAAATGTACGTACTGTTGCATGCAGTATGCACACAATCAGGACATACTACTTTCTTGTAACTATATGCCCTGAATTTGACCCTCTTGCTTTTATATCCATTACCTGGGAGATAAAACAAACGCCGTTTATTGAGTTGGCCGGAGAGAGAGATCAACCCGGAGAGCTCTGCCGTTGTTACTTTGCAGTGTATGTAGTTTAACTTTAAAGTTATAACTGCACAGATTGTAGATTCTAACATATCATATTTGCGACAGTGAAATTACATCTGCAGTTCTGTCATTGTTATTTTCATAGTTATGTTCTATTGTTGTTTGTGATGCTTATGATGATATTGTTGACCTAAACAATTAATACTCCTATTATTACTATTTGACTGGCCATCAGTTACTTGAATGCGCTGTCATCCATCATTGGGACAGCTGTCATCTGTCATCAGTCAATGGGACATATCGTCCACTGTGCAGAGGATTGTGGGTCAGAATAGCCAAAATAGCATCCTGGCTTGCATACTGCAAAATTTGACTGGATGTAGTAGAACATCCTGGTATTTTTAGCATACTGCATTTGACATACTATGTATTGGCACATACTTAATCTTTTTGCTGGCATACTATATAGTATGGTAGTATGGGTGTTGGAACGCACAGCTAGAGCCAGTGTTTGGTTTGTCTGTTCTGCTGCAGAACAACATGGTGGACTCCATGGAGGAGGACCTGCTCTGTATGTAGATATAAAGACTCTCTCTAAGGTAACAAAATCAGGTGATCAGAAACCAATAAAAACATAATTATGAATATTTATTTCTTCCAGTAGATGCCCCTAAATCCTACACACTGGACCTGTAATACTTACAGTGAATCTTTTCAAGAAAAGTGTGAAAATGATTTCACTTAACCTCTGCAGCAAGACATTCTGAAATGTGAAATTAAATTGGCTCAACAGTAATTATTTGTTTTGCCAGAGGTTATGGAAACTGCCTGACACACTGAGCATTTAATCTGCAGATCTCTGAGACTTATAACATGCACGAAACTTAATGGAAAATCGAAAGAATTAGGTTAACCGTAGTTAGACAGTTGGAAAACTGGGGTCAAATCATTTATCATGTTGTCATATAAGTTATTAATGTATGCATCTATGTTTTCAAGGTGGCACAGTGTAGGATGGTGGACTTTATTGTTTTTATTTGTATGAACTTGTCAGTATTGTGGTTCTGAGGAAACATTATATGAACCGTTTAACACTGCTGGGGCTGCATTTGCTGTGTAATTTAGAGGCAGTGTCAGTGACTAAAATAGGCCTGCAGATAAGAGCTGAGGATGCCTTGCACATCATTAAGTGTGAAATATAACAACACGCCCCTGAGCTGCCTACTGTTCCCCTGGAGAGACGACAGCTAGATAGGGCTCTGCACAATTATGGCTGAGGGAGCCACGGACCTACCTTCCTCACACTGCTTCATTTTAAAGCAGTACTGATGGAAAGTATTGCAGTGCACCACAATATGAAGCACATGATAACAAAGGTACAAAATCCTGTGAATGCTGTTTGTTCTCTGGTCCGGCGATAAAGCCGATGCAGTTCTGATTGGGTTCCTCTTCCTCCTGAAGTTCTCCTTGTACATGTATTGCAATGCATGAGCCTAGAGTGCACCTGGAGGCAGATTATCAGTGGAATTATTTCACACCACTCTGAGCACTCCCTGGAAAGGGAGAAAGAAAACATTATATTATCTATGAAGATACTGCTCTGGAAAATTGAAAAGTGAAGTATACTTTCTCTAAAAGGCAGGATGTTGCGCTCCTCCGCCTCGTCTTCCCTTTTTATTTCTTCGCTTGCATGAAAAGCCTGACTACTTTGTTCTGTGTAACTGCGTGCTTATTTTAGAGGTACAGTAGGTTTGGCTGGGAGTGTTGGCAAGGCAGTGTCATTGTCATTCCGTCAGCTTTTAAATATAATCAAATACCACTTCAGTGAGTCATTTCATTACACGTTTGGAACAGCAGAGTAATTAGCAGCATTATAACACAACAGCAACTGCAGCAGATCCAATCAAACACCAACTTTAATTTATTATACATTACGGGCAGCTTCGGCGCTCTCTCTCATAATACAAGTAATTCATCTGCACATGTGATTTTACACACAGTATCACCCACACTGTGCTCAGCTTCACAGTGAATAGGCAATGAATCATATACGTTACAGAAAAAAATGCTATATGTTGACATTGGTATTTTCCAATATTTCCAATATCCCTCCCACTGCAATACCCTGGGGATCCAGAGATGAGTAAAAAAAAAAAAAACTCCCCTAACACTGTTTTTTTAGACTGCTGACAAGCTGTTCTCTGGCTATTAAATCCATTTCTCACTGTCAGTGGAGCTGGAGCAGCTTAGATTTGAATGAGGAGATGCTGGTGCTCCTGCTGCTGTGGGACCTATATATACACAGAGGGTGATATGGAGTCCATACTGTGCATGGTGTCACAACTGATGTACAGATTATTGAGGAGCTGGGGTCGCTTGGGGACTGTCATAAGAAATACTTCGGCATTTTGTATTGTTTACATTTTACTTAAGGGCATACACAACGTTTCCTTAAATAACAGTGTTAGACTCCGTGCATATATAAAGGGAAAAGGATACAGCATTGGAGGCGGGGTCCTGTTCATTCCTATCAAAGTTGCTCAGTGGTGCATGAAGCCAAAAAAGGATGATTGGCACTGCTTCTGCACCATGTGGCCTTTAGAGCAGGCACACTCGAACCTACGCTGGCTGAGTGGCTTACGCTAACTTAAATGGGGATAGAATGATTAAATCGTGAGGGTCTTCTGTACTTTGCAAATTTTATCAGACTGAATGAATCAAATACGACACATATCTTTTGCCATGTAAATCTATGGAAAAAATATTTTTGGGACAAAAGGCATCACATGACAAATGCAATTACACTGTTTGGCCTCTACGAAAATTGGCTTCAATGCCAGGCTTACTTTCTGGGGGCTGGTAGACTCATACAAAAGTAATCCATCTCAATCATCACTTACGGCCCACTAGAAATGTATGGTGGTGTGTTTATTTGCAGAGACTCTGCCTGTATTTTCTTGTTTTCCTCTAATGTTGCTGTGTTTGGCATGTTTCTGGGCACCGCGTACAGCTGAGGTTGGCACTTTATGAAAAAGGTAGTAAAAAGG
Source organism: Epinephelus moara (assembly GCF_006386435.1). NCBI lineage: Eukaryota > Metazoa > Chordata > Actinopteri > Perciformes > Serranidae > Epinephelus > Epinephelus moara. Next base: position 17,541,067 of record NC_065524.1, on the reverse strand, counting down.
AAGTGTCACTGTTTTGAAAATTAGTCAGTCAGGCAACAAAGAGATTCTGGATGAAGGCAGATTGTAATTCATGTAAATATGAGTAAATTAACAGAGCACAAGGTACATCAGCAAAAATACAATGGGAACAAAGGAATGGGGGATACTTCATAGCAAGATGTTGGTGACATGCACATAGATATGAAAGCATCTGTGTGTATGCCTAAAGGTGGATGCGTGTGTTTGGTATTCATATGCATGTGAGTGTCTGAGAAAGATTGTAATTAAGTTTCGTACCATATCATTTTGGACTTTAGCACACTGAAAGGTAACAAAACAGCTCCATAGATATAGAAACCAGATTTCATTACATACTATAAGCATAATGAGCCTGGAAGCTTAGCTTAGCTGTCATAAAAGGACATGGGGTTCAAATTCAGCACAAATGCATACAAAAAGCATCTATCAGGTAGTGACAAGTGCTAAGCCACAAGCAGAGTGTATCCATGGGGACGCTTTATAAATTGCATACGCAGGGTTGAAAAAAACAACACAAACACAGCCAAATTAGAGTTGACTTTACTTTAATTTTTGCTAGTGATGCAGTTTACAAACAATTCTGCTCAAAAATTCCTTCAAATACTTGCAGTTGTAGCAAAAAAGGTCTGTTATGTCCATTGTAGATGTCTTCATGGATTAGATTGGATGACCTGGGACCCAACCTGGGACCACTGTGGTTTGGGTCTACCTTTAATTATGGTCAATCACGTCCGTGTTGGGTCCTATTCCATTACTGGGAGTCCCAGGTATCACTATGTGTGATACCCAAGAGGATCTGAGAAGCCCTGTGATCAGCGCGGATTGTGAGAGAAACACGTGTGTGTGTGTGTGTGTGTGTGTGTAACTTGTGTGATGATTTTTAGGATCAGATTACAATAGCAAAGGTAGGTGAAAATAAAGCGTTGAGCAACAATGATTTTGAGGCAGAGCAAAGGAAAGATGAATACCCTCTTCACTGAGGTGAACAAGAAGCAAAAAGGACATTAGTGCAATATATTTGTTATATTAGAAAAAGTTTGTGTTACAGCTTTTGTACAGCCATCACTTGAAGTGTCTTTATTGACATGAATTGCAGGGCTTTGTGTGTAGAGGGAAATCAGAGGCAGATAACGTAAACTCAGGGACTTTATTATAGATATACAGGTTGTGTTTGTATGTATTTGGAAAATTACTCCATCCAATTGGGCCTTGGAATAAATTTCCTAGGTCCATTAGGGTTCAGATTCTTCATGTTAGACTTGTAAAGACCTCTAGTCTGTTGAGCCCCGCCATATTTATCTATCAGACTGTGTACATTAAACTACTGCGGGTGCATTAAGTAACACATAAATGCATAAAAATAAGAGGGAAAAAGATGAAAGGAGAAGGCAGGGCATATTAGGTGAACGGTTCTCTTGGAAGAGGTAGGACTTGGAGCGATTTTCGATGACAGAAAAGGGCTCTGCTGACTGAGTAGAGTTAGGTAACTTATTCCACCACCAAGGGGCCACACAGGAGAAGAGATTTGCTGCCTCGGGGTGACGGTAGGGCTCGTTCATTTGCAGATCGTAGTGAACAAGAAGGCGAATCAGGAAGATCACGGCTCCACGTCATTGGTCCGACAGCCCATTGGTCCGACATCCCATTAGTCCGACATCCCGTTGTTCCGATATGTGATTATACTAGGCTATACTGTATTTGTGTACCATAGATCAGCAACGCAACAAAAGTAGGTTATTGGTCGAGATACAAGTATCATAGAGAGGAGAGAATGAAACACCATAACCTCCTGTTATTAACTCTGGGGTCCGGGTTGTGTGGGGAGCTTTCCGCGGTGCTGAACGGCTCCTGGCGGGCGTAGTTCTGCCTTGATGGTGCGCCGCGACCGGCTCTGGGTCAGCTGGGAAAGGCTTGAGGCGAAGCAGGCTCATGGCTTATGTGTTTGCCACTTTCTTTTTCAGTTTAATCCACACCATGATCTTTTCCTAACCCTAACCAAGTGGTTTTTGTGACTAAACCTAACCAGACCTTAACCACAGGGCATCATGATGATTTCGGAACAACGGGACTTCGGAACAATGGATTTAATATGGTCGGAACAATGGGTTGTCGGAATAATGTGCTGTCGGACCAATGGGCAGACCCCGGAGATCACAAAGGTGGCCACACTATAGACAGCTTCAGTGACTTGAACGTAATGCCAGAGCCAACATGAAGAGAAAGTAATGAGAACTGGAGGGGTATAAAGTGTTTTCGGTTTTGATTGAAAACTAGACTTGCTTCCAAATTGTGGACCATATATAGAGGTTTTACTATTAGGAAGGGTTAAGACGGATTCAACATTCTCAGTAAGTCAGTAAGATTTAAGTCACGATGCCCAGATTTCTTGCAAAACAATTTAAACTACTGAGTTAAGATTCGGATAACTCATTTTCATGTTTAAAGAAACCATTGTTGGCTGTTGGTGGGAGGCAGGATACAAACTGGCTTCCCTGGGGTCAAACTTCAATCCCAACTCACGGTCCAATTAATAGTTTTTCCAGAGGCTTTCAACCATATAACACCGTGTTCATCAGCGAATAGACTTTGCCCAGTTGCCATGGAGATAGACTTGTTGATATTCAAGTGCAGTAGCTTTTATTACCTCACATACGTGTGGGCTTCAAATTGAAGCACAGGATCTTATTCTTGACCTTGGAAACAGTAGTTTGACAAAACAGTTATAACTCAAGGTCCAATGACTTGTGTCTTACAGACCTTGTAGTCATATTCCATCGTCTATAAAGCATAAATTGATATAAATTATTGAAATGCTGCCATTATTTGCATGACCAGGTTGCTCTCCAAGAAAATGCGGACACAAGTCCTTTGAATAAGTGGCCAATGCCATATTTGTTCTGTTAAGGAATGACTACTTATATGATGCTCCATATAATGTCCTATACATCCAATTCATACATAGCATGCAGACATAATTGTATTAACACAAAAACCCCACACAAATCACCGGTGGAAACTGATAAGAGGAGAAGAGAGTTGACAAAGGATTTCTGGTATCAAAATGATTGTTGTGAACTTTATCTTCAGTCTTATTTGAGAAACAAATGGCCCTGTCATCAAGAACACACCATCTATAATTCTTTGTCCTTTTTTTTTTTTTCCATAAACAGTTATTCCGCCTATGCCGGCCTTGGTGCCAGAAGATAAATAAGGGGAATTAATTTGTGTCAGGATGACAGCAAAGCACTGCTCTGTTTGGCAGGAAAAACAGAGCAGAGAGTGTTATTAATGACCAGACGTGTGGACTGCAAGGACCACAGTCACTCAGAAGGAGGTCAGGAGAGAGGGAGGCGAGCAGGGAGGGGGGTGCAGGGTGCTAACATAAGAATAAAGGGAATATTTGGTAATGTGGCACATCAACAGAGGAAACTAGTCTTGAGGATGTTAGAACACCCACCACTCCTCAGCGCTCCTTGTTCCTCGTAGTTTGTAGTGTCACCAGCTTTGCACCAGTCCTTGCTGTGTGATGGTGTCATAAAAATAATGGGCACCTTGCTGACTACTGACTGGAAAGCTGTGTGTTGTGTGGAGACAGCAGGCTGCTCTGTGAAGCTGGCCTGAAGAGAGGACACAACTGCTTTTAAGTTAATGTTTGTTAACAATAAGCTGCTGGTAGAAATCTCCTTTGTCATGTACATACATATAAACAGATCTGAGCAACTGGGGGTGAGATATCAAGAGAAAATGGTCTTGTTGTGTACAGGATGTTGGGTAGCCTAACAATAAAGATTGGAGAAGGGTTTGGGCTTTTCAGATTTTTGTCTATAAAGAGAAATTATGTTCAAAGACAGCTCTGGACTCAACATATGGCAGCAACATGTTAAATATTTTCTTTATTTCACATTTTTTTAATCTCATTCATCTAAAATGCATGTTTGATGCTCTCGTATCTCATTAATAACAATACTTTAACTAATGTTAGGTTGCAACCTAATTTATCTGTTGGGCCATGGACTAAAGAAAACAACAGCTTGAGGTTACCCAGAAATAACAGTTAATGTTAGCCCGACTGGCAGTGAGATGTTGCTGTCGCGGAAACTGTATATGTGGGTTTACAAAGATGGTAGCAAAGTAACAAAGTACAAACTGCACACAGTACATACTATATATCTTTAAAAATGTTACAGTTATGGCTGAAAATGACAACAGGAATAAAAGAGTGTGTGGATAACATTTGGTAGCGTGACATCTCAGTGATTCGGTCTACAGCCTTGGACAGAACATGATTTTTGAGTAGGAAACATCTCCAAACTCTGTGTATGTGAGTGTTTCAAATCAGACTACAAGAGCTACACTGTTATGTGGACTGAAACATCACTGATCAATTCAATAAATGGACAATTCAGGACATTCTTTTTTCTTTTTTTAAAGGCCCTTAACACTTGTAATTACATTAAAATTAGAGGTGTAATGTGGTTATAGTTTCATCAGTAGTTGTCAGTCAGTGTAGAGAATAAGGGAGAAAGATCTAACCACAGCATTGCTTTTTTTCTCTTCAGTCTGTAACAGACAAGTAAGGGAATGCAACTGTCGCAATGTCTAATACTCACAGTATGAACAGTGTCAGAGTCATAATGGTGATATCAGTGCTATTGTTTCAGTGTTAATGCCCGACTTTGCGGTAGTTCACGCCACACTTTTCACAACTTGCTGTATGTTGTCACAATAGCAATTTTCTTATGAATATACCGCTGTTAGAGGATTTACATATCTGATTCAGTATGCAAAAAGCGTCAGACTCACACAACTTAATAGAATGGTGTCACTTCTTGTGTTAAGGATTATATTTCTGACAAATATGTTTCTACAGACATGTAAACGCTTTCTCAGTCTGAAGAACATCGAAATGACTCCCTTTATTGCATGAACCTCAGCTTTGCTGTTTATTTTCAGCGATGGTGCATTAAAGGGATACTTTGCCGATTTTCAACTTGGTCTGTGATACAGCTGTGTTGGGAGTCTGTGTAGAAGACAATGTTAAGGGGAGCTCCCCACCTGTCTGCCAGCCAAAATCCAAATGAAGCTAAACCTGACATTGATTACAAAAATCAGCGATGTATCTCTTTAAGCAGTTATCTGGTCAGCCTGCTCAATTTTTTGACTGCCTGAACAGCTGATGCAAGTTAGCCAAAATACATTTTCCTTTTCAGAAGTCAAAAATTGCTCTCCTAAACATTAAATATATAGTTTACCTGCTTGCTGCATCTTCTAATTGAAACATACACTCAGAGAAAGATACTGAATTAAAAAAAAAACAATACAGAAGTTAGCCTTTTCTGTTTGAAAAGTGCACATGTTTTTCTGTAAAGCTAGCACCACAGTGTCACTGCTGGGTTGGTTGATGTAAGCAGGCAAGCCACTGTGAATGTCAAAGAAGCATGGTTACACACTGTAACATCAATATGCAGCAGAATAAAGATAACTGGTGTGTTCTCTCAGTGAGAACTTAAAGCAGATGTGAGGCAATAAAGCCTGTTTTCAACCAAAACAATGGGCACCCTGCAGCCACTGAGACGTCAGCACTGACCCAGGTTATGGTGTGAATATTAGTGTACGTCTGTAACATCTGTAAGAAAGGGATGATGCAATTGTATAATTTCTCCACATGGGTTCTTTGCAAACATTCAAAGGGAAATTCCCAGTTCAAAAGTGCAGGAGCGAATAGACGACGCGTTTGAACAAACAGCAGGGTGAATACAGGTCTTTCTAGGGTTGGAGTGATCCTAGCATTTTTGTAATTTAACATACTGAAGATCTGCTTTTAAAACAAGTAGTACACAGCTATAGGGGAAATAAAAAGTGTTTTATGCAAGTAGCCGTTCCTTACATTGAGTAATTTATCTCTTTATCCTCTGAAATCAAACTTTGTTTTCTTGTTTTTGTAACTATTGTTATATACTTTGTTTGGATCTTGATAGGGCTTGATAGAAAATAGGATCAACCAAAGCTGACATTGGTTACATGCTGCAATAAACACCAGTTGTTGGTGCTCTCAGTTCACTCGGATGCAGCGCCAAAGCAAACATAGATGGCGTACAACAGATAAATAGCTGTCATGTACAAGGCAGATAGATAAGCAGCTCCTCAAGCAGCTGGACAAACAAACATTTATATATATAGTAGTGTATTGCTGTTTTCATCTTGTATTAATGCAGTACTTTAATGCAAGCATGCCAGTTACTCTGTTGTGTTTTTTTTTTTTTTTTATCACACATTAACTGCTCAAGTAGGTGTGTCTAAACAATTACAGCTAAACATAAGCTTTTAGTGTCTGTCATTGAAATTAATTCTGCCACACTCACATTAAGTACTATAAGTGTTGAAAACCACTTTGCTAATTGTGCACGGCAGTGTGTGATATGCTTTTTACAGCATAAAGGTCAAGCGTGCACTTCACATTTGTGTGCATGTGTGGGTGGCCGTTTGAAGATAGCATCTCCAGAGCATCTTCAGCCATTACACCCACATTGGAAAACACAAAGTGGTCCACAAAAGCTGTGCTGACCTCACGCGTGTCACACACACAAGCATGTAATAGATGCTTATTGTGTTTTTGCTCAGTCTTTTATAAGGCTGTCTGGCAAAGTGAAAGTGCACTGGATTCCACAAATATTTTCTCTTTTTTTTTCGTGTTATTAACAATCTTCGATACTTATTTGCAGAGATGACCATCTTTGTTTCTCAACAAAGGAATCTTTATACTAGTAAGTGTGCAGGAGTCAGGCTGTGTGTGTTTGTGTGCGAGACAATCTGACAAGAGACGCACAGTTTGCGTACTCGAGATTGCAGGGGTCTTGACAAACATGTGATTATTCCTCAGTAATTAGCTTGTTGGCATCCCTGTGGTAAAAACAAGGGTGGTAATTATGAGGAGGAGGTCTTGGGACTGCTGTCTGCCTCTCTGCGAGAGACATAACTCACCGGGGGATAAGACAATGAGACAGGAACAGGAGGGCACAGGGGAAGGAGGGGTGGCATGTGTTGAATATGTCCATGCTGTCAAAGAAGACAAAACAGCACCGTAATTGCTATGCAAGGAGGCTAAACACGGGAAAGGGATGCAATGATGTGGAATTAAGTGAATAATAGAGTGTATGACAGAAACTGCCTTTTAGAAGTCATTAGAGGAAGTGTTTAGCTGTATGTTGGTGCAGATGGGTGCACCGTAAATAAAGGAGCTGAACTGAAAGGAAACTCTCCACAAAATTCCATCTAAATTTGTTGAAATTTAATACAGCTGGGACAGTTTTACTGCCAGTAAATCCACATATTTTGCTGCTTACACCAAATTCATGGCTCACAGTGTCCAGCAGGCTGTGTGGATCACGGACGCTCTGTCTAAGTCAGAGGGCCAGAAGGTCATTGGGGGCAGATGAAGATCCATCACAGACTTGACTAGTGCCGGTTGGACCACTAGGCCACCCCTGGACCCGCAAGGCCCCAATTGCTGCAGTTGCTTGGCAACCCTCGCTGTAATTAGTCCTGAGATGTAGCGCCTCAAGTCAGAAGCCCAGTCTTCACTGCTAGGTCAGACCGCAGTAGGAACAGAGACACACCTACACAGGCTGCAGCTACTCAAGTGAATTCATATTAGAGCGCTAAGCACATTGTCAGCATATGAGCACAGGAAACAACTTCCCCTAATGGCTGTAAAAGTAATTTCCTTTGACTTACTAACTGAGGAAAAATCAGCCCCTTGGATTTTGTTTTGTAATTGCTTTTCGATTAAACAAAAATGTTGAAAATTTGTTTTTATATTAAGGATCCTTTAGTTTTACATCAACTGCATGGAGGAAAAGAACAACATGAATACTTAAACACGAAAAACACGATGTGCTGATATCAGATAACATTTGCTGTCATGAAGCCATGGTGAGGCATGAGTGTTACAATATGCATGTATCACCAAACTGAAATATTCCTTAAAGTGTGAAACGTGACAAATGAGGTACTGAGAAAGCTAAAGGCCACTTTTAGCAGACTGGAAGAGAATGACCCAGCAGCAGTGGCTGGGAAGGCAAATGGGGACTTAAATAAAGACAAATTGCCGCGGCCATATTGTGGTGAGATTGCATTTACTGATGGAGGAAGAGAGTAACAGCTCATTCTCCAGAGAGACACTTGTATAAATAAATCATGCCGCGTGCACATGAGAGTGACAGAACTTCTATGTGCAGGTTGTAGGGACTGTGGAGAGGAATGAAGGGAAGAGAGATAATGGAGATAGGATGGCGTGAAATGCAAACAAGTATCACTCCATGACTGGCGCGCAGGAGTGCGGTGTGAGGGCTGATAATGCCTGCTAGACTTCAAGTAATACACTGAATGTCATACCACTGTTGTAGATCAAATTGCTTCATACTATAGATTACGATAAATTAAAGCTAAAATAACATGACATGCTGCCTGGATCCACTGGGCTGCTGGGGTGGGCTGAAATATTCATGGAACACCAGTGCTGCTGAAAGTATCATATTTACAGCTCTTTGAATACATTAGATCTTTCTGTTTTGTTTGTCACAGTGCCTGGCACTCCTGAAGACCTTGATATTCCCTGTAGGAAGCAGTGATAGTCAAGACTTGCCAATGTGAGAATTAATAGAGTTTTTAGGCTGGAATTGAGGTGCAGGACATATTTGTAGTGGATACAATAAATGGGCCGTGAATAGTTCACTGGAAATGGTGCGCAGAGCACAGGAATACCTGTTTTGACAGAGCAGGCTGTTGGGTGGATTTTACACATTTTATGATTAGAGACGAGGACACTGTTTGGGCCAAAACCTATTATTAATCTTTCCTAATCCTTTTGCTATGTAGAGCGCTAAGTCCCTCACCCTTTTCAAGCTAGCTTCTGTTCCACTAGCCTCACTGTATTTTCTATTAGAGGGCTATTTCCATTACACTTTCTGAAAGGTTGAAACATGATACAGGGAGTTTCTCTTCGTATCTTAATATAAATGAGGATCTAGTAGACATTTTAACCCAGATTTGAATAATATTAGATTTATGGTGTTGAATAACTGTGGCTCAGATAAGGTTTGATAGTGTCTACATTGTTGGGGAACATGTAACTGAAGTAGTACTTGAATTACATTTTGCAGCAGCTTGCTGGTACTTCAGCTACAGTCACATTTGCACATGATTCAAGTTGTTTAATTTCTTGTTTTGCCATTTCATGTGTAGTTAACTACTGACACTACACATTTTATTTGGGCCATAAAAAGAAAAGAATGTTTTTATTTTGATTTTACCATTGCTTCTTTACTGTAACTGAACCCCCTCTGACCACCCTCGCCCTATCTTTCTTTCATCCTTACCACTGTGAAGGCATCCCCAGGCTGTGCATTCACCAGGCATATTTGTAAAAGTAAACCTTAATATATTAGGTGTCAAGTCAAAAGTATTGATTATGGCTATTTATTAACAATTATTTATTAACAAGCTATTTATAGTAGTCACATGGCTAACTGAGTAATCTCGCTTGGTGCAATACCCAAGCCTTAGGCCTGTACTATGAAGCAAGTTCAACTTTCCCAGGATATCACAGACATGAAGAAACATTGAAAATTCTATCCAAAAATGTACCGTTGGCTGAGTCTTAAATTATGTGTAGGTATCACTGAACTATAATTGACATTAGTTTAGAGTATTTTTTGATATTTAGTTGAATGATGATGAATTTGTCACATACAAAACTTCAAGAAAAGTCCTGTAGTTAATAACTGATGAGGTGTTTCTGACCAAAATGTTGCATTTATGATGACCAAAGCCAATTAACAGTGTGCAGATTATTTGTCTAATAAATCATTATCTTTTTTTAGGTGTTTTTTTTTAGGTGTCTCTTGGTATTTTTAGCTGCAGTGATGGAATCAGAGTGTAAAATAGCAACACCATCACTTGCGGACTAAAATAAACTTTGCATAAGTTAAAATACAGTTAAGTTACAGTTTCAATGGGCATTTTTTTCTGCCATGTGCCATTTTTGTATTATATTTTGATGTAATTTTGTATCACATGTAGACATTGTCAATTTGATCTTCTTTCTTTTTACAAAGTAGTTTGAGCTACCTTTTCTAAGCAGCTGTAGTTAACCAAACTAGTTTTCTCCTCAGGGTACCTTTGCTGTTGTTCAGCTTCTTCCAGTTTGGAGTAATTGGTAGCTTGCAAAACTTTCAAAGTAGCATCCCCAAAGCTTTTTAGAAAGAGCAATCAAAGAATGGGAAATGTGAACCAAAGTGAATCAGAAGCTGAATTCTTTTGGTCTTCTTTTCTGGTCACTTGTGGGACCAACTTACATTTGCATGTATTTGGAGTTGTGTCTGTTTTGCTCTGTTTCTGGTCTCCACCAACTCCTGAGGGAAATATCTGGCTCTTTAGCTGCTAAATGCTCCACTGTGTTCATCAGCTAGTTGCCAAATTTGTTTATCAGCTGGTGGTGCTGGGCAGGTTGAGTACAATGGGTTTATCTGATTAAAGCTACATGCTGTTACTGGCATGAGCCAAAACAATGAGCTGAAAGATGCTAAAATGTTCTGTAGAGCTGAGGTGAACTGCAGAGTTTGGTGATAATTCTCTGTGCGTTAATCACCAACAGGGATCCCTTTCACATCATATACAGTGATTTGATCAATTGTTAACATAAAAATATTGAGAATAACAGCTTTAAAAAAAAACCATAACCTTATATATGGCCACTGTAAGCATATTTTAAAAGGCTGTTAAACATGCCTTCCCTGAAAACAGGCTTTAAGTCACGCAGGCATCAAAGGCATTGAGGTGTCTTCTATTTTTTTTCCCTGTGTCCCCAGATGGATAACAAGTCATTGACATAGGCTTGTTTGGTAGTAATTCATGACCTGCGACCCATATTGGTGACCCATAAAACCTCTGCAAAGTATCAGGAGGTCAGTCCTGACTCAATAAATTCCAACACCAACCATCAGCATCCTCAGATAGAGCCGCAATAAAACGGACACAGCTCATAAATCAGGCCCTGTGGACCTAAAAATATTCTCCCCCACTGGTGTTTAAGCGGTCATTTAAAGATCGGACTTTTGTTGTCTTGTGCCATTTAAAATATTCGGTGACGTCTACTTCCTTTCTCTTTTACCCATATGCAGAGCTGCTTTGCGATTACCTGTATGTGCTGCACCAGATTTCTGTTACTGTCAGTACACTTGGATATATTGTCGGCGTACACGATAATGCTTTCATGATAATGCTTTCATGTTCTAAACAAGTGTGAAATGAACTAGTAGTCCTCTGATTTGACTCCGGAGTGCTGTAGTTTTTACAACACATTAAGCCGTCTTGTGGCCTTTTGCAGCGTGGCATTGATATCAATAGAGATATTCTATTTTTATCTGTTAAAAAAGACATTAAACAGATTTCCCACAATGTCCGTGAGTGTAGGGCTCTGTGTGACATGAACACTGTGACCCACATCTCTTTGGACGTGTTTCTGGATCCCACTGGGGAGTTTTGACATTTCCCGATGTGTTCCTTTTACTTCATTTTTTATCTTCGAGCCACGCGCCTGACAGTTCTGCCTCCTCGTTATTTTAGGGCTTTACGGGACTCTGCATGCGTCCCGTCCCTTCTCTTTCCCCCTTCAAAGGCTTCGTGAATTGCCAGTCCACTAGCGAGCAGTGACAATGAGCACTCCATATGGAATAGATTTATGAGGGCCAAACCTTAATAAAGGGTGACCCTGGGAACCACATCTGCCATTAAGCGCCATGTCTCTATAATTTACTGCTCGGACTATCTGGGCATGCTCTCAGTACTCTCCAATTCAGCGCTTTACATTTTCATTTATATACACTGTCTGTTCAGTTTGATCGATTGCCCATTAAAAATGTAAGGGTCAGAAATGGCTTTAATTCATTATTGTGACAAAGGTTATGATGTGCAGCCTGGACTGTTGATTGATTTGCAAGTTAAATCAATATGCTAATATCAAAGTGCTGACAATAATGAATATGGACTTAAAAAATATATTCTTTATACTTTGCATAATGTGTCATTGTCTTATGGTGTACAATACCAGACGTTAATGTACTACTGTAAAAAAGAGTGGGATGTTTTAATTGAAAATATAGAAACACTGCATTGTTTTTACAGTCTGTGACATGTATGTATGGGGCTAAATACACATCCTGTTGTTTCTGCTTTGTCCCCACTGAGCCCTCTTCTATCCCCTTTTGATTCTCTTCCTAATGACATACATTAGGAGGGAGAGAAAAACACTGTTTCAGCCATGTAAGTTGAATGTGGGAGTATGTACTGCAATTCAGAAAGGCGTCCTGATTGGCTGCACTGTTTGTTTCCTGTGATCCCTGTTGTCTCCCCCCTCCCTCCCTGGTGACTCGCCTGCGGTAGCAAAGGCACCGGTGTGGATCCTATCCCAAGTTGGTCCCCCGAGGACCCTCATCTAATGAGCTACATACAGTATCCACCGTGAAGTTTGTGCTTTTACCTTGAGATGGGATCTCTCCTCTCTACATACAGCGCGGGGCCTGAGGGCTACATTGAATATAGAAATCAGTGTTACTGCTACATAATGGCATAATTATAACTTTGGTTTAACATCGTCAAGCATCCTCCTGGAGGTATGCATATGGAGCACCAACTGGTATTAATTATGTGTCTGCTTGATTTTAGCAATTTCTCATTACGCAGTTGTGTGGAGGTGTTTCAGTGATGAGCATCAGTTACAAACAAGTGGGAAGGATCTGAGTGATGTAGATTAGTTTTGAAGGTGAGATAGAGCATCTCTATTGCCAGACAATGATGTCCATATAGGACAGCTCTGAAAAAGCCTGGGCGTACAGTATGTTAAGTGACATCCAATGCCAACAATTTATTATAATATCTGTGCATGACAACCACAGTATGGTAAAACCTTGTCTGAAAACAGATGCCTGCTGTGGTGGAAAATAATGTTTCACAATGAGGTGAAACTTGATAATAGCCACTTTAAGATGAGGGTTGTGGCGATTGCAAATAAACTATGATCAAGATATGGTTCAGGTTTACGTAACTAAAACACTGGCTAAATGTTAGGTAATGATATTGGTTACATATAAAAAGGCAAATGTTAATTGTGCAGCCTCCTCCTCCTGTGGAGACCATCCCAACCTCCACACTAGGGCTGGGGGAGATGGAGAAAATCAAATATTCATAAAATATTGACACAATTTGTGATAAATAATCATCAGTAATTTGGTCACATTGACTGAGTGGGTAAAAGAAAATAACAGAGCAGCATGTACGTTCAGAGAATTACATCAGTTTACTCTAATGCAGCCTTTAAAACCAGGAAAAGACAATGCTGTTACGATATCCGAAATCTAAAATGTTATCTAGTCTCATAATATGATATTGATATATTACCCAACCCTACTTCCCACCCTTATTGTGTGCCTCGCTACATGCAGGGCACATTACTTCTTGCTCCTTCACCATGGAAGTAATTACTGAGCTGAGGCAATACATGTTGGCTGCAACAAGCAACACACTAATGATTTGTTAATCATAGAGTCTCCATGGGGTTTGTTAAAACCAAACAGATTTGTCCCCTTTGGAGCATGATGTGCTCTGCAAATTTCAAGGAAGTTTGTCTTTAGATTATTAGATATCATCTGTGTAAAACTGTAATTTCGGCCATCTGGCATTGACATTGTAGCTGAGTAGGTAAAAGTTAACAGGGTCATTAAAAACAGAAAATATAGTCTTCTGGATCCATGACCATTCAGCAACTTTCAGGGAACTCCTGCTGATAATGTTTTAACATCCATACTATATCATGTCATGGACCTGATGGTGCAAAAGGAGTAGTGAGAGGATCACCACAGTCATTACAAATGATCCCCTGTGAACCACGATGATTCCCAATTTCATGATAGTTTGGCGAGTCGATTTTCTAGCTATCACTTCGTCCAATTCAGATCACTGACTATTGTCTGGAGTCGTGCCCACATCTCTGAGTGCTGTTTTGACTTTTTCGTCTTCTGTGCTGCGGTGAGAAGCTCTTATCTTCGCTCCGCCATAACCTTCCCCAGGGTGGTCGCCAACTAATATCCTCGCCTGGGTTTAGTCCAGGATAAAGACCTCTGCTCTCAGACTCTCTTGGTGACCACAGGTACACAAAAACAGAGCACTATCTCTCCGTCAGCTCAGTCTATAAAAGGGGAAGACCATTGTAGTGAAGCTTTTAGCCAGCATCCTGGGGAGTCCTGTAGCCGATGACATTTCTAAATGGACAAACAGAGCAGACAGGGAGACAGAGGCACTTACTCCACAGAGACACTTTGATTCCCTTTTGTTATCCTTGGGTTTGTTCGCTAAATGCTTCTTTCCATACAAAAATATTCATTGTGCGTGTGTATTGTTGCACATATGTAACCTTTTCTGTATTTCTAAATGGGAGCTGGTTAAAACTTTATGTAGGACATAGTGGCAAAAATATAGGATCTTACATCAAGGTTGTTGTGATCTGGCTGTCCTTGTTTACTTTTACACCTGTTATATTAATATTAGAATCAGAATCAGTTCATCTCAGATACCATCTATTTTTATAAAGCTGGGGTAACTTTGGCACAAACATAAATGTGATGAAACCTAATTGGGCACAGGCAGCCTAAACCTGACTGTTTATCACTTCTAAGCTTTTACACAGATGCATCTTAATTTGTGAAAACTAACACGTCTCCACCAAAGCTGCAGACAAGATTGAATTTGTTTTTATTTAGGTGATCAACACGCATCAGATTGCTATGGAGGTGCACCACTGACAGGCTGTGAGACTGATGTTGTGGGTAGAAACAGCACAAACAAAGATTCCCCTAATATGTGGATACATTACCGGTTAGTTACGTCGTGAGTCGACTGAATCTGCATTTCATTATTGGTGAGGAACTCTTCCTGATGGTGACATAAATTGAAGTAGTCTCACAGAGCGAGCATTTATGTCAGTATCAGTTTTTGCAAGAGTCAGTTGAGCTTGGTCTGATATAAACTGACCAATCAGCAAACCTTTAGTTGCCAAATTTGCCTCAATAAACTCTTGAATGTTATTAACAGAGACTTATCATTGCACTCCTATTACATTGTCAGATTCATAAAAAAGGGATCAAAATGAATGCAGCAGAACCACAGATGTCATCTCTTTATTCCACACATTCTTTTTCCTTGTCAAAACCTAGCACCTACATTACCCACAATTCAGCTCAAATGGTGACAGTTAGGTCAGAGATTTAGGTGTGTTATGCTAGTAGCTGCTAATGTGGCATCGGGTCGCTAGTCTCGAGCAGAGATGCAAGGATCCGGCTACAGAAGTCAGGTAAGTTTACTTCCTCTAACTCCACGCCACCAGATTGCGTTCATTTCTAAACTTGTAGTCTTTAGCCCCAACTGATGCTGACTCAGGTGACATCACTTGAGTCAGATTTCACGCAGCTCCCCATGAGCAGCAATACAACTTGTGTCGCATATGCAGAAGTACCTCCCAACACCCATAGGCATGGAATTCAGGGGGGGCGCAGAGGACACATCCTCCTCAGTATTTAAAACACGTGCATTTATCCCCCCCAGTAACAACATGACAGTAGTGGGGGGTGTTTATTTTGATGAATTCAAAGACATTTCCACCTGAAATTGATGCAGAAAGGCACAAATTGGTGCATAAAAATTCACCAGAGTGCACAAATTAAGTGTTTGATGCTCAACATTTCCTGTGGGAGAACCCAGCAACCTCCCCCCTGTTTCATTTGTGTCTACCCCAACACCACACATAGATTCCCCTTTAATACTAGTTCTTGAACCAATGGTTTAAACATCAACATGATAGTGCAGCTGCAAAGCTATTTTTCTAACTGTATTCATGAACTGATTTCGGTGGATAGTTTATGAGAAATGTTTTCAAAACAGACAGCATGTTTTTCCAAGCTGAAAATCTGAAACAAAGACAGCTCAGTAAGTGGTGTGTTTTTCCAATCAGCTGTTGAAAGACATCATGTTGATGTCTCAGTGTGGAGAGAAATTGGAGTCTTCTATTGTGCAGTCTTGTTGAGAACCTTTGCCTCAAATTAATGTGTGGTTGGTGTTGCCAGACCAAAATATACAATGTGTACATTGCTGGATTGCTTTGCTAGATTGAAATTAAGTTCTTGGGTCTTGGGGTTGTAGCAATGGTGTCATTCATTGAGATAATCATAGGTGTGTTTTCATTTTTGGGAGGTAAATTAAAGTACACTATGTTTTCATTCATCTGGATATCTGTTTACACTGATAAATCTCATGTGTGTTATTTATCTGGGCTGTTAATTTGCGCATCTACAGAGAGGAACAGGCAGAACCGTGACTTCCTCTTTTTAAGGTGTCATCTTTGATCGGCCTTTGAATTTGTTTTTTCTATTCCTTCGTGTGCAGAAGACGAGTGGTTTGCGTACCTGTGTTGCCTTGTGTGCTTGTGATTATTGCGTACATAACATAGTGTGTGGCCAGTGTCTTTTCTCTGCCTTGGGACATCTTTGTATTCTGAGCCATGTCTGCCTTGATGACATCTTTTTGATTATTTATGATGTTTATCCTCCCGCTTGTGCACTTCCTGTACCCGTGGATCATGGGGGGAAAAAAATATCTGAACAATTATGGGAAGTGAACCAGCAAAGTAATAATCTCCTTATGAATAATGAATCTACTTAATGGTCTGAAGTATCACTTTATGTATACAGGATGACTGGAAATGTAAAGTAATGGAAACAGACGGCATAGAATTTACCTGAAACACTTCCCATATACATCGCATAGTGTGAGTAGGCAGGAAGTTCATGCCCAATATGTATTTTATATGTATTTATTTCACGTGCTTTAGGAGTTTCTTTACATTGCAGTGATGCAGCAGATGCTTCTTTGCCCGAGAACCCCTTGAAAATTCCTGACTCTACATCCAACAGCCTGGCCTTTAAGTGCTTATTGAGATCGTTGACTTTTTAAATGAAGTAATCATTACCTACTAATAGCTAGAGCTCATGCTGTTTAATTAGGACTGAACTGGAATGCTATCTTATTTATTAAAGAGGGAGGAATGATGCTGGAGAAGGTGAGCCTGACATGTCAGACTCTCTGCCATGTGGATTGCTGAATAATGCACACCCAAACCCTCAAAATAAACCCTCCTCAGCTCCACTCCCTGCCCTTTCTCTCACCACTGTCTGGAGCCTCACTAACACACTCAGCTCTGAATAAAATATACCAGCTCCCTTCTGTGCCGAGAGTGAGTGGATGTGCAAAAGAAGGACATTAATTTAAATCACTTTCGGGACATTGCTTGTGTTTGTGACCAGCAGGAGACAGCACTGATTTATTTGTTTTTTAGTATAACTGGATATCTGATTCTCAGATTCATGGTGATTGGCCTGAGTAGCCTCGCATGCATGGCTGGCCCCACAGACTTTTAGCTCCTGATTGATCTGAGATGTTGACAGACAGCGGCGTTTGATTCTGCTCCTGTTATCTGTAATGTAGCTGAAGCTCTCAATGGGCTGACAAGATTAGAATGCATTACTGTCAGAAAGCAGGGTGCCCTGGGGCTGCACCGTGCTTGTTGAGTGTTAATGACTCTCAGACTGTGCCTCACCAGTGCAGGGCATGTGCTGACAATCCACCTAGTCAATTGCATCCCAATCAGCTCGGCCGGTTGCCAGAAACACAAAGAGTGACAGCTGATTTAACTTGATTGATAGATATGCAATATTTGAAATATTGCTGATATTGGCTGTATTAGATTTACTAAGTCACTTATGGGCCAGTTGATAGACCATTGTTGATATGAAAAAAACAGATTAGAGCTCACAAGGGACGTTGAGAGTGTGTGTGTATGTGTGTTTGAGAGAAGGCTATTAATCATTGTGATCCTCTTGAATATAGCTATGAGAGATTATTGAACTTTTCTAATCACTCAAATTCAGGTACGATGTAATCGCTGGGGAAAACAAATGAGATAGTTAACTTGAGCTGAAATACGATTTTACTTGTAGAGCTTCATGAGTTTGAATTTATTACAGCTCGACAATTGTTCTAATCACAGCCAGGAAGTATAGCTCCGGAAAGACTAGAGAAACTACGCAAGTGGGAATCTCCCGACCACTATTTATGCTACTAATATTTTATAATACTGTTTAACGTTTTAACAGAAGTGAGTGATACCTCCTGCCCAAATTTTAGATCTTAACTAGAGTATTTTACTCTCTCAGCATGTGCTGTTTCATTAAATAGTATCTTGTTGGGTGGTCCAAATCCTAGCTGTGTAATTGCTTAAAATTTAAGATGACAAAAATTCCACTTGTCTTCTTAAACTCACCTGGAAGGCTTTAATATTTAATGCACATTTGTTGTTATTGTAATGAAAAATCAATGCTGTATTGTTTTTATTTAGTATAAGTGCATAGCATACTTGCATTGGCTATATTTGTGTGTGTGTGTTTTTTTTTTTTTTAAACTTCTATGTGAGGCAGGTGAATTGTGCATTGTATCGAGTTGAGCATCCTGTCAGAAAGCAGCAGAGTAGTCCTCGAGGACTGTGAGCTTGGGAATTGGATCATTAATGCTCAGGTCTTTAATAAGCGCCCTGGGGAAAATTAATATCCTCTTAATACTCCGTGCCAGAGGTTGCTCATCTAATAGGTTACCTATGCAGTGAATCCTGGCGCTCATACGCAAGCTCCACAATCCCACATAATGTATCTTTTCAAAAATGTCAGCTCCTTTGACTCCAGTGATTGACAGTTTGTTCCTCACCTTTCTTTACAACTGCCCCTTGTAGACATTAGGCATTGTGCTTTAAAAGCTCTCCGCTGACACCCTCCTGTGTATGAGAAATTCAATACGGTGGACTTTGCTTAGTGCCTTTTATTGACCCACACTTTACACATGAGGCTTGTTTTTTTTTTTTCCCTGGCTTTGCCCAGCTTCAGTAAGGACGCGTCTGCATGGCTCCAGCAGCCCACATGGGTTTCACATGTTTGCAGCACTGAGAAATAAAAAATACCTGTGTATGTGTTGAGTAGATGTTGCTCAGTTGACTGGTGTAGTCTTTGAAAACGGTCACCTCATTAGAATATCTTTGGCCCAGACTCCAAGCATAACAGATATGTCTACTGTTGCCATAGCAACATGGCTTCTTCTATGGGTGACCCAAATTAATTTGCCAATTACAGTGTGTGGGACACACCAACACCACATTTCCCTAAGTGGAAAAGGTTGGAAGAGAGAATGGAAAGCGAAATGTTGAGGCTATAGAGTGTAACGTTATTTATCAAGAGATCGCAGAAGAGAGTTAGCCACATTTAATGTAAATCAAAGCCAATTACAGTACAATTAAATCCTTTTTCAGACACCACATGCATGTTGCTCTTAGTAGAGGTTGTATACAGGGATAAGAGAGTTTTCAGCAGTATGAGCACATTGTGATATTTATGTTAATTAAATACAAGAAAAGACAAAGTAAGTTGAATTCCAACCTTGACCCAGGTCATTAGCACGTATGCAAATTAAACCCTGACATAAATTTAGCACACTCTTCGGCTGTGTGAGGAAAACATCTTTGATATTCCTCAGGATAAACAAATCACTGAATTTACAATACTAATCCAACATAAAAATATTTCAGCTGACATTAGACCTGATATTGGCTTATGATTTACCAGAATAAAGAGAACTAATTGGATAATATGAAAAGTACACAACAGCTTTTTCAGGATTTTCATCCCCGTGCACATCAAATGTTAAATCCCTGTGCAAACCGTGCTGTAAAAATGAATTACCATAAATATAGGCCCACATATTTAAACTCTTGGCTTTTATCTTGACACTTTTAGTCTTTGGCATGCAAGCGGCATCTCAGATTCATCAGTCTTGGTGGATGATTATGCAGCCTGATATCTTGATATGATTATGACAAATCTATGAATAGATAATTTGCATATTTTAATGTAATCAAGCAGTAAAATAAAAATTAAAAGTACAACAGTGAAACTGTTTTCTGTGAGTCTGTTTAAAAAAAGTTATGCAATCACCAGACGTCATCGATAGTTTTTCTTTTATTTGTCTTTTTCTTGGTTTTATTATAGTCTTCGCTGCAGCCTTGTTGGACCTTGATCCGAGTCTACTGATGCTGCGGTTGTTATTCAGAACCTTTAAAACACAAATAAGATTTTTTTAAAATAGCTGCAAGCAGCAATGATCGGGGTACAAGCAGAGAGATTAAGATGATGAAAGAAGTTTGACTCCAGGCCAAGTCATTGTCAGGGTATTTGCATAAACATAAACTTGATTATCACAGCGTCACTTTGAGGTCAATGAGTGTCATTATATGAGCCTGAGCAGTGGGTGCAATATGCAACCCACCTACCATTTTTGGTATTTCTAGGTCTTACGATATTTGTTGCACAACACAGAGCGGAGAAAAATAATGAGGAATTCTCGTGGGGTCACAATAGGCAATCTTCTAGTTAATGTGACCTCAGTGTGAACATACCACATGCATGAATTGCCAAATTGCTGACACATGACTTGGACCCCTGTGGATTTGAACCTCTGACCTCTGAATCCTCAGTGAAGGTGACTTTCTCACTGAGCAATCAGGAAGACATGGCTTTTTAAACACCTTCTTTCAAGTTGGGACAATGACACCACATGCAGAACTGTGGTAAATTGTCTTTTTAAACTTAAAATGTTTAAGAATTAGATGAAATATAGGGCAATCTTTAGCTCACCAGGTAGATTGTGCGCCCAATTTAGGCTGAGTCCTTTGCAACAACCCAGATTTGATTCCAACCCATGGCCCCTTGTTGTGTTTCATCTCTCCTTTCCTGTCATTCTTTAGCTGTCCTATAACAAAGGCAAAAAGCCCCCCCAAAAAAATCAGATCAGGTGCAGACTCACCATTTGACTGATCTTAACACTATTTGAATGCCTATTTCAGTTTTGGTAGCATGTGAAAGAAGACCAGTGGAGATACAGATGTTGACAGACTTCTGATTGACCATGGGTTGCAGTTAGGCAAACTTTTGTCACAATTCAGTGGATGTGCTTTGCAGGATGCACTGGTGATTTATTTTTTGAAGTTTGGAATGTGAAAAATTTCAAAAGGCCATGTCCACTCCAATCAATCATTGATAAAGTTTATGCATCAACTAAGTCATGACCCTCAAACGTGTGAACCAAAACTACAAATGCTTGTGGCACATTGTAAACTTTTCGCATTTGTGGCACCCCCTAGTGGCAGAATTCGGCAAGACTGCATAGCAAAGCTTGGACCTAGCATCTGCACATGTGCACCATGTTTGGTCGCAAGTGCATAAGCCAGTTTTGATTTATGATCATTCAATTGTAAAACTGAAATGAAAGACACAGGTCTGATAATATGTAATGTGGAATGGTGGTGCAGTTGTTTGTATTGTCACCTCACAGCAAGAGGGTTTCTGGTTCGGACCCTGGGGGTGGGGGAGCCCCCCTGTGCCGAGTCTGCATGTTCTCCCTGTGTCAGCGTGGGTTTTGTGTGGGTACTCCAGCTTCCTCCCACAGTCCAAAGACATGCAGGTTAATTGGTGACTCCAAATTGGCTATTGGTATGAATGTGTGTGAATGGTTGTCTGTCTCTATGTGTCAGCCCTGTGATAATCCAGAGTGTACCCCACCTCTCGCCCAATGTCAGCTGGGATAGGCTCCAGCACAGCGACCCCAGGATAAGCTGTGAAAATGTAAACTTGGTGTTTATAGCACCACCTTGAGGTCAATAGGGATGTCACGATTATAGATTTTCTTGGTACGATTATTGTCAGAGAAATAATCACGGTTTTACAATTATCACGATTATTATGCATTAATTAATTTCACACTATAAATGTGTAAAATCACATGAACACATAGATCTTTGAGTTTCATTTATTTCCATGCCAGCATAACAAAAATAATATAGCAACAAAGGTTTATTTTTTGTTTAAATTATAATTTCATGTCTGATGAAGGGCCTGGGCCCGAAACGTTACATGTGGTGATATTCACATTAAATCTTTGGAGCAGTATCTAGTGTGCGGACTCACTTTACTACATGCCTCTTTGTGGTCCTGGTCCAGCACCTAGTCTAAGTTTTTTCTAGGATGTGTGTGTCTTTTTGTTCTCTTTAATTTACAATTACACAAATAAATTGAGCATATCTCGTGCAGTGTTAATAATAAATGAAACAGACATAGTGCTGGAAGGACAAGTCCAACCTTTACTCAACACAGATGGGAGGAAGTAAAAGGAGGTAATACTAATGCTAAATGTTCACTGACTGAGGACCTTAAGAAGACATTACGTATGTCTTCCACATTGCACACTGACACTGAAACAGTCTGACGACTAAAAAAATGATTTGACCTCACGCTGTGTGCACACAAACTGCAAAACTATCCATCAGAAAAGTTTTTGAGACGTGCCTTAGCTTGTCACGTTGCACTGTAAGCCCAACTCGTATCATACCACTACGCCATTAATTGCATATGACACGCTAACATATAATTTTTAATTCAATGTTACA